>NC_091431.1:40790086-41098419 GCF_032191515.1 Phaenicophaeus curvirostris
TGGATGATCTTTAAAGTCCTTTCCAATCCAAACTATTCCATGATTCTATGATGCTAAGAAGAAGACTTTTGAAGAAAGAATTTTTCTGTGCAGTGTTTCGTAACTTTCCCACAGATAGGTCTTTTATACTTCGACTTGCAGCAAAGAACAGCTGTTTAGGAAGTTCCTTTAAAGTTTTCCTGACTATTTCCCTGCTACTTGGGAAGAAAATTCTGTAGTTTTGCACTTGATCACACACAAAAATATGAAATGGTTCCATGATGTTCGTTGCACTCAAGTAACACAGAAAAACTGCAAGACAGCGCCATGTGGAGACACAGGCACCAACTCAGCCAAACCATGGTAACTCATCATTCTTCAAACAGGACTGTAGGCAGCTGGATCATGGAGTCCTATCTCATACCACGGGTTGCTTAGTTTGTGACCTATATAGATCACAGGGAGGTCTGGACTATCCAATCCAGTGATCTACTAGTGTGATAGTGAGGCCCTGCTCCCATATGAGATAGGCAATCCAGATCATCCTAATTCCTCCACCAGGGAACTCTGAAGGGATTTGGGGAAGATTCCTCCAGTACTTGTCAAGTGCTAAATACACTCCTTGATGTTCAAGACTTGCTAATAATATCAGGTAAGCAAAGGTAGAGCTAAAAACCTACTGATCTACTGATCATAAGGGGAAACAACTCTACCCATTTCAGAACATGTTTCTCAATGAAACACTGCATAGAATGAGAACCACAAATAAATGTAAGCCGACAAATTTTCTTCTCTCCATTTTCATTTTCTGTCGATTGAGAGATAACTGCAAACGGTGCAAATGTCATGGAAGTGGAAAAGTAAAGGCAAACACGGGCTAATAAGGGTACTTAGATAGAAATGGCAGTATAAATTGCTGGATTACCCCAGACATCCACAGATTTAATAGAATTGCACTTACTGAAGACTAGGATCAGCTCTCACACTGAGCACGCTTCATTTCCTGTCACTTGTAATAGGAAATAGAATTCTGCTTAGCGTTCAACAGACATAGTGTACGACGTAGCACTGAAATAAAATCGTCATATTCTGTGCAAATCTTTCTTCCTGGAGTAACAATAATCCATGCTGCTCTCAGCAGAAAGTGAAAAATCCAGCAGAAAAAGACAAAATTCAATGGCAACTTCTGGCTAGGAGTCCTGATTAACAAGGAGGGAATATTCGAATGAACGCCTGCAGCATTAGGAGTGAAACCTAATAATAAAGAGGATGAAAACCCATGTGAATTCTCTTCCCCACTGCAGCATATCATCACTGTGACACATGATGTCTAAACTTCTAAGGCTTCCAGCTCTTCTTAAAATGGCGAGGCAGCCACAAATCAAGGAAACTGTTGATAGATGGGGAATGCAATTGAAGCATTTCTCATGCACACATGTACAGTCTCAGTCATGAGAAAAATCTGTACACTAGAAAACAAAAATCTCACTCCTCACTATGAAAAGGGACATCTCTAATGGGAGGAGAGGGAGGGAAAATGTTTTGGAAGTTTTTCAACGTTTACTCAGTGTCTGAAGATAGAAAAGGAGGGGAGAAAATATGAAGGAGAAGAGGAAAAACACTTGCTTTTAGAGAAACACCTAATAGCATACTATGCTGTCAAAGAAATATTAAGCCAACATGTTGCTGCTGTACAGCTGGATTAATTATATAACCTGCAACCTGCAACGGCAGAAAATAAAGCTTTTCTTTCAAGTAGTTTTAGGGCCTCACTTGTTAGAGGCATGCGTTAATGTTGCTAATGCTCAAAAACTTATGTATATTAGCTGCAGACATATTTGTGTCAAATCCCTTTACATTTGATGCTCTTTTTTTCTTTGACACTAAGAAATCACTACAAATGTAAAACAATTACAGTTGACAACATCGGATAGATAAATTGCAATAAGTAGGTGAAGCTTCTGTTTTTCACTGCTCAAAGAACGGACCATAAAAATGTGCAGCATTCTTTTGAGGATGGACTCAACTAAGACACACCAGACAGGGACAGAAACAGCATGGACTAGCAAGCTGAAAATGATGCTAACTGATTTTTTCTCCCAAATATGCCACCAGCTCACCATGTGGTAAAAAGTAAGATACTTCATGATGTAACTACCACTATGAAGTGCTCTGAGGTGTACTGATGAGAGGCCGTAGGCTGTATGTAGCATACATGAAAATATATTTTAATTTAGCAGAAAGTTAACTCCTTCTTAAGGCAGAAGTATCTGTAGTATTTTTGTTTTCATTTAAATGTAAGTCTAAGTTGCCTTCATAGTAACTTGTATACATAACTTGTAAATACACAACTTGTAAAGTCTTATAAACTTATCAAACTTGTCAAATAAATGGCTGAGGGACTTTCACTAGAGAAGTATGAATAACTCTTATGCACTCTATTTTATGAAAGCATGTCCCTTTCCTTGTCCTGTTGCTGGCACTTTTCTGACCCTGCAATAAAACTACAGGCAAGACAAATGCCTGTCCAGCACAGCTGCCTCAATCAGCTTATCCTAGGCTCAGAAGAGCCCTGTGCTGTCCAGGGAGAGCCTGGGGACATCAGCTGCCAGTGCAGCATGGGCAGCAGGCTTCTAGCAACCTATGCTTAAGTCAGCTGGGACAGTTCATGCTCAATTGGGCAGTCAGCATTCCTTCAATTGTCAGTCAGGACAGAGAAAATGTCACCTGAAGAAAATAAGCTGATTCGTTAAAAAAGGTAATCTCTCCTCACAACTGCTATCTGCTCTGCTGTTAGGATTAACTCAGTACAGAAAGGCAAGAATATTGAAGTATGTACTTCAGAATTTCATTTCTTGTGAAGAAAGTTAGCATAAAAGCAAGAGAGAAGATCCAGGATTTCTTAAGGGTTAACTACATTTGGTTCCCCCATCCACAAATCCACAGCAATAGCGCAGGCAACGAAATTAAACAAAGGTAAAATAAAATGGGCTAAGCAATGCACTACTGACTGGAGCCAGTCATACTCAGAGTGTTCATTTCTAACTTCCAGCAAATTACTGAGGCATAACTGAAAGAACTGTCAGTCTGTGTTTTTTACAGAATATCATGACTGCTATTAATAGTGTACTTCAGGCAATTTAGTTGTCAGGATATGACAAGAGTATTCAGATAACCTATAGTATCACACTTCAGAAATGCAGTACAAGATTTATCAAGATAATTGTGTTGCCTGACAATATCTAAGACACTTGACAGTCATCTGTAGTTTACTGGATTTCTCTTAGAGAACTTGACCCTGCCCACACTGTCAGATGTTTATGAGTGCTCTAGTTTGAGCTAAAGTACAATCAGTTTTCTAACTTCAGCTAAGCCTCATCTGAGTAGCTTCATTTTCTGAAAGTTAACTGCATGTTTTTCATAGTGTTTCTCTCCAGAAGTGAAAATATGGGGCACTGGTATGCAGAAAGGCCATTGTTTATACTTATTCCTATAGAAACCAAAGTAATCTTCAAGCTGGTGGAATGCTGAAAGTCAAAGAGGGAAAAAAGGGTTGCACTTGCAGGGAGAGACGGACAGGACAGGCGACCCCAAACTGACCAACTGAAAATTCCATCCCATATACATCATCTGTGTATAAAACTGAGGGATAATAAGGGTCAATCTCCTTCAGAGGCCAATGTCCAGTGAACACCTTGTTTGTCTTTTTGCCCCTGATCCTGATTCATGTGTTCCTGATTCCAATTCTTGAGTCCAGCTCCCTCCTGCCACTGAATCCAGCTCAGGATCTTTCCCCATCCCTGCTCAGCAGCATCTGTGGTGATTTATATTAATCAAGGGATGTGGGATGCAATTTCATCTGTTTGTATCTGTTGTTGCTGTTGTTGTTGTTATTTCATTAAAGATGTTTTAGTTTCCAACCCATAAAGTTTTTTTCTGTTATTTCCCTTCCCCTGGAGATGGGAAAGAGTGAGGGAACTGGGACCACCACAACTTCTTTCATATAGCTGCCAGTCAAGATGGGCTGGGGCTAAATCGTGACAATGAGTTGGTGTACTAAGGGGTACATATTCCTTTCAAAGGAGTGATCTGATCACTTCTATTAACAGCAATACTAACATGGACAAACTTTGAAAATTACCCTCCACTACCAGCAGTAAAGATGATGGACCTCGAAAGGCATAGGGATGAGTAGTGTAAGCAGTACTGTGTGATGGAAAGGGAAGAATTCCTCTCTCTGGTATTCAGAAAATGCCAGTCATCTGAATATCTCCCTAGAAATAAAACATCAGCCACAAACACAGCTCATACCATGACTGTCTGATGCAAAGCCAGACACCTCATGCATTAGGCCTGACAGTCAGTTTTGTTAGGAAGGCAAAGAACCGCAGGACCAAATACAGGAGATAAAACAGACTCTAACATTTCACTGCTGTTTTTTGAGAGTCATGTTCAAATAAAGCCATCGTTTACTAACCCTGGTTATATGCCATTGACAGAGCTCTCCTATAACACATTTAACACTTCATAAAATGTTCTTCAAATCTGATAGCTATAAATATTGAAGTCCCTGAGTGGCGAGTTTAATTATACTTTCACATTAATTCTGCTGGGAATTGCAGAATTATGTTCTGCTGTTTTTACAACTTTTCTCTCAACAAGGTCAAGGGCTCCTTGAAGAACAAGATAAAAACTGTCTCCCACCTGAGCAGAGGACTGATGCTTCTGATCCAGTCTACAGCATTGGAACAAGAGGAGAAAAAGTTTGCCCTTTTTCTGCCTGCACAGCGATTAGCAGAAGAGTGGTCCGTTCTCTTTCATGCGCCAACACATCACCCAGGCTAAATTGTTAAACACTATTAAATTTGTTTAGTGTTTATTAAAGCTGCAATTCAATGAATATCTGAATGGCACACATCAACACCAGAAATAATATCCAGTTAAAACAGATAAACCCACATTGTGCAGCATATAACACCCAGACTTTACACATGTTCTAACTCCATTAACACTGTCATCTATTTCTTTGGTTTTCAAAAGGAACATAGACTACCTGAAAACATCCTGGTGTTCATATATTTCAGTCCCAGACCACGGAGCACCCTCTTAGTTCTCTGTGCAGCTGATTGCAGCTTGGTTTCTATTGTCCTTTTGTGTCTTGGTGAGTTCCTTGGAATTAAATGAAAGCTGAATATTGTTCCATCCTCTTTCCGTGGTACTGATAGTTCACCCTAGCACTTTGCTATGTGGCTTCTCTGGTGACTAATAATACCTCAGCTCAAACTGTAGACTTTCCTTCAGTAAGGACAGCAGTTAGGTCTTTTTTTGCTACAAATGTGATTTCTTAGAAAATTAAACTGTGACAGGAAAATTCAGAACATTTGGGTTACACATTCAATATTCTGTTCCTGATCTCTAAAATTTAATCTCACTGCTCATTACAGGATTTGCTGCGGAAGAATCTTGTAATGCAGCACAAAGGGGAAACATCAACAAACAGCTGTTTCTTTAGAGTCTATTAATTAGTAGAAATACAAGTTCTCTTTTTATTCTTTTTCTTAAGATTTATATTTTTTGCTATAGGTAGGTGGGCAAAAGTTCACCTCATCCCCACACGGTGGCAGTATTGCTGCCTTCTCCTTATTATTTCTATTTCCTTTTCATTGCACCACTCTGCACCATCATCTCTACCTCTTTAAACCCTTTCTCCACATCATGGAGTAGCACCATGTAATTTTTATAACTGCTGCTTTTCCGCTTAACAGCTTTATCTATGGAAATTATTAGTAAGAACAAGTGAGAGCAGAAAAAGATATTTATCTTGTCCTCAGCAAACGCTAGTACGCAGGAGCCACACCTGACATTTCAAGAAAAGGAAAAAGGTAGCAACTTGGACTAATGAAAAGGGTTAAATTTGCAGTGCAAACACAATCAAAATTTATACCACCCATTGTTTGCTATATTAGTACCACACAGAGAATGAACTGAAAATGAACTGCTAACCTGGAAGCAAGCCGGCTCCTGAAAACAACTCTGAGCACCATTCACAGGTGCTGAATCTAGTTAAAACAGAGGAAAGCAAACTACCCCTGAGTTTCACTGAAAATGGAATGATTTCCTCCTGCATTGCCACTTATCAAGGGACGGGTCACTGGATGCTGTTGCACAGTTGCTCAGTTACACAGAGCAGAGGTTTGGTTACTGGCACAAGGAAAATAGCAATGGCTCCTGTTACTTGCAGATCCTCAAGGGTGAAGCGGTCACACCAGGAGAATGGATACAGAACCCTGCTACCTCCAGCTATAGGCCATTTTAGTCTGCTCTCCTTCCCAAGAGACTTGCACCAACCAGGTTTGCCTGGAATTCAGTTCCTCCTCATGGCCAAGACAGACATGGTGGCTTTGAACAAGTTACTTACACGACTCTCAACACAGGTAACCCACTTCCATTTGTAGTACTGTTCTTTCAAAATAAATCATTGTACATTTCTTTAACATAAACAAACAAACAAACAAACAAACATCAGGGGAACTGAGTGGAATTAAGAGACAGGGAACAGGTAAGAGAGAAATCTACGGTAAACCTCTTTCGTGTTAAATGCATATATAGATCGCCAGTTCTGCTGTGTCAAGAGTGGTTTGTTTTGTTTTATGAATAAATATCCAGAGACACTCCTGACAGAAGGTAATCTGGTGTTTTTTTCAGTTGTAAAATGGTGCTGATGATTCTTCTGTTCTCTATTTCTGGTTGTCCATGCAGCTTAGAAGCCATACAAACAGGATGATGTCACCACAAACTTTCTATAAAGCAGCTCTGACCAGCCTTGTATGTGACACTAACAAGCTACTATGATTTAAGCCTGATGATCTTAGCAAGCCATCTTAGCAAGCAGTGAAGCTTATCCAGTATTTATGCCATGACAGCCTATTAAGAAAATATTTCCTGTAACCTTTTTAACTGAGATTAAAAGGAGAAGACTTCTCCTTGTCCCTGAATATGCTTTTTTTCTTGAATGCTGATCCAACCCAGGAGCTAAGAAACACGAGAGAATACAGCATGTAGACAGAAGTGTATTCAGTGTGGAATTTTTGCCTCTGGTCATACCTTTCAGTTTAATTCTTCCCAGTCCAAAGTCTTTGCCAGTACATCTGACACCTAGTCACATCTGGAAACCTTTCCAGTGGTCAAGTTTTACATTATCATCTAAGCCATATGTAATTGATACTTCAAAAGGCTGTTCAATTTGAAGAATCAAAAAAGTTCACTATAAAAAAATCTTAACATTTAGATTGCTATGCAAACAGATACTTTGCTATAAAATGCATAAAAAATTAACAGTAGAAGACCTAAATTATGATTTGCCGATATCTGAATCTGCCTATTCCTTACCTAAGCTTACATGCTGAATATATTTCTTTCTTTTGATCCTTCCAACTCTACTTGGCGTATTGTCACACCTACTGAAAGATCCGAAACATGCAATTAACAATGTTTTAAAAATGTCTTTGGTATCAAGGTATAAGACTATAATTCAACACAGCGAAGAGCCAGATAATAGATTTAGTTAACATTTTTCCCCATAAACTTGAGCTACTGCCAGCACTCCAGAGTAACAGTGCAGGCTTATTTAAGTAAATTAATTTAAATTTCCTTCTACCAAGATGTTTGTTCGGTATTGATTCATGAAGTCTAGATAATAAACACTCACTTGTTCTTATGGAAAGTATTTTAAATTTAAGCAACTTACTAAAACCTACATTTTCACTATTCGACTCTCAAATGTCTAATAGCATTGCTAGGATTATTCAGCAAGAGAATGATTTTGCCCTATGATGTGTCCTTGGCAATAAAAGAGAGCAGTGAGTAAAAACACAAGTCTACGAATGTTTCACTTAGTAAGCCCACTAATTTACAAGTTAAATTAAAAAGGGGGTAATTTTTAATTCTAGCTTTGCTAGCTCATAAATAACAAGCTCTTTCTGCTCCTGTTCGTTTAGAAACAGGAGTGACATCTAAATGTAAATTCCAGGTGCTTGTGACCACAAGACAAGCTGTTCAGCTGCATACATATAGAACTGAGCAAAGTCACCTTTACATAGACTTCCTCTTGTATAATGAATCTGAATCAATTTTACAATGTGTACTGTATCATTTTCTGACCTATGTTTATCCACTCATGACAACACAAAGAGTTCAATAAGTAAGCAAGAAATCCTTATGCCTGGCAGGCAACAAGGATTTAATGTAGAGGTGACTGACAGCAACAGAATACAAAGTGCCTTGCATCAGGCCTTTGGAAGGTAATAATGGTACAATTTCCAGGTAGACAAATACAACCCTTTCAATGACACTTTGTCATGCGTAATGAAATGAGTTGGTGCTGCTTGCAGGAATGATGACTGGAACAGCAGGAGACAGATAGAGCTGCCCAGAAGTGACTTGGTGCTCCTTCAGCTGCATTCCTGCTGTGAAACATGGTGAGATCTGGATACCAGTGCCACTGTTGTTACAATTTTCTCAGTGATTTTCAGCGCCTTACTTTCTGTCACTGATATTTAGCTCACTGGTATCAACGTAGCACCTGTCAAGCACCGGACAGAGCCTAGCATGTTCTTCCTTCAGGGCTGGGCACTGTTGCAGTAATGTCTGCTCCTTTTAGGGAAGGTTTTCATCCTAGAGCTACCTTGCCATTTAGGACAGACCTGTGTTCTCTTGCCGCTAAGTCCGGTGTCCAGTACACTTCAAGACTCTGTAGAGATGCCATGAGACCCTGCCTCCAGATTCCCTGGGTCTGAAAGTCATTGCTTAAAAATGTCTGAAAGTCATTGCTTAAAAATGTGAATATAAAATTCCCAGGGACTGAGGTGAGAAATTTCCCTGCCTTGATCCTGAACAGTTATTTTCAATGAAAGCAGTTCTTGCTGTCAAAAGTCTGTAACTTGAGGTTCTGTGTTAGCGGGAGTATTTTGGACACAGCAGTTGAATAAATCATGCTCCTGCATCCAGTATGTGAATGACTGACCTGGTCTGCAGCATACAGCTTAAGAAAGGCCCCAAATCTGGTTTAATAGACATATCCATACAAAAAGCAAACCTAATTTTCAAACAAACTATACTAATACTTACCATAGAACTAAATAATTCATGGTATTGCTAATGACTTGCTGGGATTTTCATGTATAGTTTAACGATGTGATTGTAGACTACTTTAATGGAAGTGAAAAGTTATTGTCTTTGAAAGATGCTGTGGTACCTAAGGAAATGAACTAAAACAGAAGACTCAGGCAGATGAATCTCATATTTTTCAGATTATTCTTTTATATCCAGATTATTCTTTTATATCTCAGTTAAGGCTTATATTATGATAAAGATGCAATTTCTCCACTAGCAAGTCAATCAGCTTTTCTATATATGAGTAAAATGCAGGTAAATCCACACAGTTAGGAGTAAACAGCATATATTATAAATAAATGTATACAAGGAGTAATATTTTGAAATAAAGGCTAAAACGTATAGGTATTATACCTTATAGTTTTTAGAAGAGAAAGCACAGTAAAAAAGATACACAACATTTTCAAGGCCTAGTTTAATTTCCAGCTGTCATCAAGCCCATCCCATATCTGAGAAGGAAACAGAAACAGACACTGAAAATAATTTTAAAATATTTTATTTGTTTTTGTGTGGCAGTTACAAAATATAAGATATAAACATAATAATTATTTAGTTGTCTTTTGTGTAGATTTGACTTACATATAAAGCTTTCAGCCTTCAGTGAATAGCTCTCCACAAACCCAGAAACTTGAATAGCAAACAAATAAGACTGGCAAAACCAAGTGAGCAGTGGGACTGGATAGTTGGCTTTGTAAAGCTGATTAGCTAAAGATTTTTTCACTGTTTCCACTGGGGAAGAGCTCACTTGGATCTGAAAGTAGACAGACGTTCTTCCTTGTAAAATCCAGATCACACACGAAGAAAAAAGAGAAAGCCTGATACTCCTTTCTTTCCATTTTATAGCAATTATATTCTACTTTAAAACACACTGAAAAGCACTATGAGGCCCCATGATCCTTTGGTTCCCTCAGTTTGTTTCAGCTTTGGCCCTAGCCACTGTCCCTGCTGTGTGAAGCCTTTGAAATATCTACAGATTGGGCTGACACTGTCCTCAGCAATTCAAGGGAGGAACCAGTGGTTTGAAGGAGAAAAAAATTCTCTGCTCTCAGACAAGTTTTGACATATCCATCAGCTTTGGTCCAATCCAAAGCTACTTCAAAAGGCTTCAAAGTGCAGACGCAGTGGCTGGGACTGAAGTTAACTTTGGAGATTTTAAGGTCCAGGACTCAACAACATTTTCCAAAATTATATTGTAAATGGATTATAAAGAAGTAATATAATTAAATATATACTCTGACTCAGTTTATATCCATCTGCAATCTACTGATAAAATGTGCTCTAGAAGAGGTACACATCTGACAACCAACAATTGTTTAATTGTATTTAATTTAATAATCTCCGTTCTATTTGTGAAACAACATGAAAGGTTATGGAAAGATAACTGCTTGCCTCAGGTGCTGAGTAAAGGTGACCTTCTGCCCCATTGCAGAGCTCAAGGTGAGTCACTGCTTTCTCATATGGTTACACACAGACCAATGTATTTAAAACCTACATTTATATTTATGAATACCTCTGGCTGGTGATTCTTCTTCAAGCTTTTTTCACTACCAGAATGGGCAGCGGCTTGTGACCTGCTCTGCGGGTTTTGCCTACTTCGGTTGCTGTGAAGAGAAGCAGTAAGAGCTGTTCCAGATTATTTTTGTTTTAGTGAGGTAACTGAACCTGGTTGACTTTTGCAAAACATACTGAAGACCTAAAAAGTGTTTGCTCTTAAGGACAGAAGTATTTTTCTCCCTTCTCATCAAAAAAGGCTTATGTTATAAGCATAGAAATAGTTCAGAGTGGTCTCTGTTACTATTATTCAAGTCTGGAATGATTTGGTACAGAAGGGAGACGCATGTTGGTCATCTGGAAAGCTTGTCATATGAAAGAACTCACTCAGTTAAGTTCACATGGTATCATCTAAGGTTGCAATCCAAGACATATAATGCATTTCAAAAGAGCTGTGGGGACATGCTCATACAGTGCAAAAGGAAAGGTTAATTTATTTTTAACATGCTGAGAATCGTGACTGGTTATCTGTAATCAGTCTAATACTTGGCATTAACATTTGTGGTTAAATAAACTAATGCAACTATCTAATTAAATTAAGCACTGTAGAATTCCCTTCAGATAAATAAAAATTAAGCAGAATACTGTCATTTAATTCTCTCCACACAGCTACTTCCTCTGACACTAAACATTTCCACTGATACATGGTCATGATTAACGCCACTTGGAAAATTAATAGAAAACTTAAGGCAGGAAGCAGAAGTATGTTTCACATAGCTGAAAATTAATTTGGGTAAGTAGAACATAATCAACCTTACATGGCTAACTCTCCCACTAAATGAGTAAGATTGGTTCAGAAATCCTTAAAGTCTGGTTGTGAATATATAACGTCTTCCTCTGAGAGAAAGATGTTGACTTGTGCCTTTGTGCTTTTCAGCCTTTGGTGCATCTGTAATCTCTCTACAAGCATCCTTCCAGTACCTGAAGGGGGCATACAAGCCTTCCAGTACATGAAGGGGGTGTATAAGAAAGCTGGGGAGGGGGACCTTTTACAAAGGCATGCAGTGATGGGACAGGGGGAATGGCTTTGAGGGGGGAAGATTTAGACTAAACATTAGGAAGAAATTCTTCACAATGAGGGTGGTGAGACACTGGCACAGGTTGCCCTGGGAAGTTGTGGCTGCCCCCTCCCTGGACAGCCTGGTCTGGTGGGAGGAGCCCTGTCCAAGCCATTTGGGTTGGAACAGGATGATCTTTAAGGTCCCTTCCAATCCAAACCATTTTACCTTTCTATGACTCTACAATTCTATGATTTTAATAAAACAGTCAATACACTAACAGGCTTAGCAATTACCATACTGTACTGCGTCTGTCTGTGATAGAGTTAACCTCCACACAGCAGCTCGCATAATGCTGTGCTTTGCATTTGTGGATAAAACAGTGTTAGTAACACACCAATATTTTTAGTATGTCTGGGAAATGCTTGCACAGCATCAAGGATTTCTCTCCAACCAAATGCCAGTAGACTGGGGGTAGGTAAAGGTTAGGAAGGCACAGGCTGGGACAGCTGACACAAACTGACCGAAGGAATATTCCCAGTTTCTTCTCTGCCTTTGGAGTAGGAAAAAGATACAGTTAAAAAATCCTTTGTATATTTCTAAATAACATCTTCTTGTCCAGACAATCTCTCAAAACTTTTAAAGGCTTAGGGTGAAGAAAGAGTCACACTTTCCCACTGCTTTCTGACAGCAGAGGTATGGAGTATATCCCTCTAAAGAGAGAGATTAGTTGACTTTCTTAATTATTTTGCTGCCTCTAAAAGGAGGATGAAGAAACTGCAATTGCCTGAATTTTTTTGTGTTACATTGGTAAAAGATTACCTCTGTGTAAGAAAAATAAAACAAAACAAAGATGCAACTGAATTAAATTTTAAAAGGTGAAACTCAAAAAAACCTCTGAATGGTAGACATTGATCTAAATTTTTAGATGGCCTTTCAGCTGGAAACCAGGAATACCTCCTAAGTATTTCTATAATTTTTACAAAGGCAGTCATCAAACCAAGTTTAAATCTCAAGAAACTTCTCATCAGAAAAAGTCTGATTTTTTCTTTAGGTTTTTATTCACATTTAAAACATAAGGAATAGAGAAAAGGAAATATTCAATGGTTCAGACCTCCTTCAGCAACTAATACACAACCCAGTGAAAATATCAGCCACAGATGTATTTAGAGGCAAAGGAAAGACATGTCTTAAAGACTGTTCTTAATCAGAACATCACATTTTGTCATGAATTAAATCTTTAACCAGAATGACCTTCCTGCACATAGCAGTTTCTCATGGAGATATGACTAGATGAAGGCATTTGCTTATGCAAAGTAGATGTGACATTTTTCTTTTTGCACTCCCTCTCTCCTACCAAAAGAAATTTCACCTCTCAGATACGAACAACTTTTCTAAATTGTATCCTTTGAGTCAGAGGAGGATATGTAAGAATAATCCAAGAACTATCACTGCTTTTTTTGAAGTCAAAACCAAAAGCATTTCCAAGTAGCACACTGCTCTTATGGGAATGAAAAGTTTAACCTAGATATAGGAATACATAAATGAAAGAGAAAAAAACACTGTTTGATACTGTTCTATACCAGACTTCAACTTGTTGGTAGTTATGATTGTAGCTTTAAATAAGAAAATAAGATAAGCCTGTATTCTCAGCATCCAGCATTTCATTGTCCTTCTCCTACACCCATCTGTTTTTAAAACATGTTGCAAAGCCCCTACACAAGAATTAAAGGGAAAAGAAACAGAAAAATGAAATAGGAAAAGGAGAGTCTTCAGGGCACCATAATCTTAATTACGTCTCAGCTTGCTTCAGGCTCTGAATCAAAAAGCAACACTTTGTAGGACAGCCATGTATAAATAAGGTAGTTTACCTGAACAATCCATTTAAAATTGTTTCAACTTGTAAGCGCTTTCACTTCTTGTTTAGTTTGCATGTCCCATGATTTTTAAAACCTGGCTTTTGTTCCATGCATACCAAAGAGTAAGCAGAAATACCCATTGTCCTACAGCTAATAAAAGCCAAAGTAAATTCTAATTAAGATGTTCGGATGATTCATAATATAATCCACAGTACGCCTTAATGATGGGATTAAATGTGGATAAGGTTTTCAGAGCAAGATGTATGTAGAGATTTTAGCCCTTGAGGAGGTTACCAGAGCCAAGAATGCTATATGATCAAATGGATTTGCAGTCTTCCAGTCTAGTTAGATTTCTTCTCACTAACTGTTTGAGATATAATATGTTCTTTCTTATAAGCCCTTCATAACTTTCATTAGCTTTCTTAACTATCAGGATAATGCTTCTTTGTTGGAAATCCTTCTAGTTAATTACCCTTTTAAGACAATGACCTTTGCTTCACAGTAAAATTTCAGCTGTGTTTTGATGAAGTTCAAGGGAGAATAAAATAAGAGTGAAACAGGGAAATGGCGTAGAAGCATGAAAAATTTTTTTTCCCATGCATAAAATTCAGAAGGGTCTTGAGAGTGAGAAGCATTTTATTTTTTTTGAGGATGTTGATCAAATTCAGTTCAAATCAAAATGAAAGTATAACATGAATTGATGAAACCAAGATTTGTTTTCATATTATAGTCATTACTTCTGTATAGGAAACAAGGTTTAGCAATCACAAATTAAAAAAAGATTGGACCAGTATACTACAATTCACAAACAGTTTAATTTGATGTCACATTAAACAAATATCTATCTATGCTTGCAGTAAACAGTGAGAATTTGGAGTGTTTCCATTAGAACATAAAATTTTAAATGTAGTTGTTAACACAAGCATGCTTTTCAACACAATGCTAAAAAACAGAACAAAGATGAAAAAAATATTATTTATTTCTGTTGGTGAGAACATCATCACCTTCTTCATCTCATAGTGTTTTGGAGTATTATATTTGACCTTGGGGACCTATTTGGAGAGACAAGACTTCCTTAAGATTTTTGGCACAAGACAAGTCTGAGCACACCAGCAAAGAAGCATCTGAGCAAACTAATCTTAACAACACCAAAGTTAGCATGTTTTTTTGAGACATGATAGTGCAATCATTAGGCAAGTAATGGGGGTAGCATTTGAAGGAATTCATGATCACTGCAGCTAACAACTGTATTTGTTTCCTCTTCACGAACTTGAAACAGTCTCTAGTGGTAGCTGTAGATGGATGATAGCATCATGAATGATGAAAACCACAAGGTATAACATTTTCAGTTTAGCTTTCACGTTTATATTTACATTTATATAATTTATAGGAACTTGTTTAGGTCACATTAGGCTTCAGACTACTTTATAGGCTCAGGTGAACAGTTGAAAACCAGTTCTGTTCTCAGCTCTGTGTGATCCAGAGGTGTCTTTCAACTCACTACATAGTGTCAATACTCATCTGCCTGATTTACTTTAGATTGTCAGCTCCCTGAGGAAAGGACTATCTTTGATTTTTGTGCATGTAAACAGTTGCTAGCATAGAGCAGAATATTGAGTATGTATTTTTTGGCAACAAAAACCACAAAAAACCCAGAATTGTTGTTTGTCTCAGAATCACATGATATGCAGAGAACAGACAGTTTTTCTCAGAGTAACCAGAGGGATGCATTTAACCAATATTTTACCATCAGTGCCTATACTTATATACATAAGCCACCTTAATGTATGTCCGTTTAGGGAACAAAAAAATGAAAACATTAGTTTTGTTCCACATAGAATGTGTAGAATGCTCAAAGAAGTACACGCTTTCTTGCTCTAGTATGTATTAGAGTTGACCTCCGTCCAAGTATCCAATTCAGCATTCAGGAGAAGTAAATCAGATTTTAGAATAAATTTGTAGATTTGCTATTTGTTCAGAAGGAATATTCCCATCATCAATGAATAAGGACACAGAGGATAAGCTTAAAGACAGACATGCTAAAGTCATAGAAAATGACTAGTTTTCATGGAAACTGACATATTTTTAAGCAGGACTTTGGATATAAATGCAAGACAATATTAAGTATACCATGTAATGTTCACACTACAATACTCCTCCATCTTACTTGGGGATGGATTTCAAACTGAGTCCTGCAAAACATCAGCATCTGTTTCAACAGCCCCATTTTGAGCACTGCCATCAGCTGGATACGATCTTCCTACAAATAAACTGAAAATTATTTATACCTATATAAAAATAAAAATACAAAATACATCAAACTTGGAATGTTCCTGAGAGTATTAATTGCATACCATTATATTTCTTCACCATATAAGTTAATGTAGCAATCAAGACTCCTGCTAGGTCATTAGAAAATTGTATAATTTAACTGATAGTTTTATCAGCTGTGTATTTGTCAGTAGCATAAGCACAGTTATGGATGGATTCCATATAAAGCCTACAACAACACTTGAAAAAATATTATGAACAAATATGTTGCACTGTGTAAACAGGAACAGAGAAAACAAAGCTGAAACAAAGCCAGAAGGACAAGGTAAACTATCCAAATAAAATCAATTTTCACAAAATAAATCAAAGAAAGAGAAGAGAAAGAAAAAGAAAACGATTTTGGCTAAAGTTTGCAAAACTCACATTATGCAGTAAAAAAGGGAAAAGAAATGTGGCCAAAAGAACAACTAATAAATTAATTTTTATAAATTTCAATTAAATTCTGAAATTGTTCAGCAAGAGAGCTGGTTGGTTGTTTTTTCAGATAGATTACATCTGGAGGAATTCAGATAAATTAATCTGAAGAACAAAAGCAGGAATTGAGGCGTTCCTTTTGAAATTTAACAGCAGTCAGTGCTTAAGATGGCCAGAAGAAGATTGGAAGACGTAGGAAAACAATACTAAGAGACTGAGCTAATGCACCCAGATGGAAGAAGGAAGTCAGATGAACTCTAGTTGAACAAAATGTGCTTCTAAGAAATACTTGGTTTATCTTCAGGAAATTTTGATTTTTTACTGGTTCTTTTCTGAAGTGGAAGAAAGGTAACACTGGAGAAGGGAAATAACTGTTGCATGTAAGTACACAGCAAAATAACAAGATAAAACTTAAACTTACTGAATTCAGTAAAGTTGAAAGAAATAATACATTAAAAAATTGCTGCAAATTGGGTGATGTTAGCAGAGCTGTATTAGGAACAACTTTGGCCTAGAATGTTTAATATGCAAACATGATAAATAAAAAATGGGAACAATATTCTTGGAGAAACATAATTTTCTCCCTCAAAATAATGTGAAGTATTTTATACACTCACCTGAGCTTTTATTTAATTTCATCTAGATGCAGGATTCCTTTATTTCCATATATCATTGTTAAATTCCTGTGTAAGAGACACCTTGTAATAGTTTATGTAATTGGTCTATGACATTTCTTTAAAATCACATATCTTGCAAATACTGCAAAGCAGAAATCCTGGAATGGTTCATAACATTATATTTCCCTGCCTATAATTAAATCTTATATTTCACTCATGCAGATTTATTGCTGAGCACAAAACTTCAGAAATCAAAATTTACTTCTACAGACAATGCCACCAACAGATGCCGCAGTCAAATGTACTTCTCCTAATGAGAAATCTAATGTATTGTGTCTTTTGAGAACAAGGATAATATTCAAACTACCTCTGTTCACTGTGTAGATTCTAGCTGATTACATCAAGCTAAATTAAATGGACTTTTTTGGACAACAGATGGAAAAATAATTGTCAAAACCACTGTGGAGAAATAATTAAAAGTTGAAGAAGGGTGATTAAGATGCTTATGGGGAAGATGCTACTTCTAGACGCCATGCAGAGGTTGCAAAAGGGATTTTCCAATACCACAATCCAAAGAAAACCAAAAAAGAATTTCTGGAGAAAAGAACTGAGATGGTAGAAGAAAAAAAGTTCAGTAAGCATCCAGTACTCTATGTGAAACAGCAGCGAGCTATTTGAGATGAAACCTGGTAGCTAGGCTCAGTTGTTGTATATGTTGATACTTCAAGGTAAGACCCAACTGTATATGTTTTTTATCACTTTCTCCTCCACTTATCATGCATTTAGGGGCAAAAAATGTTTAAGACTTTCCATACCAGCTAATCTATGAGGTCTTGTAAAAGGAAAACATAAATCAGTCCGCTTTAAGAAAAAGAAAAAAAAAAAAGGCATGCAAAGGCAGATGCAGAAGTAAAAAAAAAAAAGATTACTGCTTAGTGTGTGTGTGTACAAGTAATCTGAATAAATAAATATCTAAAATACCTCTATTGTAGATAATGTCATGGCCCCATTCCAACAAAGGAAAATGTTATGACACTTTGACACTTTTACTACACTGTGTTATTCTACAAGAGTAAAGCAGACCAATTCTGTGCACATGTAAACAATCTTTTTCAAGAATTACAAATTTAGAGATGATACAGAATGTTAAAGCTCTGAAACATGCTCCTTTGGTCTGCTAAATCAAAGGAACCTCAATTCTTCTGGAAAACATGTCCCTCAATGCAGGCCACAGTACAGCTAGGTGGCCAGTGCATTTGGGCTTGAAGTAATCTCATCAGCTGGCTTCACTGGAATCGCTGCCATATCAGGCTCTGAAGATGGTGAATTCCTACTAGCGAGCAATTGACGTGGGAGAGATTCCTCCTGTCCTTTCCACAGAGAGTCAGAAAGGGTACAAAAGAAAAGCACTGCTAATGTATATTGGATATGCAGAATATCTACGACTTTTTCTTCACTTATCCCAGAATTACTGTAGTCCATAAAAGCACTTGAATGTATGAAGTTCTCATTCTGCAGTTTTTTTTTCACAGAAGCACATTCAGAGAGTCATTCTTATTTCTATAGGCCAAGGAAACAATCACACAAACATGTGTGTGTTCACCAAGACTGAAGATCCAAGTTCCATCAACACTCCTTTATCTAGCTTGCCCTCTGAGCTGTAGGGCCCAAATGTAATAGCATTCTCTGCTGACTTTTAAATTCATAACTGAGGGGTCTGATGTCATACATTAGCTTGTTCACAGTCTTTTATCACCAGCTTCATTGTTAGGCACAGTATACATTGCTCCTTATCTAGGTATTCCTTTGGGCATTGATTACCTTTTGGAATTTCGGCATTTGTGCTTAATTTCCAAATAAATCAGCCAGAAAAATATCAAGGAATTTCCCATATGCATTACTTAAGCCATTAAAATTTTGACTGGGTAGAACTTCTCATAGTATGCTGAATAAAGTACTAAAGAATTTAATTTCCTGCTGTGGAAGTGGGAGTGATATGGTAATCTAGTGTAGCATCTCCCTGTCCAATATCCATAGTTTCTTGATCACTAATGCTTTAAATAAAACCATTCCTTAAGGCAGCTGCTTCTCAACATTTCTCAGGTTTGTTTTTTTTTTAAATTTTTTTTAACATTAAGACTATTCTTAGTTAGATGGCACATTTTTAAAACAATTCTATTAGTGGCAGTCTTTTTTACTGCATCTGTCTTCATTAATCTCCATTATTATCACAGAATCACAGAATCACAGAATAACCAGGTTGGAAGAGACCCACCGGATCATCGAGTCCAACCGTTCCTACCAAACACTAAACCATATCCCTCAGCACCTCGTCCACCCGTGCCTTAAACACCTCCAGGGAAGGTGAATCAACCACCTCCCTGGGCAGCCTGTTCCAGTGCCCAATGACCCTTTCTGTAAAGAATTTTTTCCTAACGTCTAGCCTAAACCTCCCCTGGCGGAGCTTGAAGCCATTCCCTCTTGTCCTGTCCCCTGTCACTTGGGAGAAGAGGCCAGCACCCTCCTCTCTACAACGTCCTTTCAAGTAGTTGTAGAGAGCAATGAGGTCACCCCTCAGCCTCCTCTTCTCCAGGCTAAACAACCCGAGCTCTCTCAGCCGCTCCTCATAAGGCCTGTTTTCCAGCCCTTTCACCAGCTTTGTTGCTCTTCTCTGGACTCTCTCCAGAGCCTCAACATCCTTCTTGTGGTGAGGGGCCCAGAACTGAACACAGTATTCGAGGAGCGGTCTCACCAGTGCCGAGTACAGAGGGAGGATAACCTCCCTGGACCTGCTGGTCACGCCGTTTCTGATACAAGCCAAGATGCCATTGGCCTTCTTGGCCACCTGGGCACACTGCTGGCTCATATTCAGTCGGCTGTCAACCAACACACCCAGGTCCCTCTCCTCCAGGCAGCTTTCTAGACAGACTTCTCCCAGTCTGTAGCACTGCATAGGGTTGTTGTGCCCCAAGTGCAGGACCCGGCATTTGGCCTTGTTAAACCTCATGCCGTTGGACTCTGCCCAGCGGTCCAGCCTGTTCAGATCCCTTTGCAGAGCCTCCCGACCCTCCAGCAGATCGACACTTCCACCCAGCTTAGTGTCGTCCGCAAACTTGCTCAGGGTGCACTCGATGCCTTCATCCAGATCATTGATGAAGACATTGAACAGGGCTGGACCCAGCACTGAGCCCTGGGGAACCCCACTTGTCACTGGCCTCCAGCTGGATTTCACACCATTTACCACCGCTCTCTGGGCCCGGCCATCCAACCAGTTTTCCACCCAGGAGAGTGTGTGCCTGTCCAGCCCAGAGGCTGACAGTTTCTCAAGCAGAACGCTGTGAGAAACTGTGTCAAAGGCTTTGCTGAAGTCCAGGAAGACCACATCCACAGCCTTTCCCTCATCCAGTAGCCGGGTCACTTTGTCATAGAAGGCGATCAGGTTAGTCTGGCAAGACCTGCCTTTTGTGAACCCATGTTGACTGGGCCTGATCACCCGGTTCTCTTGCATGTGCTTCATGATAGCACTCAAGATCACCTGTTCCATGACTTTCCCTGGCACTGAGGTCAGACTGACAGGCCTGTAGTTTCCTGGGTCCTCCCTGCGGCCCTTTTTGTAGATGGGCACAACATCAGCCAGCCTCCAGTCCAGTGGGACTTCCCCAGTCTTCCAGGACTGTTGGAAGATGATGGAAAGGGGTTTGGCCAGCACATCCGCCAGCTCCTTCAGTACCCTAGGGTGAATCCCATCCGGCCCCATAGACTTGTGACTGTCCAGTCGGGCTAGCAAGGCTCTGACCACCTCCTCTTGGATCACGGGAGCCTCATTATGCTCCTCTAGCTCCTGGGTTTGTACACAGACGGAACGACCCTCCTTACGACTAAAGACTGAGGCAAAGAAGGCATTAAGTACCTCGGCCTTTTCCTCATCCCCTGTTACTGTTGTCCCTTCTGTGTCCAATAGGGACTGTATGGTCTCCCTAGTCCGCCTTTTATTATTTATATATTTGTAGAAAGATTTTTTGTTATCTTTCACTGACTTGGCCAATCCAATTTCTAGCTGAGCCTTAGCCCTTCTGATTTTTTCCCTACACAATCTCACTTCCCTCCTGTAGTCCACCCAAGAGGCCTGTCCCTTCTTCCAGAGGCCATAAACATTTCTTTTCTTCTTGATATCCCTCAAGATCTCTCTATTCAACCAAGCTGGCTTTCTTCCCTGCCGGCTTTTTTTCCGGACCACAGGGATGGCTTTCTCCTGAGCTGCTAGGACCACCCCTTTGAAGAGCTCCCAGCCCTCCTGGGCTCCCTTGCCCTTGAGTACTGTCTCCCATGGGACTTCACCAACCAGCCTGCTGAAGAGATCAAAGTCTGCCCTCTGGAAATTTAATGTTACGGTCTTGCTAACCACCCTCTTCACTTCACCTAGAACAGAAAATTTTATAATCTCATGATCGCTTAGTCCTAGGCGTCCACCTACCGCCACATCCCCTACAAGGCCTTCTCTGTTCACCAACAGGAGGTCCAGGAGGGCACCTTCCCTGGTTGGTTCATTCACCAACTGTGCAAGGAAGTTATCTCCCACGCACTCCAGGAACCTCCTAGACTGCTTCCTTTCTGCTGTGTTGTACACCCAGCAGATATCAGGTAGATTGAAGTCTCCCACCAGAACGAGAGGCATCGATCTAGAGATCGACCGCAGCTGTTTATAGAAGATCTCATCAGCTGCTTCTCCTTGGTTGGGTGGTCTGTAACAGACTCCCATCACAAAATCTCCCTTCTGGTGGGCTCCTCTGATTTTGACCCACAGGCACTCAACCTCCTCATCTCCACAATCCATCTCAGTGATGTCCAAGTCCTCCCTTACAAAGAGGGCTACCCCACCTCCTCTCCTACCCTTCCTGTCCCGTCTGAAAAGCTTATACCCCACCATAGCCGTACTCCAGTTATATGAGTCGTCCCACCACGTTTCCGTGATGGCAACGACATCATAGGCCCCTTGCCCTATGACAGCTTCCAGCTCTTCCTTCTTATTTCCCATGCTGCGTGCATTGGTGTAAATGCACTTCAGCTGAGCTGCCGAGCCTTCAGCCCTCCTAGAGGGAACAGGGTTCGTTCCCAACTGCCTGGTAACTGGAGTAGTTGACACCAGAGTGCCTGCATCTCCCTTGACACCCCGAGGTGTGTTCTCCCCCACTTTTTGTGCGGTGAGGTACTGGTGGTCCTCGCCCGCGCACCCTCTCCCAATCACCAATTCCCCACATCCAGGCTCGTTCCTGTCTAGCCTGGTCTCAACCCCCTCCCCCTTCACATCTAGTTTAAAGCTCGATTTATGAGCTTGGCTAGGTTTCTGGCAAGGGCTTTAGCCCCCCCAGGAGACCCATGTGTCCCGCCCTTAGCGAGAAAGCCTGGGGGTGCGTGAGCCCCCCCATGATCAAAAAAGCCAAAGCCCCTCTCCTCGCACCAGGCTCGGAGCCAGGTATTAATCGAATTCTTCATCCTGGCTTCCCCCTCCTCTCTATTTAGCATTGGGATGGAGCAGAATACTACTTGTGCCCCAGAGCCCTCCATCACTTTCCCAATTGCCCTGAAGCCATTCTTGATGGCTTTGGCTTTTTTGTTTGTTAGGTCATCATTACCAGTTTGGACCACTATCAAAGGATAGTAGTCTGTTTCGTGAACCAGGGAAGGAAGTTTCCTAGCCACCTCCTTCCCTGATGCACCCTGTAAGCAGCAGACCTCTCTGTGGAGCGGGTCCGGTCTGCAAATGGGTCCCTCCGTTCCTTTTAGGAGGGAGTCCCCTACAACAATCACCCTCCTCTTCTTCTTGATGGAGGATGTTTTTATCTTTCTCTGAGAATGGTGCAGCCTAGGGAAGGATTCTAGGCTGTGGGAGCCACCATCCTCATCCTCAGGGCTGGATTCCACCTGCAGCACCTGGTACTTGTTCGCCAGGGGGATCTGGGGCTTTGCTGTATGAGTGAGGGGAGTAGGTTTCCTTCCTCTGGCAGGAACTTGCTGCCATTCCCCATCTCTTGTTCCCCCAATCCTGCAGTTTGCAGGTGGATGATGTTCGGACACTCCAGCCCCAGCAGGCTGCTGAGTTTGTGAGAGGGCCCTGCTCCACTGGTCAATCTCCCTCTCACACTCCCTGATGGTCCTCAGTCTCTTCACCTCCTAATTATGCAGTTATATATCTCTAAAGCACTCAATTCCTATGCAGCTCAGGGAGCAATTCACACCATGCATCATTTCACACAGTCAGTTATGACATTGCATTTCCCAGAAGAGTAGGAAAGGGGAAAAAAATCCTGCACTGAGATTTTGACTTGCAGACCTTCCTCAATACACAACAGCAAGCAGCGTACAGTAAATCCAGTATCTGAGAGTCAGACTTGTTTGCACAGATGGTATTCACAGATCTATTGTTTTTATATAAAATAAACCAAAAAACTCAATAAAGAAAGTTGCAGTTGAAAACATAACGAGTGTCATACAATCTTTTAAAAAGATACCTCATGTTAAATGGACTTATAATTTTATAGATATTAAAAAAAAATTCTTACAAAAGTTCTTAAACCTTTTTTAAAAAAATGTAGTTTTCTTTTTTTTTAAATGTTACACTAAAACATTTTTTCAAGTACAGTTCTGAAAATTCTAAACTTCCTTTTCCATTGAATCTTTAATGTCAAATACCTTCCATCGTTTTATGTATAACACTATTCATTAGGAAAAATGCACGTACCATTGATAAAACCCAAAAGACATCTTTTAGACAACAGAAACTGTGGGTTTTGATTTTGTGATTTGTTTTGTATTTTCTTAAAAAAGCTACTGAATGTTGCAGATGGCAATTGATACATGTTATTGTTTCAGAAATAATGTACTTGTATTGATATTTCAGTCACAAACGTTGTGGTGCTCACTCTCTTCTTTATTAAATCACCTGACAAATTATTGCAATGCACACTGTGAACCTCACAAATTAGTATGTAAAGCTGAAAGAGGGGAGATTTGAGTTGGATACTAGGAAGAAATTTTTTTCACTCTGTGGGTGGTGAGCACTGTATGAAAGTTTTTTACTGTGTGGGTGGTGAGCACAAGCTGTCCAGAGAAGTCATGGATGCCCCATCCCTGGAGGTGTTCAAGGCCAGGTTGGATGAGGCTTTGAGCAACCTGATGTAGTGGAAGATGTTCCCGCCCATGGCAAGAGTGTTGGAACTAGAAGATCTTTAAAGTCCCTTCCAACCCAAACCATTCCATGACTCTATGATCTATGATTCTATGATTTACTGCTTTATAAATTTACGTCCACATAGCAATATTTAAAATCAACAAATATGACTATTTGTATCTATGCTTTGAACCTTTTAACATTTAGGAAATCTGAAATTACTCTCTGTAAATTTATGATAATCAACACTAACTGTATGACAAACCATAAAATCAATGAAAGCACTAAGAACAATTAAGAACTTGTATTCATAATACATATCTCAAAGAAACATGAGTAGCTAAGTATACAAAACCATTCCTCTGCTAACTTTCAGCTTTTTCTCTTAAAAAACCTTACATACTTCTGTTTAAACAGAAGGTTATGATCATACATATATGGGTGATTATCTGTGTAAAGAAGGTAGAAAAATATGAACCGTAACTATCAAATTACATTTTAATTTGATATTGGGAATGTGGCTTTAGATGTCAGCACTGCATCTCCTAATTAAGAGGAATGGTACAACTTCCCTAGTGGCAAGTAATTCTTGTCACTAAGAAACAGCATTCCTTATCATCAAAGATAATAGCAATGAAACACTTGAGCATGTGCTTGTACTTCTGCAATCCCTGCAGCCCAATGTGTATTTTGTATTATATATATAAGGCAATTTCTTGCAATTTAGTATGCTCTGATTTAGCCTACAGATTACACTCTAAAGTAGAAAAACTACTGTCAAAGCCCTCAATAGTAGAAATAAACCCAGAAATATTAGCTGTTTTCTCAAAACAAATTTTAAAGCACCTCCAAGTAAAAAAAAAAAGAAAAAAAAATACCACCTACACATAACACCACAACTGGGGCCTAAACAAGGAAACAGAAATGACAATGAAAGTCCAGTTTCTGTACAGAAAACAGCAATGCAGGAGAGGGTTACATTTGTTAATCAGCTGTTCTTTTAACGACGCATTAATATAACAAGATACATACTTAGCCTTAATGACCTTGTAATGTCACTGGGCTTATGATTAAAATATCTTTTAATCTAAACTATTTGCTTCCTCATTTTGCAGTCCCTCCTTTGCATGCATTTGCCAGTTCCGCATGCAATAGGTATTAGCATTCTACCAGTAAGCTAGTATGAAAACACCACCACTGTTTTGCTTATATGGCAGCTCTTCTAAAATAGTAACCTATTGATGCCTTCAGTTTGTAGGTGTTGATATGAATACAGAATGACAACCTTTGAGATTGACCACGTTCATGATCTGATGTTGTGATTTTAGGCAATTTATAACTAGGCAATTAATTAACTATTATTCCTGACTATACTTTTATATCTGTTCCTTTTGTTCCTTCTGTGGACAGCAAAGTTATGCTCACATGACTATGTTGGACACTAATGACATTCTAAAACTTTTGTTCAAACAGAACACATTTTTGAGGGCATGGCTGCCATCCAGGGGGACATTGACAGAAATATGCCAGCTGGAACATCTCCCTCAGGAAGGCAGAACCCTGCAGGGAGCAGCTCTAGGGGATGGCCTTTGTGGGCAGCAAGCTGAGCAGAGGCCACCCACGTACCTGAGCAGCAATGAGGGCCAGCACTGCCTGGAGATCTGAGCATAATACAAACCCAGGAGCCAGGGAAGGGATTGTCCCCTCTGCACTGCATTCATCAGACCTCATCAGAAGTATCACCCTACATGTAGGGAAGGCTTTAACAAACTGGGTGGAGGCTATTGGAAGCCACAAATGCAGTGGGACTGGTGCCCTTGCCCTATGAGGACAGGCTGTAGGATCAAGTCTAGTTCTGGCCGGGGAAGAGATGGCTTCAGCGGCACCCAGTGACATCCCCAGCACCAGCGGGAGGAGACGGAGGAGAAAGATGTAGCTGACCTCTTCATAGCAGTGTGTGGAGGGAGAGCAGCAGCACAAGCTGACAAACAAGAGGTTCAGGGTGGATATATAACTTCTGCTTTGTTTATTATTTCTGGTCACAAAGAACATTGCATATTCCCTACACTTTCCCAATCACCTCTTTTTATTATTTTCCATGTATCATCACAAAGACTGAGAACATAGAATATGATACTGCCAAAAAAGCTACTGAAGAGACCTGAATATGAAGTCAATTGCCAATATATTGTTATTCATATCCACACCACCAAGTGAATGCAAATTGAGCAACTGTGAACTATCATGAAGTTGATTTTACACACATGAACTTATATGGATTTAACAACATGATTTCCACTCTGCTATAAATGGTGCAAAATCATTGGACCTTGCTAAAGTGATTTTTCTTCCATTCTATATGGCAAGGCTGATACCAAGGATATCGTACAAAATAATTTTGCTAACAGGATTTGCATAGAAATATACAAAATATTTTCCACAGAAATATGGAAATTTAAGCACACATAAATACTGAAGAAAACTAAATGATTGAGATATATCTGCATATGATAATAGTGGAAATTTCCAGCAGTATGTTGAAATGTGGATTTGGTTACATACAGCACCACACAAGCACATTTGTTAACATAATCAAAGCATTTTTTTGGAAAGAGAACAAGCAAATGTCTGCAGAAGTCAATGAAGACATGTTACTGCACTGTAAACAAATACTTTTTGTTAAAAAGCAATTTAAATTAAAATGCATGTCTGTTTTCTGAAGTTCATAAAAGCCTATGCTATGTGCTAAACTTAGCAGACCATCTGTTCAGAACCAAGGGGACAGAACAAATACCCATCCAATACATAGTGGGCTTTTGTCTTTACAATTTTTACTTTTTCTCTCCTTCATTGCTCCTTTTCAAGCAATTTCATCAAAACAAACCACTAATACACTTTGCTTAAGACAAAGAGGTAGAATAAGCAGATTTCTTTTTAGGAGGCAGGAAGGGGAATGGAGAAATAAAAAGCTTATAGAGATACTTTGGGAATAAATTACTCACATGTTTTCTTCTATGTAGGTTAAAACCAAAGAGAGAAAAATTCATACACACACATTCTACACTGAAAATCCAAATTCACTATGCACCAGCCACTGTAGTTGCTAAACAGAGACAGAGTAGCCAATATACCTTGCAGGTCCTTAGGCATATTTTTAATATATTTAAAAATAATTTAATTGATTGATTTAGATGCATATATGGAAGTCAGAATGTTTCATCAATTTTAACGTAAGAAGGTAAAAAAATCTTTAAACTGTTCTATCATAATTCTGGTTTAAGTCTTAGAGCACTGGAGGCAGAAATAAAAGTTTATCTCTGATGAAGGTAAACCAACTGGTCAGCAATGCATGCAGGAATAGAAGTTATATCATACCTTTCTTGCAATACAAAAATGCAAGAATTCTTTTTTCCACAGATTGGGAAAAAAAGTAAAAACTCTCATCATGTAGAATTGTTGAGTCTAGCATTTTCAGTGGTAAGTGAAAGAACTGGTTCTGAGTACTTAGACCATATTAAACCCATCTTTTGTTTGCCATAAATTCTCAACAGAATTCTTGGCCCATGTCTTAGTCCAGAAGCTGCACTACGGGACAGATATATAGAATCTGAAAACTGAATTCAATACACAGGGAATGGTCAACAGATTTATTTCTGTGATCCATTACAGCATAAGGAAAACTCACCTCTGCATAAAAGAAATTTTCCAGAGGTGAAAGATGAACACCTGGAGGGGTGATATCCCACCCTTCCTTCTTGTCCAAACCACACTATCTTCTGGTCCTAATATAGATGTATTCCTATCTTCATCAGAAATAGGAATGATAATAAATAATCTGCCTGTGCATTAATATTCAAAAATGATGATTGTTTCAGTGCCCACACTACTACAGTAACAACAAATATTGTTGCTACTGAAGAAGGTCAAGTAGGAATGACACAGAGGAAAAACCTACATGGAACAGAAATAAAATTCCCATTCAAACAGTAATCTCTCTAAAGAATGATAAATAATATTGTTTGGATAAGACATTGTTGAGATAAAAGATTGTACAAGATGATGCAAAAAATCAGTACATTTATTTTGAAAGCCCACTTCAGCAATAGCCTCTCTGTAGCAGAAAATGTATTACAGTGGATTGTCATTTAAAAGCTAGATAATATATGCCCTATGTCTTGTAGCAAAATTTTACAGATACACCCACATTTAGACTCTAGCAATGATCTTCTGCTGATCGCTTTACTAAAAGCCTGCAAAAAGTCTGGTATGATCAGACTGACAAACATCTTGTTGTAAGGCACAATGGAGTACAGCCAACATATTTGGATACAGGCCTGAACAACTAATCTGAAAGATACAAGTAAGTAAGAGAAGCCATGGAAAGCATGCAAGAATAGAACTGAAGCTGACTTGAATGCAATCTTCAAATATGGATTTAATAAGAAAATTATGGAATGTTAGTTAAAAATACCAGCAGATTAAACACACATAATGATTTAACAATTCAGTATGCGGCAACTTATTATTGAAACCACATTGTACTTAATGGTAGTGCAACTGAGGATGAGCAATTTAGGATTTATTCTGATTCTGCGGTCATCCATTCACAGCTGTTCCAGTAATTACCATTTTAAATCTAGACATTAGGAGAACAGTAAATGCTACAAAACTGTTCTGTAAGCAGCCACTTAATGCTGACAATGTACAGGCTTAGCCAGGTCTACAAACCCACCTGCCACTCTCTTTACCTGAACATGGAAACATATGAGTTTTGTCTGCAGGTATGCTTGACAAAGTCACTTTTCAAATTCATGCTCTTACCATCACTGTAAGCTTTATGGAAGCTGGGAGATGAGAATCACATTAACAAAAAATGAGAGAGAAATGGAAAGACCTGGGGAAAAGGAAACTGAAGATGTTAGAACCTAAGCCTTCTGACTGTGGGTATAAACTATATATTGATCCACCAGTGCTTTTTGCTGATACTGAAATTGGCAGTGTCCTGCTTAACACAGTTCAGGAGCAGGAGTTTCCAAAACTCTTCATCAGTGTCCTAGACCAGAGGCAACTCAATAAACCCAGCCAAAATACAATGGCATACATGACAGCTAGGAAATCTGCAGGCCTACAGACTTACTTTTAGGCCAGAAAACTAAATTTAGATTCTGAACCCTGCCATTGATTTTTCAGTAGTATAATTTTTCTAGGAATAACGCCTTGATGTAGCTTAGTGTGACTCAAAAAGGAAGAAGTTTAAGCGTTTCTAACATTCTCTAATTCCCCTGAAGTGCTACCGTTCCCTTAGATAGGCAAAGCTCCCTTGGCTGGATTCTCCAGCCCTCATCCTCAGGAGGCAGCCTGGGCCTGTGTGAACAGGGAATGGAAAAAAATGATCCCCCTTTCATTTGCAGTGATGCTGAGGGGCACTGACCAAGGGCAGAGGACTGCAGACAAAATCCCTGTTAACTCTAAGAGGCAGTGTTGACTCCAGGTTTCTATGCCTACTTTCAGTGCAGCTGAGAAAGCTCTGTACGACTAGGAAGCAAGAAAAGCATTCTTGAAAAGCTTGTGGTCCTAAAACATCACAGACCATAGTTCAGAAGTCTCTTTATAACTGTCAGAAAAGCAAAACTGAAAAAATAAACTGTTACTTGTTCCTCTAGTCTGTTTCAGATAACTTGGTTGTGCGCATTTGCTAAAATGTCTGCATGACTTCAGACTTCCCAGACTCATTTTGCAAACATGGCATCTAGATAGGCATATGCACTTTACAAAGGGGTATGTGAGTGCACCCATATCTGCAATGAGCTATTTACAGCATATATGTATTACATATACATGTACAATGAAAGAAAGAAAACGAACAAAACTTACCAGCCTAACCCAACCTAAATATACCAGAAATATCAAAGTATAAAGAAAGGTAAACGTGCAAGCAGCTAAAGCTATGCAACCACATATTTTTACTAGTGTGGTCAATATTTATAAAACAGAAAATCAGCTAACATTTACCTAGTGGTAGAAGAAGGTGTTCTTTGTCAAGGATGCAATCCAAATCCAAGAAAAAGAGTGTTTTCCTCCAAAACATTTAAATGAGCTACTCATTTCTTCAACAGTACTGGTTAAGAGATTATAGCTCTTTTCACACATCCTTTGCCTCTGTAGGATAATTTGATGTGAAATTCATGATCTCAGGTAGAGGAGGAAGTCTGGAATATCTCAAGTCAGATCTTTTATATTATTTTTTCCTCTACTGGATGCTTACTCGTAACCCATTTTACCTTAATTAAGCAATTCCATAAAAATATTACATGAATTCTGCCAATGATGTAAATAAAGGAATTGCTTCCTTTATCAAGCGAAACCTTATGAAAAAAATGTGTTGATACATGACAGTTGCAATTTGCTGCTTCAAAGGACCTTTATTAAAATGCACAGAAGAAAGACTTGCACATGTAAAGAGCATCCTCATAATGCATTAATGCAAAATAAGCTACTGCTTATTTGAATTAACTTCCTGTAGAGTAGAAAGAGTGTAATGAAAACGAGTTTCTAGTACTTCGGTGAAGCAAGCAGAAAACCTACTTAATCTGCTGGAAACTAGGGAAATTTTCAGTTGCAGGGAAGAGGTGTCTAGAACACACATGAATAAGTTTAACTCTGTTTAAATGCTATGATACACCAAACAGTGTTTTGTATCATTAAACAAACAAAGGCTTAGTTATCTTTCTATTTTTCATTTTCCTAATTCAGGCAAGGCTAATAACTCAATCTTTCTAAAAACAGCCTCCTTTCCCCCTGCATCATCTCCAGCACTAGACACAGTTATGGGACAGTTTTGGCAGCTGTAGGACCTGGAATTAAAGCTCTGGAATGTAATTTTTTTTTTTCCTGAGGATTAGGAAAGTATAGGAATATTTAGGGATCCAAAACATTCAATGGTCATGCCGCTATTTTTAAAGGGATGTAAATAATATCATTAAGAGGCAATTAGAAAAATGGACAGGAAAGCATTAGAAACTTTTGGAATCTGAGTACTCACAAACATTTACAATTATGGCAAGTAGGAAATGCTGATGGTCCCTTCTATTTTTTTTTTGTTTTGATGATGCACAGATCTCTAAATATACTTAATAATTTCCCTTTTTAAAGCAGGTGAACCTTTAAGATAAAAACCTTGAGCAATTTAGTTTGAGGGAAACAAGTAACAATTATTTAAAGTATAGACTGCAAACATATCAAACATCTGTGGCAGAAAAAGATTTTAGCTGAAAACAGTCCATGCTGAAAAAAGCAAGTGGATGAGTAGTCATGAATGTGGGTTGAACCATGAGTCAGAAGTTTAATAAAGTATTTTTTTAGAGATTGCTGTAATACATTAAGGTATTTGACAGCCATCAGTTGTGAGAAGAATAACACAAAAGATTACGTTACTCAGTAAGTCAGAACACAATTTATCAGCCAGTGGCCAAATGATTTTTCTGAACTTATGAAACAGCTGAGACAGGTTAAATGGAAGAAGATAATCCCCCTATATGCAGTCAAGTTTCTATTTCACTGAAAAAAATGAAAAGGCTGCTGTCATCTCTAAAGATACAGTATTCTCCCACAGCAATGATGTTTAACCTGTGGCCTAGGGACATCCTATTGTTCTAAATCAATGAAGTGCTTATTGTATGCAATTGAGCTTCACAAACCATGTTCTTTCATGCCATGCTGCTAACAGGGGGTCTATGAGAAGTCTGTGTCCTAATTATTTCCCACTACCTTCCTTACTACCCTACACAATGCCTCAGTTTGATCTGGGTCTCTGAGGGCCTTATTTTCCAGAGAACTCTTAAAAAATTCCTGGTCTCTGGGTGCAAGCAGAAATTCCGGCAGCTCTGCTTTACACTCCAAAAATATTAGATCAATCTCATGTTTTTGCTGGGACAGACTCATGATTTTCAAAGAAGTGGGCTGGCAGCAAGATACGCAGGACTGTTTTAACGTGCACTAGAGAGATCTGCTGTCTACAAAGAGAGACTTACTAAGTAAGGCTAGTCAGAGAAGAGTCTCTCCAATCATCGAAGAACTTTTTTTTACCTGTCATGTCAGCAGTTGCATGGGGCAGGTGCTGTAATTCCTGCAGCCTGGTGATTTCATACCCCTAAGGAGCTCAAAATTGGATTCTGCAGCACCATTTCATAACCATTTAGAAATATGAGATCTTCAGCTAAGAGGCTTGGAAATCAACAAGCTTAGCAACCTCTACCATTACACATAAAATAATTCAGAGTGCAATAGAAAAAAAGTATGGCTCACAAAACAGCATATATAAATTGTTCATGATATTTAAATTCGGAAAATTATTCCTTCCATCTAAAATGCATACACAACACACTGTAAATACAAGAATCAGCTGTTATAAAGGAGAAAAATCAAAATTTAGACACTCATCTTAGATTTTTTTTTTCACTGTATATAGGGCCTGCTATCATTCTTACTTCACAATGATGCAGAGAAATTTTAGACAATGACTTTATCTCAGAATCAGACCTCAGCACAGAAAACTTCAGATTTAAGTTTTAAAGTAATTTCTCAGTACAATGGTTACTTATTATTGAGTTGCCTCAGGAGTTATGAACCTCAAATAGTATTACTTGACATTCAGGAAGAGATCAATAGCAATTTTAGACACTAGCTGCACAGCTTTCTTTGAGGCTTTGTATCCACACTAATTCTGAAAAGCTGACAACAGAAAACCCTACCCTATGTTAGTCACAGGACTCCTAAAAAGAAACAAAGTGGGAGGTGTATTGGGAAAGTATGACAAAAGAGCCTGATTATGGTGTCTCATTTGTTAGGAAAACATCTTTGCAGTAGATTTTCTTGCTAGATACATCATGATCATAGTGGAAATCAGAGGAAAAAAAAATTCCTTGAATTGAGAAAGATTGGTCCTGAAATATAGCTTGTGCTTTTTATTCTCGAAAACTATCTCTGCCTCTGCAACAGTTTTTTTATCACTCCAGCAAAGCCACTTGTAGCCTTTTTTTTCAGATACTTTAGTAATCATGCACTCTTTGCTCTTGTAGATGCATTACTTATTATCTTCAGTTTGACAGGCAAAGATCATAATTGCACGAGGTCAATACTTCCCCTCTGATTTATTGCTGTGTCATGTGAGGTGAATTGAAAAAAATAGGTCCTTTATGTCTCACACAGTGTTCATGAAAAGTAGTTGCTTTTGATAGGGTCTGTTACTCTATGAGTCTACATCCATAAAACAGGAACAGTATCCTGTACATGCCACAGAAATTTAGGAAAACAAATTTACTAATATTTAAGAAACAGAAATTTAGAGTAAGTGCCAGCGAAAAGCCCTTGTTGAAATTAATGATTGTCTTTGAAATAAAGCCTGCATAGCACACAGTAAACAAGCTATGAGACTGCACATACATGAAAAATATTTTAGGCAAAATATGGAAAAAGTTCTTCAAGCTCTTCCAAACTACCTGTTCCCTACTGAACCAGTCATGTGGATAAAACAGTATGGGTTACTATGGGCTATTATTATTTCATCCTACTGAAATAATAATAAAAACAGAACACTACCTTGAAGTCAAATCTATAAATAATTTGCAGTATACTTTCTGCTTGTGTGAACACAACTGTGATAGATGTAGAAACAGGCATAAAACCAGCACAAAGTAACAAATAAATTTAAATCCTTCTTGTCCTTCCAAAGTCCTAGCTTTATATGATCCCACCAATGATAATTGGCTAACACTAACTCATAAACTAAGAAAAGTAACTTTAGGCATTGCCCTTTGAGGTGATGAGAAAAAGTTGATTTGAAAGGAGGTAAGCATAGCTCTGCTAACACTTAATTATCCTAGAATCACTTCCTTTTTTCTTTTTTTGTCCAATGGAGTCTTTATTTTGAACTTCAATCCCTAAAATACATCACCAGTTGATGGTACTATCAGACACTAATGCACCACCACTTTCTGTCAAACCACAATGTGCTAAACATCATAATATATCAGCCTTTGAAAATATCAGCCCTATAAATTTACTGCAGTTTTAAATCCGCTGGCTTCCTTTATTTCATATTAAAGCATCAATAAGCATGACACCCAAGTTCTTTACTTCAATGTTCTTTCTTCAAAAACATCAGAGAATTAGCTGCTAGACAGACATGAAATTCATCAGACCTGAAACAAATATATTGCCAGGCACATAGAAAAGAGAGTGAAAATATATTTTTCATTAAACTGTTTTAATTTTGTAACTTTCCATAAGCAGATGAAGCAGAATGAAAGACTCATCACACAAATCTTTATTTCTACAAGCACTTCCGAGGCAATATTTTAGAATAATAGAAGATTCCTACCGGATCTTCTGTTTTGTGGTTATTCAGCAAATCAGATAGGAAATCCTCATGAAGACTTTCTCTCCGAATCAATGTAAATTCACGTAGGAAAACTGCTCCTTGATTTTGCTCACCACAAACCTAGAAGGAAAACATAATATTAGGAAAAGCTCCTTTAATTCTTTCAAAGACACAATCACAATATCCATATCATACAAGACTGGAAGATTAAAATGTCCATTAATTGTTCTTTGCCTTCCTTTACTAAATTTATTCTAAGCTGTCACCAATGCCATTAATGAAGACAAAGACATGCATTTAAAGAAAGTCAGTAAGTTAATGAAACCTGCCATTTACATAAGAATCTGTTGTAAAATATGTTTCTATGTTGCTACTTACAGCTATAGACTATAAGGCAGTTAACTCTTTTGTGAACTGAATTAATAATTAGAGTATACTATTACTTTTTTGAACAGATCACATTTGTCCAGCATTTTGACTGTTCTGTCATAAAAAGTTAGGGCTTAAAACTCATGAGGACCAGAAGAAAATGTCTAAGTACTTTGGCTAGTAAACTTAAGTATACACGTGCATTCAACATAATTTAACCTAAATTTACACCTATTGTTTTCAAGTTTAGGAAGATATGTAAGCTACTTGAGAAACAAATTATTTAATCAGTAAGTGTCTAAACAATACCTATCAAAACGTCCTATGTACTATTATGGCATTGTTATAGTTTTGGAAATAAATAATGATAACAAATCCACATCACTCTTCATGCTTCCACATCCTTTTTTAAAATTTGGTTGTCCAAGCCAAAGAATTACAATTTTTTTTTTAGGTATTAAGTAATTTTTAACTGTTGGAAATCACTGAAATAGCAGGGAGGGGTGTTTACTTATTAATGAAATGTGTTGCTTTTCACTGGGCTGATTATAAAGAATTCCACTACAGGTGAAAATGCCATAAAGTTTGTTAACAACCAGAAACAGAGAGCATATTATCAACTGAAAATCTAGTAGATTTTTCAGTTTTCAGCACTTTGCAACATATTTTGAAAGTGACTCAGCTTGAGAGAATAATGTGTTTTATCAAAATGGCTAAGTAAGAATATTTTGTACTTCACTGTTCAGCAACAGAGAATATGGCTTGAGTATTAATTAGGCAAGTGTGACAATCATAAATAATTTATTTATATGAGACACTGATTTATCTTCCTAGAAAGGTATGTGAGATACAGATGCATGGTAATAACGGAGTTTGGAGTTCCTGGTTATACTTTTCTGTTTCTCCATCTGAAAGACAACATGCTGTACTCAGAAATGGTACATAAGGTAATTCCTCATGTATTCAAGACAAGCACATGACTTGTAAATTGCCTGTTGTTATTACTGACAAGTGCTGTATTACTGATTTTATTTTGCTCAGAATAAAGTCCATGCTCTGCTGCTTTTATTATGACTATTTCTCATATTCATCCTACTACACAGCCAGATGCCACAGTTAGCCTGGCTCTCCTTATCCTAGCCGAGAAGTTCAGAGAAAAAGAAAGGCCTGGGAGTACCATAAATATGGCATGTAGTATCCAGGGGGTGCATAAAGTATAGATTTGCCTTGCCACTCCCTATAAGTGAGTTGGTATTGCTGTTTGGGAGGAGGTGGTCTATCCTGCCAGATGGTAAGTGAAATCAGAGCTCCTGCAAAGCTAGCATGGCTATAATAGAGTGATTACAAGGAGATGAGCTAATAAAACTAAAGTGGGGGATGGGAATAGCTTAAAATGAAGTGGGTAATGGGAAGATATAAGAATACCTGAATCCAAACTATACACTGGTTAACATAGCAGAGTACTACTTCAGCACAAGCCTCTTGTCTCTAGTAGTAGATACAGGGCACCCAATTCTGTTTGCTTTCAGCTCCTCTGCTTCGAATTTTAAGTTGGTTTGTGGGATTTTTTTTTGTTTTGTTTTGGTTTTTTTTTTTAAAAGAGAGAAAACACTTTTCATAAAAGGAACAGAGTTTTACAAGTATGGGGCTTTTAAAATTTATACTTTACTTCCTGCCTAGTGGCTAATGTTGAGAGGTACACCCACTAATATTACTCTTACATTATTGAGTCATGGCAATGAAGAATCCCAAGGGGTGTTAAAGGAAGAAACATGCATGTGTCCAGAAAAAAAAAGAAACTCTGCTACTGACACTTTTATAAAAATAACAATACCAGGCAAATCATTATATTACAAATAAAAACATCCTTGAAACAGCTGATATTTCATAACAGCATTTCATCCCAAAAGTGGCAAAAAATATTCAACAATAAAAGTTATTTCAAGAAAGAAAAACTGTAGTTTTATTTTACTTTTAAGTAAGTGTCTACTTATAATTTTAAGCACTTAAAGTCAGTAAATCTAATGATAAAATTATGATTAATTAGGTTTTCTTAAAACTTCATGCTTCTAATTGCTGAATTTTTACACAGTGAATAAATTATTCACCCTCCTCCTTTTCCTATTTTGCCCTAATAAAAACATACTCAGATTTTTTCCCTGTAAGAACCTCCTGTTCTAACTGGTTTTCAAAAGTGAGACCAAACCTGCGTAAGCACACTGTTATCTTCCTAATATAGCAATAATTAAAGCAAAGACTTCATAAAGAATCCATTTGCAATACCAATAATCTCAATCAAGTATTGCTAACCTTTAAAACATTTCTATTTACCACATTAATATTAATGCTTTCACTGCTGATAAATACATTGAAGGGAAGTAGATGGCAGGGGCACTATTCAGGAAGAACAGCTCAAGAGAGTCAAAAAAAAGACATTGGGAAACTGAGGACGAAGTAAGATGAGAAATAAAAAACCAAGAAAAGCAGTAATCAAAGCATGAATACTTTTTCCCCTCAGCAAATCTGAATGATAAAGTTTTGAAAAAAGGATATAATTGAAAAGCATGCAACCATCTAAAAAAATTTATTTGCCTCTTGATTACAGTGTACACTTTTTCAGCAGCAGTTCCTCCTAGTTGCACTGTACTTTATAGATCTTCTGGTAAAACATATTCCTAGTAGAGTATGGTCATCCTTTCTGAGAGAAATGGAACCAATCCATTTAAGATGAGTGGCAGTAAATTAGATTAACACCCAGAAAGACTGTTTTCCAATTTTCAAGTTTCCTTAAAGACTTGGCTACATATATAATGCTATTTCATTCTCTCAGAAAACAATTATCATTGTAACATGGCCACCACATCTCTCATCTCTGTTACTTCAGTCAAGTTTAGTAAACAGTCTCTAAAGAAAGGCAACTCAGCTCTTCATACACAGTGAGCAAACAATACAAAGAAAGAGTGGCCTGGCAGAAATCTGACTCTTAGCAGCAGCAATAACCCACCACAATACACAGCTTTTCAAGAGCACGGAAATGGCATTGGAATGGATGTTTCACTGATGGCCACACTAAGATCAGCAGCATAGCACCAAAGTTTCTCAGCGTGAGGAACATATACGGGTATTCAGATACCCAACTGACATTGCAAAGGAGATTTTTATGAAGTTCAGCCATCACAAAATTCCAGCATATGTCCAAGCAATAACATTTTCCTTGGTTTGGTTTTGTTTGGTTCGGTTTAGTTCAGCTCCTACCACTCTAAGAGCAGAGTTGTGCCATTACATCCAGTGGTGTGGTCAGAAATCTTTGAGGAATCAGGCAGATAAATACGGAATTAGAAAATAAGAGACCTAATTTAAATCAGGGGTGGAAAGATCTATCTCAGGCAATGGAGTGCAAGTTTTCTGGCACCTGAGTACTGCCTCACTGTGGAAGTAACTTCATTAATTTTGCTGTTTCCAGCAATAAAATACTAATAATTATTCATTGGCAAAGTATAATAGTAAGACTTTGCTGAATTCAAGAGGTCCAAAAATACCAAAGGCCATAAATCTGATGCAAATAACCATGGTACCTTTGATGGCACCTTTCTCAGAACAGAGGATAATGGATTGCAAAGTGTCTCACTCACAAAGCAGGAATAACAAATGTGCCCTCAAATATTTATGACTAACTATTTTGGCAAACCCTAGGTGGAGTTTCAAGGCGATACTTTCTCCACTGAAGCTCTTCTTATTTTGGATATTCAAAGCTCGAAACACTAACATCAAAATCTGAGGAAAAAAATATCTGCACTGGTTTATTAAAAAGTCTTTTCTGACAAAACTATTTTAAAAAATCAGGTTCCTTAAGCTTACTGGTTTGGGGTTTTTTTGAGAGTTCTTGAGTTTCTTGACAACGATAATGATTACTTTTTGTCATTAGCAGTATTTTTAGGCATTAGACAGAAACAAATTGGGGTTTTTTGAGAGTTCTTGAGTTTCTTGACAACGATAATGATTACTTTTTGTCATTAGCAGTATTTTTAGGCATTAGACAGAAACAAATTGGAACATGAGGCAAATGAGGTGTTAAATACCTGAAAGGTACAATGACACAGTGAGGGATGTGGATTGCAGGCTTTTAATAAGGCAAGTCATTGAGCAACACACTTTTATTTGTTTAAGCTTCTCTAACAATAATATTTCATTTTATTGACTGCAATCTTCCAAATATAACACTGCCACACTTTTATATGCATGAAAAGATTTTTATTTCATGTCTCAGCCATACAATATATAATCACGTAAGAAGGAAAGGCATCCTAGAAGACTTACAGGTCTTTCTAAGCAGCTGGTAGCTGCCAAATGAACTTGATTAGAAACACTGGTGCCTCAAGCAAATGTTGAGCAAAATCTCATAGGGACTCCTGAAATAAGATAATTATCATCATCACCATCAGTCTTCCATGGTTTTCTGCTGCAGTTTTGATCCAATTTTTCTATTTCTTAATTTTCCAAAATGGAATTAGAATATGTAGAGAGGCACACAAGACCAATACAGAAACTTAGAAGCAATTATAGTCTGGCTACAAATCTCAATTCTGAAAGCTGTTTATCTTTACCAATGTTCATGTAAGATCTGAAAACACACAGAAATTTTACAGCTTGATTCTGCCACTGTTAGTCATTCTGAACAATTTTCATTCCTTCCTAAGGAGCCAGAAAGCTATGCACAATTTAGAATCTATTCTGTGTGGTTCCTTCTGGGAATTTCTCAGCTACAATTTTCAGAGTAACACATGCAAAAGGAGATACTCCTCTATTTAATTAAGGACATGACTCTCCAAGTGCTATGTTTCTGTATTACACATTAATACGCTGATCCTTCAGAAATGCTAAGCATTTTCTAAACAGATTTTCAAGGTCCACGTAGGGAAATATGCACATCCAGATAATCAGAGAGGCTGTATCATTACATTTGTAATAGGGTTGATAATTTCAAGTCTTTATGGCCAGGAAGTCAGCTCTTGTTCTAAATGGAAGACTAGAAGAATCTATGTCTAATGTGGTAGGCTCCAAAACAACAACAAAGAACATTATTTTTAAGCAGAAGTAGAAATATCTCCAGCTTTTACTTTTTGTTCTCTTTTACCACTGCATTCTCACAAATTGAACTAGGGCTATGAAGATGACTGTTCTCCCCATGAAAACTCCCCTTCCTTCTATAAAATTTAATCATGTTTTGATTTGGTCCAAATTAATGGTTATCTTGGTAAAAAAACAATTAAAAACAAAAAAAAAACCCTGTCTTTTCCTTTCATATTTGTGAGGTCAGGCAAGATTGTTTGTTTCATTTCTAGGCCACCATAAAAAAATGAAAGGAAACTATGGACTATTGTAATAAATCTGCCTCAGATGACAAGGTTAAGCTCCCAGTGACCCCATAGCCTAATGACACATGTGCATATGGGTGTAAATAGCTTTCACATGAGCATTACTGGCAAGCTAGACAGTCACCTACAGAAAATGAGAACTTCAGTGAGAAGTCAGGAGAAAACTCAAGCAATTGTACATGACTGATGCAGTCAATGCACGTAGAAAGCCCATAAGAAAGCAGTTGGGTTCTTGGCATGTTCTCTGTGTTTTTCTCTCATCTTCAATATTTTACCACGTCTGGAAGAAGTTCAGCATCTCTACTGAAGGTAGAAGAGGCTGTACCAGGTCAAAGCTAACTGTTTTCATCAGAATTTCTTCCTGTCTTTCCTGTCATTCTATTTTGAAGGGGAGCTGTCTTTGTTCATGCAGGGTTTTTTTTTTTAAAGGTAACTATTAAGCGTTATATTCCTAGCTTTCCAATACATGGATAGTTAGCTCCTGTTTCCTGCCTTACAACTCTTACATTTTATGGCTCTTTTCTCAATTTGTTAATTTTCTTTCAAATGGAAGAAACAGTTGTCTAAATTTACAAGTTAAATCAATCCTAAGCTAGTATTTTTCACTACTGCAATATGTTCTTCTGACATTTCAACGGGATTACATGTCCTTGGAAGGATAAGTTATGTGACAGAAACAAACAAACAAATTCTTACCCCCTGGAAAACATTTCTTTCCTGAGACTTGAGTAAAAAAATATTGCTTTCTGATTCCAGTCTTTCTGAATACTGATGATATTGTTGTTTCTGAATTAACAGCCTGTCTCTTAGGAAACTAGCTACTGTTTGTAGAGGGTTTGTAGCTTTAGAGTTTTGTAAGGAAGAAGGAGGTTCTTATTTGGCTTCATTCAAGGTACTCACAAAGTGCCTCAAAATACAAACCCAAACAGCACTTCACTTCCCAGGGGAATGCTTTATTCAATGGTGAAATGTTCCCACCAGAAATCTTTTTCTTGTCTTGAAATATATTTAATCTTTTTTTCTTTCCTCCCTGCCTTTCCACAGAGACTGAATTCATGATTATCTTAACGGTAATGCCCTGACTTCTTTTAAAGCTCTGTGAAGGAAATATGGCTTTGTGCTAATTATTTTCAGTTCTTAAACAGCCACAATAGAAGAGTCTGGTTAATGTAGTCATTGAAGGAATTATTTAAGCTCCATTTCAGTACCTCATTATAAATGAACAAAAAGTGATTTGCACTCAAGAATTGCTGCATGAAGTGTCCCTCAAACAAAACCACCAGCTACTAACATCTTGGACAGACCTAAGCAATGACGCGAATAAATTTGTAAAGCATGCATACGCCTACACTTGACCCCTAGTGTACCAACAAGGGAGAAAGCCAATATGGCCCCATTAAATGGAGAGCCAAAAATGCAGAATGCACAAAACCACATAATTCTCCCACTGACAACCAACCTTAGCCAAAAAAAGAAGGCAGGAGGGAGGAAAGAAAGAATAAGAAGAAAAGAGGGTAAAAAAAAAGAGATGAAGTCACATAGAAGCAAACAAATTAGAGTTTACAATTCCTTTTAAATCCTCCTGCTTAGAACTCTTCTAGCTGTAGTTAACAAAAAACGCACGTATGTTAGAAAGCTTTATGAATAAAAGCTGGAACTATATTTTAGAACATTATTTAATTTCTCGTTTATTAGATACACCAGAGATATTCAGAGGAGTATGACTCATGCTCCTCAAGCAACTTCTTTTTTTTTTTAAAAAAAAACAACTACTGTGGTTTGAGGAAGATTGTGTCTGAACTCAAGCCATATTTGCTTTCCAAAACATGACAAACAAATACTGTCATTCAAAATACTTGAAAGCAGACACACAAAATGCTATATGACACAAAACTACAAGAAATCAATACATACAGTCTGGAGAATTCATTTTCTATCACTGTTTTATTGCCTCACTTGGTTGACCATCAACAGAGAAGGAACATTTCACTGTCATTTTTCATAAGATTAATCGGTTTTAAAGCAGTCTGAATCAGTGTGTGCCATGTGAGAAAGAGAACAAATAAACAGCTTCAGAAATCATTCTGCAGTCTTCAGTACGTTCATTAAACAATGTACATTCTTGTTGACCTAGAATATCCTCCAAAAGGCCAGAATAGGTAACAAACTATGACAATAGTGCATGAACAAATAAACATGGCATAAGCAAGATCGGTAATTTCCAAACGCTGTCTAATCAAAAATACTTGTCTTCAAATTATTGTTAGCATGAAAGAAAGAAGAAAACAAGACTTACCATTGCTTTGCAACATATATCCTAATTAGCTGTACTTGGATTATCATGATTTATTGCACTTGGTATTTTTGTGTGTGAGCAAAAATGGTACTAATACAATTTCTCTGCTAATCAAATCCTAACAGTATCTGCAGCAAGCTAGACACTTCAAATAGCCAGTCTAGATATTAAAAAGCAGTAGCAACACTATATTTATGATCTGCAATTAAAGCCATTGGATTTCTACACTATTTACTTTTAGAATAAAGTATCACAAATTCTATTCAGTCCAGGTGAGTATGATTTTGGCTAGGTAGCTAAACTACCATGTCCATCAATACAATGATATGCTTTGTTTGTGTTTTGCTATCAGATTCCTAAGGTTTTGTTACAGCTTGCAAAATGCTGATAAAGAAGCTAGGATTTTCTCATGCTTCTGAAATATTAAGACATCCAATAAGAAAAACATAAAAATGAATAGCTCCATGGCATAATATTCTGTGTAAATCTTTCCACTGTGCTTGTACTTGTATTACAAGTCTCGATTCATAAATTCTGGGGAATCTTTTTCTTCACATTGGTTTTATGTCCTGTATTTTAGTTTAAAAATAGATTTGATGAGATTTGTAATGACTTCTGCCAATGGTAAGACTGTTTTTAATAACTTCAGAGTCCTGTTTAATTCTGAACAGTATGTGGATATAGGATTTTTTTTTCCCCCTTGGGAGGAAAAAATAGAAGCTTTGTCTTTATAGGGTTGGAAGTTTCTTTTTTTATGTCTCCATATTTAGTATACCAAACCTCTGTCACATGTGTTATCAATGAAGTCAGTTGGGTCAGACTCTTGCAATCAGAATTTCTAACTTCTCTCAGATCTTTATGCTTTAAATAGCGAGCTGATTGGTTTCTGGAGATAATGGTAGCAGGGCTGAGTATTTGAAACAAACTAGCAAGTAACAGACCAGATATCCAGCTGGAATAAATTAGCACAACTTAATTTAAACTACTGATTCATAACAGCTGAAGAATTATACCTGCTTTAAGAAATATTTTTTATTATTATTATTCACAGCAGGACTTTCTAATTATTTGTTCATCTTTCCATACATCTTTCTGGCTGTAATGTTTAGCAACATACTATATGTCTAATTCACTTTTCAGAATATTTGAGACCCTATTGTCTGAGTGTGGTGCACAGTGACACAGCAGCTGCCCAGTGCTACAAGCTGGCACACCCAGCCAGAGAACATCTTCCCGACACCCTTGCCAGATCATGGAAAATCCCATTCCTCTCCTTAGCACAACAACCAAGTTCACCTCCACAACCCGTATTACCAGGTGTTCCCTATCTGTGCAGTGTACCCCTTACACATTGTGTTGTGTTCCTACAATCAGTAATCAGAAGATTTCCTAGAACATGAGTCATATTCATTTTGTGGAAGAGTTATTTGAAGCTTGTTTGTGTTTGATACAACTTGTAGTCTCATCACAGCACTTCCAGAGTTTCGTAGCATTGACAGAGGCCACATCCATTATCTGGCTATACAGTTTCAGACAGGTAATTCCTGCATTAAGGCATCAATGCATTCTGCGTTACACATAAATAACTTCTGGATGAAGGAAAATACATCTTTTAGAAGAGGTACCCAGTCTTAAAATCCATCACATCACTTGATGATTAAGAAGCATGAAATAATAACCTGTACTAGCAATTGTAAAACATACAATATTGTACAATGTATAATAGAGACTGTCATTACACCTAATTCCCTCCTAAGAGGCTTTTCAGTTTGTTACATCTTGCTTTTTAAAACATGGTACAGGTTAACTAAAAGAAATAAATTGTGGTATATATGAGTGAAAGAAATATCAGCTATAGAAAGTATAACATCCAGCAGCTATTCAGAGCTGCTAGAAGATGACTGCATGTTTTTAAGACTGAGGCATAGACAGAGGCAAAATTCAGCAGCCAGCAGTGTCTGCACAGAGGCAGACAGAGCAGAGAAGCAAACAGCCTTTCAGTAAGCTCCCAAATGCCTGTCATGAGGCTACTCTGAGGGCCTGCTTGGCTTCAATGAACTTGATATTGACCGTTTCCCAGGCTGAAGCTATTGGCATTCATTTAGAATCTGTGTAACACAGAAAAAACTATCCTGTCTTTTCAGGACTTGATTTGTATCCCAGAGTGAAATACCTTGATCTGGGATTCTAAAAGATAATTTTTACTTCCAGCTCTTTTCTGATCATAACCCAGAACAAAACGCAGCACTCCTTGCAGGGATTAACCCTAAAAATCCCCAAAAGATACACAGGAGTTTCCAGATAAAAAAGCCCACTATTCATGAAAAATCTAGACAGAATCTTCCAACTGATGTCAATCTCTTGACAGCTTTCACTAGCAATGCTTAGTGATGCACTTTTTAGACAAAATATCTTAATATGCTAATTCTGCATTTTTTACTAGTTTGAGGGTATGTCCCACTAGTACACAATTAACTAGGCATCCTGTCAAACTTAGTATCACATTTTATCAATACTACAGGTCTATTCACACAGAATTTAGCATACAGAAGAGAAGACTCTGCACAGACCTTACAGCATCTAGTACGTAAAGGAGGCCTACAGGAAAGATGGGGACGGGCTTTTTATCAGGAAGTGCAGTGATAGGACATGGTTTTAAGCTGAAAGAGGGGAGATACAGATTAGGTATTAGAAAGACTTTTTTTACTGTGAGGGTGGTGAGACAGTGGCACAGGTTGCCCAGAGAAGTCATGGAGGTGTTCTAGGACAGGTTAGGTGAGGCTTTGAGCAACCTGATGTAGTGGAAGGTATCCTTGTAAGGAGATTGGAAGGAGGTGACCTTTAAGTTCCCTTCCAACCTAAACCATTCTATGATTCTATGATCCTATGAATTCAGATGTCACTGTCCAATCCTTCAAGCCACCCAGAAACTGTACAGATGAAACAGGGTGATGTTGTAGTCACAATCACAAAAGATGGCTGAGCTGTGAAACTTATTAGCAAAGGATCAACTAAACACAGTAGGATTGAAATTGTAACAGATTATAACAGAACCAGACATGTAAATTAATATGAAGAGTATATAGGGTTAACACAGTGAATGTTAACATACACTGAAATGTGTAATGCCAGTTAGAGTTCAGGGAAGAAGAAAATCCGAAATATCTATTTGTTCCATTTTAAAAAAGGCAGATTACACTACGTCTGCTCATTTCTGCTCACTGTGTGTGTATTTTTGATAGAAGTCACTACTTTCTGAAGGAGGGTATGAGTCACAGGACCAGATAAATACCAGTCTCATTCTACGTCAGTGCTAGCATACTTGAAAATAAGCTTTGATATCTGATATTCGTGCTGCAATACATTCTATAGAATTTACTGTGTACTTCCTAAATTAGAACTTCTTATTTCAATTTCATCTATTGATTAGACCATCTTTAACACAGAAATTAGGTACTTCCTGAAATAACCATAACCATACTTCCTCCATAACTATCTGGCACATCAACAAGAAATTCTGAATCTCAAGTAGATAACTTTCTGGGTTTTAATCTGTAGGTTTTACAGTTATATTAGCAAACACACAGAAAAATAAACTAGACTGACTTTATTCAGAAGTAATTTTTATATAGAATATCTTTATTTAAGAATGCAATGAAGTAATGTATTCAATACCTTCATCGTGAAGGTCTGGAACACTTGATCATTAAGCAGAACTAGATAAAGCCATGAAGATAAGTGCTCTTGGATTTTCAGATTTTTATTTTAAACTGGAAGAACGTCACCTATGAACGGGCAGAGTACATTATTTTCCATATTTATTTATTCACATTTAGCTGCAGACCTCCTGAAGACAGCTATAAAATAACTTAGATGTTGCAGATGTATATCAACATTCAGTGGCAACTTGTATTAGAATCCCTAGCACAAAAAACCAGTACATAAAATGTCACATTGCCTCCTGTTCAGAAGCCCAAATCCAGGCCAGATTCTCTCTCTCAAATCTGCAACACAGTGCATCTAGTCACAGTATATTCAAAGAAAGGTTGGAAAGAAAAATGAGGTGCTGTTTCAACAGATGTGAAACAGCCACTATTATAAAAACAATAAAAATGTCTTAAAATGTCATATGCTTTACACCACTGGACTTAATCATGCCAAGCCATCATGATCCAGGAAGATATCATCAAGCTATGGTTTTCAAGAAACAACGTAAAAATTTATATTGGTTAACATTCAGTAAGATTATGTAAAACTAACTTTGACAGGCTGAAATATAATTTATCACCTGCCTTGATACTTTAGTAGCAAAGCAAACCCTCTGAATGGAATTGACTTTCTCTACACAGACTGGAATTCTTCTCATATCTCAAGAAAGGAAACACGACTGTGTTTTCTGTCTCCTACAAAACAACTGTTTACACACTTCTCGTAGTCTCCAAGTCCTGGGATAAAATTATTACAGGCATTTTACAGCCCACATCTGCATCAACAGAAAACTGAAATGCTTTCCAAAGAAGGTGAGGACTATCTCCTGTAGTGATTTCATTCACAGATACATCTTGATGAAGAACTTTAAATTCCATGTTAATAATTCCTGGGATAAAGAAGTTTTGTACTATTACACTTGGACTCCAGAAAAAGGCAGCCTACATTATGAATGGCAATGAATAATGTTGCAAGAGCTAGTATACTCCAAATCATAGAGCAGCAAATGGAGACACTACGTATAACAGATGCCAAAGAACTCTTACTACTTCCACTATCATCCATCTCCTTGGCACTCTGGTAAAACACAGCAGCCAGGAAAGCAGGAAAAATGACCTCTTACACAATGGTAAGAATGATGGATGAGAACACTTAGATAAGCAATTCCCAGAAGGAGCTGAGAAGCTCACTGTTCTCCTGGTCTCAGAATCCAGAACTCTTGAAACAGATCAGAAGTCAGAAAATGCAATAAATTCAAATGAAGTTACTCCAAGTATTTAAGAAATGATAAGTACAGTTCTGCAATTATTTTCAAACACAATGATTAAGAGAATCTATGTACTCAGAAAAAAACAATAAGTACTTTATGAAATAAGTCCTGCATATTGAAAGAATAAGGAAGAAGAGGGACAGGAGGGTGATAAGAGGAATTACAAGGTACCAACACAAAATACCCCCCAGTACTGTGCCTGTAACTCTTTTTATTTAACAAATTAAGAAAATCAGCTACGATCACCTTCAAAAGAGTTCTCTTCTGAGTTGATACACAGCTGCATATGATGATGCCAAAGTTCAAAGCAATCCCACAGACCATTTTCTGTAAGGCTGTTGAGGATCTCTGTTGTTTACGCTTTCATATGTCCTACCAACCAAAAACTGGCGTCCTTTGAGCACTGACTTCATCTCTCAGTAGAAGCAGCCAGGTCTGGTAAATAGGGTGGGTGACAAAGCACAGTAATGTTGTTAATAGATAAAAAAATGCTTCACAGCCAAAGCATTGTGGGTTGGTGCACACTGACAATTTCCAACCTAGGTCAAGAAAACACCTATATTTGAACACACATGTGCTTGTACAGGGTGAAGCGATCAAGTTGAGCCTTCTCTCACTGTGACAGGTTAGAACATGTTTTGTAACCATCTTTAACTCGATTCCCACGCTACAGATTTAGTGTCATTTTCTTGTATCAGACCTCATAAATATAGTAGTATTAGAGAATATTGTTACAGTCAATAGATTTGGAAAAGAGCAATACACCATGCAGCACACTGAATTAAACATAATTATATTTCAGTGACATAAAATTAATAACAGGCAGTGTTAATGAAACATTCTGATTCACTGTTTTGATGACATAGGAAAAAAAAGGTCCTTTAAAAGGTTAATACAACACAATGTTTGTCCCATTTGGCCTGAATGCTATGCACAATATTATTTGCTTAAAAATTTATCTCTCTGTGCTTGATGCTGATTGAAATCTTCTTGATTTTTCACAGGTTTATGGCCGATTCTTTGTTAGTAAACTTAAAAGAAACAAAACCATCTGCCATGAGGTACACGCAGCTGCTTCCCACCCAAACTGGTGCTAAGCTAAAAATATCTTTAATTAATATTCTGCACAAATGCTTATCATAAAATCTGTAGATTCAGCATAGAGTAGGGAGAGAATTTACAAGAGAGCACTTACTAATTTCAAAATTGCTCCCAGTTTTTACTCACCTGCTCATTTAATAGAAGAACCATTTCCATATCCTTAATGAAACCCAGTGTAAAACTTAATTTATATGAAAGTTACTGCCTGGCTCGAAATGTCAATAAAAATTTCACTTTTACATTGCCTGTTGAAATGCAGTTGACTGGTAGTTTTAAAAATTGAGCAAATACCCAAAACATATTCCCTAAAATAAATTCCACCAATTGTATTTATAGCCTCACAATCCTGTTTATTCTAACTCTACTAGCCTTCTTAGTGGTGCTTTATTGTTATTTAAAGTTAATTAAGGAAAGTCTTTATATAAACTACAAGTGACCATATACAAGCCTTTGCTTTCTTCTGCCAAATAAGTTCAACTTAGTTCTAACAATCTTTTCATAACGTTTGACAAGCTCTAAATATAGATCAGTTAAATCCTGAATTCAGTCTTGTTCCTCGATACCTTATAAATCAGTAAATCTGTAAAGAGACAAAACCACCAAACGTATACGTCTGTGTTGACATGGGAAACAATTGAAAACTGGATGATAATCTGTGATCTGCTTATGGATTACCTGCAAACAGACAGCTAAACAGATTTAATCGATCATTCACTGCACAAAAGTTGCTCATGTTAAATTAAGCAGCTTGTGTAAAATGAAGCAATTGCCTCACTGCAGTTGCTAAAAAACAAGGCTATTGATCATAAAAATTGCCTTCATATTTGGTTCACTGGTGAGTAAAATGAAGGCTAAGTGGCACTAGAGATAGAGCAGTACTTCATCAAAGACTCCGTTTGTTCAGATACTTCTCTGAATCAGAGATGAAAGAGGTATTTGAGTGAGTATAGTCATATTAGACCTCATTATTTTGCATTTTTAACTAGTATAAAATAAAGCCACCTTTACTCTTGTAAGTAGAATTTAAAATCACAAGGAGTCTGGGTTTTACACTGAAACTTCACTGATACAAGATGAAGTAGAAGAGTGGTCATGGTAAGTCATTTCAGGCTGTCTATTTGGTAAGTCAACACATCTACCTAAACAGGAAGTCCAGACATGATATGGAAATTAGTATGTCATCTAGATTTCAATTGCCCCTTTCTCTTTTATTTTTACGTTTATTACTCTCCATTACACACATTACACATTGGGATCTTTCTTACGTTTCAAAGTTGTCATACTTCGTGCAATAAAATGCATAATCTCTTGACATTTGCTTCTGTCTCATTTGTGTGTATGCTGCATTAAAGAAACTAATTTCATTCTAGCAGGAAATAAAAAATTGAAAAAAACCCTTTTTGTCTTGACACCTGAAGTTACATTTCACAATCATGTATTAGTTATCAGTTATTCTGAAAGAGCTTCTCTATATGAGTACGGGTAGCAAAAAAAACCAAACCAAAACCAACTAACCAACCAAAACCAACCCCAAATAAGGGGTAATGGAAACTAGAAATCAACCTGTTAAAAAAAGAGGGTATTTACAATGTCAGTGATGGGAGTAAATGGTCCTGGAAACTCATCCTAGTTCTGTTTTCATATGTAGGATAATTGATTCACACAGCAGAAAAATTTTGTTTATTTTTCAACACCTATTCTGGTCCACTCCCTTCTCCTGGTAGATGTACCTTAGCATCCAAGACACATTTATTTTAGGGAAAAAAGGGCAAACCTTGACGTTGCCTTTGTTCAGACATATATTTTTCTTTTTCAGGTACATGTAATTATTCTGCCTGCCTAACAACTCTTCTTTAGCCTTCACTCTAGGTATTGTGTAGATGCTGAATAATTTTAGGAGATCCAGCATCAGGTTAAAAACTATTTTGCCATGGAGAAATTCTTTGCTTCTATATTAAAAGGTCACTACATCAGTCTAGCTGTGATTGTGGATAAACGCCACTGAGATGTGGTTTGAATTTGCAACAGCTTTTGTCTCACTATGTTGAATACTGATTTATTTGCAAGGAATCAACAAGTAGTTTTTGCTGGTCTGACGTCCAGCAGCAAGCCATTGTTTAGCTACTTTTTGTTTGTTCAGTCATTTGATTTCAAATCATAAAGTAAAATCACATTCTAACTGAAGGCAGCCTGGCAGATCACATCGTAGAGGCACATCTCAAATCAACAAGACAGAGAGAGGAAGCCTTTGCTCACCACAGAACACATCACTACTTTTGAGAGCTAAAATATATAAGACACGGGTGATAGGAAACAGAAACATGCAGTCATCTTTTAATAAGAACCAGAAGGATGTCATGCAAGAAGAATGGGAATTCATCTTCAGTACTTTCCCTCAAGCATTCAGCATGAACAGGGTTATCTTTTTTAGGTAATAAATTAACCTACAAGCATGGAAGGAAAAAAACAAAACCAAAACCAAAACAAAAGTAAAAACCCATAAAAACCCAAACAAACAAAAATAAAAGCACTGTTGCCAAAAGGACAACATAATTCCAAAATAGCAAGAAGATGCTTGTTGTAATCCGTCTTCTTTTCCCTGAATTTCTGCCACAGGGATCTCAAACAGTAGGTCTCCAAGGAGTAAGAGATGCCAACTGTGCTCCTCTTGTGCAGCCCCCAGCCATTAATTCACGAAGTGTCAGTGAAAGGCCGCCTGTTCGCTGCGAACCTTCGGCTGTCTCACTGCAGCAGTGGGTGGTGCCTTGTGGGATGATGTAACCCAAAGTGGCCATCAGCAGTAGGTCATAGTTCATCTGCTTTCACTAAGGAACTGCAGCTGTGCGATCTACAGCCTTTACCAGGGGGAAGATTGGCCACATGCACGGAAGTATTATGTAGCTGTTACTTCTGTCTTCCCCAAAGAAGACACAAGAAAGGAGGACATTGCAGTGAACCACAATGGGTCACTGGTATGGCTGACACCCAACTTCAATAAGACAAGGACCATTAAACAAAGCAATCCCGAAGTATTAAGACATGCAGGTGAAAATTTAAGGAATATAAGGACTAAAACTAGCAGAATATTTTAAAATGCTCTACAAAGTCCCCAGCCTCCAGCTACCAATACATTTTCTAAGCAGTGATAAGAACAGATTACACTGTAAAATCAAGCATAAAGTCTGCAAAAGGGGGCTACATTGTCCTTCAGAAAGACTAGCAATTCAGAAAAACAAGATATCACAAATAAGTGGAAAAGATGCTGGAAAAAATGTTGGGAAATTGCTGGCTAGCTCCCTCATTTAATAGCAAAGGTATTGGCTTTTTTCATTTCAACACATGCCTTTTGTCTCATTCTCCTGAGGGACATTCCAGTGAAGATCAAACCAAGGATGTTTTCAAGAATGAAAATAAAGTAAGGAAAAGTCAATTACATTTGAAAGGAAAACATAATCTCATGCTTCCTTCCACCCCAGGCCTAATCGCTCCTTTTCATTCCTTTCTCCTGCTGAATTTAACTGTACTTCTACACCTTTCTATCTTCATTCTGAAGGTTAATAGACTAATGACTCCTTATGAAATGCAACCACCTATGCCTCTTGTTTCTCTGATTCTCTTCAATGCAGATTCTTATCTTCTAATGTTCTTGTTTCGTTTCAGTTCATCTAGAAATAAGAAGGCAAGACATTCTAAAAGCCAAGACTGCTAAAAACCTTGAAAAATCTGTCAAGTGGCATTTTTCCCTCTTCTTCTATGGTGTAACAAATTCTCAGTTTTAAACTTCAGCATGCAGCAAAGTTTCCTTATTAGATGCAAACCTCACTTTTCTTTCAATAGTTATCTGCTAAAAGTTGATCACGTCTGAAATTCTTCCAAAATGAACTCTCAAAAAAATGACAGCAGACAAGAAATACAGAGGATTGATTTGAAGATAGGAGAAAGCTGCCCAGAAAATGAGACTTCAGAAACCTGCATCACATAACAGTGGGGTAGCAAGAGATATAGAACTAGAGCTATTGGCTCAGCTGTAAGAACGTGATTCAAGTTTGTCCTATAGATTTAAATGTGGTCTAGTCTAATATCAGGGATGTGCATGTTTGTGCACCTAGTGACCATAAGTCATGAATTCCCTGCATGAACCAGGAACTTCCCAGATGACCTCCTGCACAGGTGAGAAAATGGACTGATTTGACATAGTGAGCTGACTACAACAAAGGAGATTCACTGAAACTGTGGCCATCTTCAGAACAAAGTATCTGACTCCTTGGTTCAGGAGTGCTTCAGGTGGGAATTTTGGACTGTCCTGAAGATGCCATCAGTTTGAATTTTTTATACGGTCATTAATATCCTACCCTTCCTTACAAATGCTCTGTAGAAGATTCCTCTGCAAAACTGTATAAAAAGTGCAGAAATACAACAGTTACAAATAGTCAGTAGAAACACTTCTGCAGATGCAGACATGGCCACATACAATAGTCCTCTGCACATGACTAATATGGATAGGACATATTATGATTGCAATCCAAGCCAATCAATAATCATAGAAACACAGAATCATAGAATAGTTTGGGTTGGAAAGGACCTTAAAGATCATCTAGTTCCAACCCCCTTGCCATGGGCAGGGACATATCCCGCTAGGTCAGGCTGCTCAAGGCCCCGTCTAGTGTGACCTTTAACACCTCCAGGGATGGGGTAGCCACAACTTCCCTGGGCAACCTGTGCCAGTGCCTCACCACTCTCATGGTGAAGAAATTCGTTCTTATGTCTAGTCTAAATCTGCCCCTCTTCAGTTTATAGGCATTGCCCCTAGTCCAATCACTACAACCCTTTGTAAACTGTCCCTCCCCTGCTTTCTTATATGCCCCCTTCAGGTACTGGAATGTTGCTGTAAGATATCCTTGGAGCCTTCTCTTCTCCAGACTGAACAAGCCCAACTCTCTCAGCCTGTCCTCATATGGGAAACGATCCAGCCCTCTGATCATCTTTGTAGCCCGTTCCAACAGCTCCATATCCTTCATATGCTGAGGATTCCAGAACCAGGCACAGTACTCCAGGTGAGGTCTGACAAGAGAGGAATAGTAGAGCACCAGAATCACCTCCCTCGACCTGCTGGCCACACTTCTTTTGACGCAGCCCAGGATACAGTTGGCCTTCTGGGCTGCGAGCGCACATTGATAGCTCATGTCAAGCTTCTCATCGACCAGCACCCCAAAGTTGTTCTCCACAGGGCAGCTCTCAACATCATCCCCCATCATGTACTGAAAATCGGGATTGCCCCGACCCAGGTGGAGGACCTTGCACTTGGCCTTTTTGAACTTCAGGAGGTTCTCTTGAGGCCCACTTCTCCAGCCCATCCGTGTCTTTCTGGATGACTTCCCCTCCTTCCACTGTGGCAACTATACCATTCAGCTTGGTGTCATCTGCAAACTTGCTGAGGGTGCAATCTTGCCGTCTATATAATTGATGAAGTTATTAAACAGTCCCAGTACTGACTACTGATGGACAGCACTTGTCACAGATCTCCATCTGGATTTTGAGCCATTGACCACTACTCTCTGAATACGACCATCCAACCAGTTTCTTATGCACTGTAACATCCACCCACCAAATCTATACCTCTCCAATTTAGACAGAAGGATGTTGTGGGGGACCATGCCAAAGGTTTTACAGAAGTCTGAATAGATCACATCCGCTGGTTTATCTGCTGCGGTTACCCCATCATAGAAAGTCACTAAGTTGGTCATACAGGATTTGCCCCTGGTGAAGCCGTGCTGGCTGCCACTATCACCTCCATGTCCTCTAGCATAGCTTCTAAGAGAATCTGTTCCATGATCTTTCCAGGCACAGAGGTGAGGATGACAGGTCGGTAGTTCCCAGGGTCATCTTTTCTACCCTTTTTAAAAATGGGCACAATGTTACCCTTCTTCCAGTCACCAGGGACTTCTGATTACCATGACTTTTCAAATATCATGGAGAGTGGCTTGGTGACTACATCAGCCAATTCCCTCAGGACCCTGGGATGCATCTCATCAGGGACCATACATTTATACATGTTCAGGTTCCTCAGGTGGTCACAAACCCAATCCTCCTCTACTGAGGGAGGCAGTTTACCCCTCTGATTAGCATCTTGCTGTCCCATGACCCAGAAGGGGTGAGGAGAGCGGTAATCAGTGAAAACTGAGGCAAGGAAGTTGTTAAGTACCTCAGCCTCCTCCTCGTCTGTTGATATGAGGTCGCCATTCCCAACCATTAGTGGGGGTAAGTTTCTCTTTAGCCTTCCTCTTTTGATTGACATACCTGTAGAAGCCCTTCTTGTTAGTCTCTACTTCCATTACCAAGTTCAGCTCCAGCTGTGCCTTAGCCTTCCTGACCTCATCCCTACACAACCAGGCAGCATCCCTATACATGTCCCAGGTTCCCTGTCGCTGCTTGCACTGCTGGTGCAGTTCCCTCTTGGTCTTCAGTTTGACCAGCAGGTCTCAACTCAGCAACACGGGTCTCTTCCCTTTCCTGCCTGATTTCCTACAGCTGGGGAGTGAGTGCTTTTGTGCTTTATGGAAAGCATCCTTAAATATTTGCCAGCTCTGTTCTGCTCCCTTGTTCCTGAGGACCATGTCCCAGGTGGTCCTACTGAGTAATTCCTTGAGGAGCTGCAAGTCTCCTTTCCTGAAATTTAGGGTCCTGACTACACTCCTCACTCACTCCATATCCCTCAGGACCTTCAACTCCACCAATGCGTGATCACTGCCTCCAATCCTAATGTCACTGATGAGCTCACTTGTATTAGTAACCATTAGGTCCAGTAATGCATCCCCTCAGGTGGGGATCTCTATTAGCTGGACTAAGAAATTATCTTCAATGCACTGCAGGAGTCTCCTGGATTGCCTACAGCCTGCTGTGCTACTTTTCCAGCATATATTGGAGTAGTTGGAAGTCCCCGAGTAGGATGAGAGCTTGTGAGCGTGAAGCCTCTTGTAGCTGGAGAAAGAAGGCTTCATCAGTTGGCTCTCCTTGATCAGGTGGCCTGTAGTATACATTAACCACAAGGTTCCAGTTGGTTCCTCTTTCTTTTATTCTGACCTACAAGCTTTCAAACTGTTCACAGCTGCTTTTCAATGACAGCTCTTCACATTCTATCCCTTTCCTGAGATAGAGGGCAATGCCTCCATCCCTCCACCATTCCAGCTCTTGCTCAGACACAACCTAGTCTATCTACTTACTCTCCCAGCTCTGCCATCAGGCTGAGGAGATAGTCCACCTGATCAGACCTTACACAACTGTTGCCCCTGCTGTCCTGTTTCCAGTGCGAGCTGGTGGCACTCCATGCAGCCAGAGATCTCGATGGCTGCATGTTTTCCTAGGAGCTCAGTCTGGGCTAACATGTCCCTTCTGGCAGGTGCAGAAGAGGCAGCCTCCTGCCAAATGGACACCATAGCTGGGCTCCCTCTTGCCAACTGAACTTACCTCCTGATCTTGGAGAGAGGCTGCACCCTGCCTGCTCACCCTGCCTCACAAACTGCCTTGCTATGCCTTTCTGATGCACCGTGCTGCTGTTTGCCCACTTCTGTACACCATGCTCCAATCACTCATGCTCCTCTCGCTTCGCTCACTTTGCAGAGCACGAATTCTTGTGTCCAGCATAGCCATTTGTGCTACCAAAAGCCCTGCATGTTTCTCATTGCTTTAGAAGCATTGAACAGGGCTCCAGAAACAGCACGTTTCCTCCTGGCTGCTTCCTGCCAATAATCTGAAGTCTGCCAAAGTAGCTCGAACCTCTCCCCTCTCCACACCCAGTCCCTAGGTCACTAACCTTCCCAGCACTGACAAGATGACTCTGAAAAAGAATGACAAAACCTAAACCATTTTTCCATACACAGGGAATGGCCAGCCAGGGAACTGATCTGTCGCAAAAATTAGCCCTTCTGAGAGGGTCATTATTTTTATGAGCCTTCAGTTTATGGGACATATCAAGATTTTACACTGTGGAATGAGAAAAAAAGCCAACAAAAAATCTCAAACAGATTATTCAACGTGCCCTCAATTCTACTACTCCTTTCTCCCCCACACACCCACACACATTTTATATCTTTATTACATCAGAGAATGCTGTCTCAATGATGTAGTACATATAGTACAGTACATCTGGTGGCTTAGATAATAAATCACAGGACTATTTTTCTAAGGTCTTAAATAAAATTGTTCTATCGTCTGTGTCTTCCTACTAACAAAGTCATCAGTCCAAATGGCTTGCTTGACTTTGCGAGCTTCCCCACTAGTTCACCAGGCCTGGCACAGAAATTTCATAGTTGTGCCATATGCTTGAAAGCATTAACAATGAGACCCTGGTTACACAATGAAATTTCATTTTGTGCTTAAGTCTCCACTCCTCACATTCTACAAAGATGACAGACAGTTTAGGAAACCAGCCCTGCCTCCTTGTCTGGCAACAGAGGTATTAGCAAACAATAAAAACCAGCCTTCTTTTTTTCAAGTTCCAAACATCTTTTCAAAACACAGCTATAACAAATTCTAAAGCACTAAGTACCTTTAGCCTTAGGTTGCCTGTTGCCACCCTACTCCTCCCACACCCAAGCCCAGCTTGTGAATTACAAGCGTAACACCCACTTATGTAGATTTAACTACGTAGTTATTGAAATTGTGTGAAGAATAAAATTTATATAGAGCCCATTTGTCTAAAGGTTAGAGCATTTGTTGGTATTTCAGGCCATTTTTACCAGTGGCATGTTAAAATAATTTCTTTAAGATTTAAATTTACTCAAACCTTCATTCTACTTTTTGTGGTTGTTTTGTTGGATCAGCATGTTATTTGGTTGCTTAAAATCATATATATTCTGCAGGACATCTGAGGGAAATGCTGAGCAACAACTTTAGCTGAACCCAAGCAACATCAGCTGACAGCTGTGTAACCAGGACACCTGCCATGAGCTACATGGATGTGCTTATACTCTAGTGCACCTTCCGATTATCCAACATAGAAGGTAATGACCCAGATTTTACAGGAAATTCAGCAGTCACAGTAGCATTTCAAAGAAGCTGCACTCCATATTGTCCAGTTCCCGTTCCCACAAATAAACAGCAAATTCAATAAATATTGAAGAAGCCCCAAACCTTGTGATTCATGCACATAGCTAGTTCTATTATGTATCAAAATCATAGAAACACTAGACAGATGGACTCAAAAGCCCACAAAATATTATATTTATTTGTTAAACTATTATCAAAATCACAATTCTTCACTTCCTACAGTTATATATATTATTTAGAGCCATCTCTGCCTTTGTCTTGTAATTCCCATAAGGATGGGCAGGGAGACCAAAACATCCTGAAGGAAGGAAAAATATCATTGTAACAGAGTTTAGCTTGTTTGCCAGTTGAAACAAGGATAGTCCCCCAGCAGGAACAAAGGACAGACTTGAGCTCACCAAGAGGACACAATGAGGAAGGAGATAAGATAAAGAGCATCAGAGGATTCTAAAGACACAAAGGAACTATGATGTACATTCCAGAGCGGGTAAGAAGATATGACAATGAGTTCTATCTATGTTCAACCAATACCTGCCAGAATATGTAACTAGTGTTTCTCAGAATCTATATGAATATGTATGTTTAACCAGTATAAAAGTCCTGTAACCGGCCTCAGTGGAGACACACATTAGGTCACAGAATCATAGAATCACCAGGTTGTAAAAGACTTCTTGGATCACTGAGTCCAACCGTTCCCATCTGCCACTAAACCATGTCCCTGACCACCTCATCTATCCATCTTTTAAACACCTCCAGAGATGGTGACTCAATCACCTCCCTGGGCAGCTCGTTCCAGTGCCCGATGACCCTTTCTGTGAAAGATATCCCTGTCTGTCCAGCAACATATTATTTATTAAAGCAATACTTGCTTAATAATCAATTTGCCATTGATTACTGAGTTTGACCTGTTTCACAGTATCAGTCCACTCACATGTAATGAGTTAAGGCTGAGAATCTTTAGTGTACTGAAATCAAACCAGGAAGTAAAAACAGTGCAAAAAGAAACATTCTTTATGTTTAAAACTTATATTTACAATGAATGAGAGTGATAAAACAGTACTCAGGCAAAACACCTTATTCAAATACTACTTAATGCCAAGCAGAAGAAGAAATTTTACTTTTATGGGAAACTTTCTTCATACACTCCTCGGACTTAAGGTTCCTTTAAAGTATGGTAATACTTTCCTCACTATCTTAGGCCAATATTCAAGCCTTTCTGCTCAAGTCTTAGTTGTTTAATATGCTGAAAACAATCATATAGGAAACTTCGAGTTGTGTGGCAAATCAAAATGCTATGGTACCAAATAAAAGAGAATTTGTAAGCCTGCAGAGGAAATTAGGGTAACTGCCAGATTCCTAACACTCATTTTTAAGGCTTCATGTAGAAACAATCAGACTTGTCTAAACACAGTTCATATTCAGAATATCATCTTCAAACTAGTAAGAACTGACATATAAAGTCACATTTTCTGAGGCTGTAAAACCACATATTTCACCTTGACCTTTCATGCTTGCACTTAGTCAGAAGCCTAGCTTACTGAGCAAACTGTACCACCCCCCCCAGTAAAGACTTCTGATATCTGGACAAGGCTCACTTCTAATATGGTATTTTCTTCAAGCCATCTAATCTCAGCTTCTATTTAGTTAAAAGTACATGAATCCAAGATAAGCGATTCAAGCTACAACAATGCAGCACATCAAACCTGAAAAGTTCTTAGTTGCATATACACAGGAACAACTTCATTACTCAGACCAAAGCTTTACGTGGTCCAGTTGGTCATCTGAAACAGTGGGCACATAAGGAAGAGTAGAAATAAAATAGGCATCCTCTCTGAGCATACAATCCTTTATATTTCACAAATATTTCACAAATTCATGGGGAATATATCAGAAATGCATATCAGAATCTCTAAAAACAGCTAAGAAATTCATGGAAGTTACTGATTCCTTTAATAACAATAGGTAGCATTGAGTAGGAGCAATGATCTTGCTTATAATAATTTCACATTAGAATTATGAACTGCTCACCACCAGAAAAGTTACTGCTAAACAGTATATTACTTTTAAAAGAATTCCCTCAAGGCATGGCTGCACTAGTGCTACCACAAATATAAAAGCAGAATGAGTTCAAGGCTTTGGAAGACATTTCATTTCTGTTTTCTGAAAACAGTAGCTAAGCAGCAGACAGGGACTATCCTTCCTCTCTCTGCAAGACTGTGAACACTAAATGCTAAATCTTTGCCATCTAATTATCACTGTGCAGAAGGATGAAGATTCTATCCTCAAAATACTGTAATTGTAACTTCTGCATCTCTCCTTATTAGCATAGTCTGTACTATATTCAGAATGCAGCCTGTGGTAATTTGCTGTTCAATTCTTTCTTTGATCTGAGTAATAGACACAAAAGAAAAAGAAAGATATTTGATTATTCAGTTGAAAGCAGGTCAACTCATTTGAAGTTGAAACTATTACACTTTGGAATACACTCAGTTTTCAGAAGCCTCATCTATTCTTAAGTGTTGAGTGTAACTGAGTCAAATCATCATGTCCCCATAATGTAATTAAAACAGCCCCTGACCACACTGTTTCTATGTCTGTCTCTGTTTTCAACTTCTGTGGCTCCACAGTATCCCCCTTCACCACCATTAAAGGTGATCATGGATTGAGAGTTGGCTGCTTTGCTATTTTATACATACCACCTGAATCATGAGTAATGAGGGGTATTTCACTTAGGGGTGATCCTAACAACAGGACCTTGTCCAACAGCCATCTGTCTGTTAACTGAATGTTAAAACAAGGTAGGTTAATCCTAGACAAGTCTCCTTGGAAAGATATTAGCAAACGAGACTGTTTATTGCTAAAACATTCTTAAACAAAAACAGAAATATATTTAACACTGTGTCCCAGATTTGCAATGCATGTCTCCAAAGACAGTGTTTTAATCGTTTTGCTTTGTCTTTGTTCTCCTTAATAGCAGCTACTAGCTGGTCTGATAACCCCTCATGATCCTTCATTTCAGCTTCAACAAGAACAGCAAACAGCAGGATTGTAACACCAACAGAAAGTTCCAGGATTTTCCACGTTTATGAGATTTCTCCAATTACAAAAAAAAAAAAAAAAAAAAAGGCTACTAATTTTAAAGTCAACTTAATTCTTGCATGTTTAGGATTAATAAATATTCAGTATTCCTCAAAACACTCCTCTAGGGCAAGCAAGAGAGTTTCCCAAGGAGTGAGTTAATCATTATGTGAAGTACTGGCAGAACTACATCACTACTTCACACTAGCCTGACAAAAGGAGTTGAGGGGGAAATAAAAATAAAAGAAAGAGAAAAAAAACCCATATAAAAATCATTTAAAGCAAAAACAACTGTTTTTTCCGAATTTTCACTTGTGAAGGCTGCAGCTCACAAGTTCATAAACTGACTGGATGAAGCCAAGGTAAACACACTAAGCTAAATATTATGCAGTTTATATAATCAACTTACTTATTTTTGGTTTTGATACTGTAACCTATATCCCTGAATTAGAATCAGTTAAGAAACAGATATTACAGCATTTTGACCTTACAAATATTGCTATTAGCTACTTACTACTTATACATCTTTGCAAAATTATGAGAAGTATCCTAGGAAAGCACACATAGTTTGATGGAGGAGTGGTCACCACAGCTTGGAGTTATCTGCAAAGCTGACAAATTTACTTTCAGTCCCCTCTGATAACTAAGAGAGATGTAAAACAGAAAAGGTCTCAGGACCAGCCCTGCCGAATTCCCCCTTGTTACATGCCTCCAGATGGAGTACAGCCGTCTCAACATGAGCATCCAAACAACACTTTACTCATGTACCTATGTAAGCTTTATTGTTCTAAAATTATTACAAAAATATTGTGTTAATCAATGTCCAAAGGTTTGATAGAGACAAGGTAAATAACATCCAGTGCTTTCATATTACTACTGCTATTTAATTGTTTCTACATTAGTCCTGTTCTTTCTCAGTTTTATGCAAGAAATAGATTATTTTAATTTTCTTTAATGAAGGAAAAGGACAGCTTCAATCATCTCAGACAATACCTTCTCTGCACATCACTTCCTAGAATAAAACTTATTTCCATTTATGAACTATTAAAGTTATCTATATGCCTTAAATTATAGAATCATAGAATAACCAGGTTGGAAGAGACCCACCAGATCATCGAGTCCAACCATTCCTATCAAACACTAAACCATGCCCCTTAGCACCTTGTCCACCCATGCCTTAAACACCTCCAGGGAAGGTGAATCGACCACCTCCCTGGGCAGACAGTTCCAGTGCCCAATGACCCTTTCTGTGAAAAATTTTTTCCTAATGTCCAGCCTAAATCTCCCCTGGCGGAGCTTGAGGCCATTCCCTCTTGTCCTATCACCTGTCACTTGGGAGAAGAGGCCAGCACCCTCCTCTCTACAAACTCCTTTCAGGTAGTTGTAGAGAGCAATGAGGTCTCCCCTCAGCCTCCTCTTCTCCAGGCTAAACAACCCCAGCTCTCTCAGCCATTCCTCGTAAGACCTGTTCTCCAGCCCCCTCACCAGCTTTGTTGCTCTTCTCCGGACTTGCTCCAGAGCCTCAACATACCTTTAGGTATGTATGCATAGGCCAACATAAAAGCTTCAAAATCATCTAATGCAGCTAAATTAATTTTCCATATGTAAAATGAAAATTATTTTCCAAAACAAGAAGTTAACAAGTCAATTTTAAAAAGCTGATGATGTTGTGTTGCATTTAAGCCCTGCACTTGAAATTATAGAAAACAAGAAATAATTATTTACCTTGACTTCTTGTTTTGCTTTCTATGTGCACAAAACACAATACCTCAACAAGTGTTATTATAATACTCAATTTTTTCATGAAACTAGATAAACTTTTTGTATGTATTTATTGCAGAGAGAAAAATTAATTTAGGCTTCATGACAGCTTAATCCTTGGCTTTTGCTCTTAAACACCCAGCAACACAAGGTTCAATTAGTATTAGATTCTGGAATGTTTTTTTTTGTACTAGACCACATCTGTTTGCCATGAAACAGGTTGAATCCAACAAGCTGTTTTACATAAGCTACGTGACAATCTCATATAGGCATAATTCCTCTTTCCATGAACTCTTACTGATTATATGCTTAAACAACAAAAGAAGTTATTTGAAAATACTTTGCTGTCAGTAAATACGAGAAAAAATCATGTTGAGCTAATTCTATATAGGTATTATAGTTTATAGCATCTTTGTGGTTTGATGCCAAGAGACTGACTGAAGGAGATAGTTGGACACTTTCCAGGACTTCAAAACACAGCCAAGTAAACCTCAGTAAATATTTCATCACCTTGGCATCAGTTTAAAATACCAGTGAAACAATACAAAAAAAAATATCAGAAAAGGATTCATAAATAACAAAAACTCCAACTGGAATTTAATAAAAAAAACCAAATAAAGTTCTAATGTCTTTAAACAGAGTGAAATCTGTTCAGTAGTTTCCAACAATTCAAAACTCAGTTTTTGTCAACTATTACATATTTTCCCTTTTACTGAATAACTGAAACTTAAAAAAATAATCAATTAAAGAAAACTCTTCACAATGTCACTGACTCAACAACATAAATTTATTTTAGAGCTTACAAAGGGTCTTTTCTCTTTTAAACCAAGGAAAGCCATCATGTCTTTTTTTAAGGGATGATAAATTTATTCAATACTCACTCTTTTCAATCTTCTTCTTAAAAAAATAATCCACGTTAACACCATATCAATCTTCCTGGAGCACTCAAAACACTGTTTGAAATGGTGTGTCATTTTTACCAGGAGTGCCTGGTAAAAACTGAGTAGTGAAGTTTCCCTCTGGTTAGTGATGTATAAATATTTTGCTTATCTCAAACTTTTTTTTTTGCAATTTACTGTTTATGTGCGGATAATCTTTAGTGTTCTTGAACCATTATGTAGTATATTTTTTTTTATGTAGACTTGCCAAAACCAGTCCAGTAATTTTCATGACACTTCTGTTTCTCCTGTGACTGACTTATGTTATTCTATAGGAATGACGGACTGCTGCATATTACAGGGAATAAACTCAGGCAACAGAGAATACAGTATTATTAGCTAAATTAACTGAACTCATTGAAGATTAAATTTTTCCTTGAAGTAATTTCTTTAATGTACTGGAATGGCTAACTGAAGCATATTGTCTTCTGTTTAAAAATACAGAAGTGAGATCAAGAAATATTCTTGTGCTTAATCTAAACAACAGATTCACACCATAGCTTGAGAGCTAGGAACCGCACTACTACTTCAGTGAAGACAAGTCATAAGTACTATCATTCTAAATCATTCTGTAGCTGTAAATAACCCTGGATTAAGTCATTCTGCTTGTTCGAGAAATGCCATGCTCTCCTGTTAACATTCCAGAAGCCTAGCACTCACACAGACAGTTTGAAGAAACCTGAAGAGTATGGCTTTTATGGTCTGTTATGGTTTGGGTTTTTTTAATCTATTCCACCAGCTTTTATATTTTTAAGCAAATCATTATACATACAGTGTGCTTTGCAGTTCAGTTCTACATAATGCATTGTGCTCATTCATTGAATAAATATAAAGAATTATTTGGATGTTCACAAGCTTTAGAACCAGCAGAAATAAGCTGCCAATTCTTGATGCACTTGGGAATATGGACAATATGACAAAACCTGGCATTGCTCCATTGTGATAAGAAAATAAATGAAGGATACTAAGAAAAAAAAAAAAAGAAAACATATAGAAGAGGGAAACTAAAAGGTTTTATTTAATTCACTGTTTTACTGGCAATGAAGTTTTTCTCACCATAGGTAATTTCTTAAAAGCTAAGCATTTTCTCTGTGCCATTCTAGTAGTCTGCACAGCAAGAGGAGGTAAGAGCCAGTTAATTCTGTCAAAGCTGGCCATTCGTGTAACTATCTCCATAACCACAATCACCACTGTGAGTGTGCAGTGATTACCCATCTCACTTTTGTACTTTTAAAAATACCAGAGCAAATGCTGTTGTTAAGTTTTAAAAATGTCTCATCTGCAAAGTTAATGTGAGTTGTGATTCACCTCTAATTCTGCCTGTCAGCAGTCTTGTTCGGCTTCCCAGATATTCCAGCTTGTTGCCAAGACCATTTCTCTCTTTTGAAAATCACCATATGAATATGGCAACAGGTCATGAAGTATTTTCATTACAAACCTTGAAGAAAATCTAAGCTCTAAAGCAACATTTAGAGAAATGTATGCTTCATCAGGCATGTCTGTGAAATCTTGCTGGAATACTTTTGGCAGCTCCCTATTCTGTTGCTGGCCCAAAAGTATCCTGACTAGATTATCCTGGTGGGAAACAGCACCAGCTCCAGTGAGGAAGCCGTAGCAGATGAGCTAATCACTACAAGACCACCTTAGAGCATTAATTGCATTGTGGAGTACCTAAGCAAGTGCAAGGTCAGAAAGAAATAGAATTTAACATTACTTGAAAGTAAAAGATTGAAAACTTTTATTCACTTGTCCAAAGATCAAAACCAGTATTAGCAAACCCACAACAGAGATGAAATTTTTCTCATGTTAATAGTGGGAACGGATGTTAGCTCACATACTGGGAGTGGGGTTTCTTCAACCTCTTCTTACGGTCCTTCAGCCCCTTCACAACCTTTTAAAAGTTTTGTCATAATTTTCACTAAGATTCTTCTCTTACTTCTTAGATCTAGTCAGCATCCATTTTTAGCCTCACTAAGTCTCCTACAGGGCACAAAAATGTGTGATTTTAAAGCTGAACATCATGTTCAAGGTATGAGCCTTGGTCAAATTACATGACGCACAGACTGCTTCCCAAATAAGAAACAGGTAGATATGTACAGGGCAGGTTTAAGGCACGGGTGGACGAGGTGCTAAGGGGCATGGTTTAGTGTTTGATAGGAATGGTTGGACTCGATGATCCGGTGGGTCTCTACCAACCTGGTTATTCTATGATTCTATGATTCTATGATTCTATTTGTGTTTGCACAGGTGTAAGGAAGGGGATGCATGATGCACCATAATCTATGAAATATAGGAAGAAAAGCATTGGAACCCCTACTTCAAACACTGAAGCCTCTCTATTGGGAGATTTTCTCACAGTCATCAGTATCTTACCCTCCCCTAACATCTAACCTGCAAGATTTGCAGATTAGGAGAAGTCTGGCTGGAAAGCTGCCTGGAAGAGAAAGATCTGGGGGTGTCAGTTGACAGCAACTGAACATGAGCCAGCAGTGTGCCCAGGTGGCCAAGAAGGCCAATGGTATCTTGGCTTGTATCAGAAATGGTGTGACCAGCAAGTCCAGGGAGGTTATTCTCCCTCTGTACTCGGCACTGGTGAGACCGCTCCTTGAATATTGTGTTCAGTTTTGGGCCCCTCACCACAAGAAGGATGTTGAGGCTCTGGAGCGAGTCCAGAGAAAAGTGACGAAGCTGATGAGGGGGCTGGAGAACAGTCCTTATGAGGAACAGCTGAGAGATCTGGGGTTTTTTAGCCTGGAGAAGAGGAGGCTGAGGGGAGACCTCATTGCTCTCTATAACTACCTAAAAGGAGGTTGTGGAGAGCAGCGAGCTGGCCTCTTCTCCCAAGTGACAGGTGATAGGACAAGAGGGAATGGCCTCCGCCAGGGGAGGTTTAGGCTGGACATTAGGAAAAATTTTTTCACAGAAAGAGTCATTGGGCACTGGAACTGTCTGCCCAGGGAGGTGGTCCAGTCACCTTCCCTGGAGGTGTTTAAGGGATGGGTGGACGAGGTGCTAAGGGGCATGGTTTAGTATTTGATAGGACTGGTTGGACTCGATGATCCGATGGGTCTTTTCCAACCTGGTGATTCTATGATTCCATGATTCTAGGTGCATAATATTCCTACAACTGTGAAGTTTTCCAATGTCTACTGCAACAAAACTCGGGAAGGCTGCATAGAATTAAAAAAATTCTGCTGTTTAAAGACCCCTCTTGAGATGTGCAAAAGGAAAGCATCTACAGTATCTTGTCATAGCCATGTTCTTCCAAGGAAACTCAGTGAAACTCCTTCCAAGGAAACTCTCCATGAAACTCAGTGAGTTTTATCCTAAAATTGAAATTTAAGATTTGTGAGTTAATCTTGAATCTCCTATATGACTATATTTGAGACAGATTGGTTTTGGACAAAAGAAATTCCAAAAACATAATTTGTCCAAAGAAATCTTTAACAATAAAGCACATAGAGATTTCCTATGCACTCCACCCCCAAACAGAAATACTTATCTCACTGTGAATTTCACATAATTTGATGTCGGTAAGGTATCCAAAATCTTCAATTACACTATGATTTTCAACACTCTACTGAGTGTTACATGGAAAAGCCCACTAGAAATAATAGTATCAAGTTTTTAGTCTCAGTTTTTCACTTGTGAATGCATGTACTTACAACCCTTCTTAAGTAGTTCTTTGTGAACCAAGTCAGTCTGCACACTCCTACCAAAATTAGAAAGCAAGACTTGAAGAGGATTTTTGGAGTCTTGAAGAATTTTGGTTTAAGTCAAACAGATCATATGCATGACTAAACAAAACAATCTGGCAAAGTGTGAAATAAAATTACTCCTTCCCTTCTCTGTAACAAATCACTGTACTATCAAAAGGATTACATGATTTTACATTAAAATAAAGAAGAAAAATACAGCTTTCCTATTTCTTTGTGATAAGTTTTGACAGTTCCTTTAGTACCCAAAAGTGAAACTGCTAGCCAACATATGTAACCTACCATTATGAACAGCCACAGTGCCAGTAGACTGGCAGGTTGCCATTATAACTCCCATCTATAGAAAAGGTTCCAGAACAAATCATATCCATGGCATGATGGCAATCTGTCTTTTTTATTGGAGAGGCATCAGTGTGGCTTCTGAAAAGGGAAATCCTTCATTACTGACATTTCAGAAATGTAACAATAACCATGTGAAAAAAAAAAATCTGACCTGGATTTTCAAACAGCCTTTGAAAAGTCTTCACATGAAATGTTATAAAGTAATTGCATTGCTGCAGGATTGGAGCCAGTTAAAGCAGAGGAAACAAAAGGTAGTGCTTAAGCATTGCTTTCAGGATGGAAAAATGCCAAGAGCAGGTTCCACCCCTTCGTGGGCTGGTGCTAGGAAGAGCTTTATTTCATGTCCCTTTCAATGACGGGGAAAGAGGAGGAAACTGTGGAACTGCCAAGCTTGCAGTTAATGCTGAAGTCTTCACGGGTAGTCAAATGCTGTGCCCATAGCAAGGAACTGTAGAAAGACCTCATCTATGGGGCAGCTGAGGACCAGTGTAGGGTCGTGTCGATCAGAAAAAAGGCTGTACTGGCAGTTTCAACTCAAGAACCAGATCTTGGGGTCAACCTTGGCAGATCTCCAAAATCATCAGCTCTGAGTGCAAGAGCATCTGAGAAGCCAAAAAAGTGTTTGGCTTTATCAGGAAGGTCACTGAGGACTAGGTCACCTGTTTGTTCCTGTAACAAATACTGATGCATCTGGAGTGCCATATGACATTCTAGACTTTGCATTTCAAAGAGAACGTAGGAGAATTAGAGAACATAAGAAGAAAAGCAACTAAAATTATCCAGGAGGTAGATCGGCTGTCTTACGAACAGATTTAAAAGGCTGAGTAGTTCCAGTTTGGAGAGGAAAAGGCTGAAGAGGGCTATGACTGAGATTAGTAAATTCCTGAAGGCAGAAGGTAAGCTGAATGTGAGACTGCACCTCACCAGATGCTGTGGTACGAGCGTAAGGGTCACTTGGTGAAAGCAGCAGGAGGTCAGGTTAAAACAAATAAAGCCACAGATGGCTTCATGTGGTAGTTCATCAACTTCTTGAATTTGCTTTCATCAGGCTGTGGAGGCAGGCAGTAGCAGTGGGTACAAAAAAGGGTCAGATGAATTCATGGGGAGGAAATCTGTAAGCAGCTTCTTAAAAGAAATAAAGTGGGCTATCGGCTGTCACCTTGTGCTGTCCTTTTCCAGAGGCTGAAGGAGTACAAGATTGGATTGAAGAACCTGTTATGTTTGTGCTTTTGCCTCTGCTGAAGACAGACCATAGCTGGTGGATGTACACAGAGCTCATCCAATTAGATTCAGCATTTATGGTCTCATATGTTTTTCCACATCACAGCAGACTATAAGAAGGATACTAACTCTACCTACTATGCTTCTAACACACAAGGTGACCAGTTGAGCTACCCAGATTCCTTTCAGGACAGTAAAGAACAAGGTGCGAAAAGTGAGACTGAAAATAGAGGGGAATTTTCTGAAAGACCTCCTTGAAAGACAATTCCTTCCTGAAATTTCATACGGCTAATTGCTAATCGCATATGATTCCTATTGAAGAATAACTTTTCCCCTTATTAAATAGCTTCTTCCTGAGCAACAACTACTCAGCTCAATTCACTGGTGTGATATTTGCATTTCTTAGGCAATCTGGGAGAATCCAAAAATTTTTGCCCTAGAAACAGAGACATTTACATTCATAATATAAGCACTCTATGCTTAATTAATGCCTGTCATCCTACATGCTAATTAGCTGTTTCACTCTATTCTACTTCCAGCTGAGGGACCTCCAAAAGTATCTGTCTGTTTCAGTGTTATGAAGCTAATGCATTGTCATCTTCAGCTTATGTTGGAAGGATTTGAACCACAAGGCTAAAACCTCATCGTAAGAGTGGTTAAAACCTTGTATTCATGATACTTACTGTTACTTTCATTTTTAGATACTTGAATTAGAAACAACTACTTTTCACAGAGAAGCATCCCATCTAACCAAGAACTGGGGTGAATTGCAGGCAACTCTTAACATCACTTGTTTTGCCCAAATTCACACAGAAACCTGCCCATAAGAAAGTCATAAATTCTTTTTTTAAAAACGCTTTACTTATTTCTTGGGCACAAGGCCAACAGCTGAAGTACTGTAAGAACTACACAATCTCTGTTTAAAAGCAAATTTTTTTACACTAATAATATGCTAGGGAGTGCAGGCATGAAAAGCTCACATTAATACTTAAAATCACAGACCTTGCAAATGCAAATGTCTTAATTATTCACAACTCCACCAGATTGAGGTAATGCATGTCACAAATGTGTTTCAGAGAGTTTTATGGATGAACCAGTGGGGCAATTGCCTGGGACTCCAGGGATCAGAAGAAAGCACCCCAGGAAACTGAGGTAATTAGTAGTATGAGTCATCTGATGTATGAGTGGGAGCAAGTCTGGAGTTTAAATTCTCTCATCCTCCTTTTCTCCTGTATCAAAATAGTTATACTGCTGCCATAAACAAGAAAAAAAACCAAACCAAAAAAAACCCAAAAACCCCAACCATAAACATAACTTCTACAATCACACTGCAGTGGTATAGTGTTAGTTTACTGGAAATAATTAGTATTTTCTGAAACTCCAAAGGAAGGATTGCTAACACCCTAATAGCAGATTAGCATTTTACAGAATCAAAACAAATAGTTAGCTGGAAGGATTTGCCAGCATTAGTATCATAGTTTGCAATTAGCTCTGGTTGCTTCTGCTTTAGCATTTTCTTTGAATAATAAAGGCTTTTTTTTAAAAAAAAAATGACTGTTTAAGCAGCTACACACCATAGCATTTACAATTCAAAAGGTGGATTTGTGCATTAAAAAAATTTTGTTCTAGAGGTTATTTTTTTTCTCAGTCAAAAGCACATCAGTTTACTCTGAAGACTGCCAATGTATTCTCTGTCAAGGACTTTGAAAAGCTAAAAAGGCTTCAAAGACAACTTATGTCTGAGAATTCCCCTATTCATTTATCAAAATCTAAGAATTAGGTGATAAAATACACACTCGAATTTCTTGCACTTTCTTGTTGATTTAGTTATCACAGGTAATCATGAAGGAGTGGCATGCAACATATCACAGTATAAAATACACTACAATTTAAAGATCTTTCACCATAATCCAACTGCATGTAATTTTTGAAAGAATTGTTAAATCTTTAATAGCACTTTGTATTGCCATGATGTATAAACTCAGTTGTAGGCTTGTTAACTGCTTATTAAGACTGAGAGCATTTTATAAAGTAAGAGTAACAGAAGGCAGTGAACACAATGAGGAGTATTTACTTAAATATCATGTTTGGGTCTGACACACTCTCTCAAAGATAAAAACGCTAATAATGAAAATACGAATCACTCAACAACTCTGAACCATTTGGATCTCTGACAAAAAAAATATCTGCAAAGACTTCTCTAACTAGGTATTCTAGGTAGTTTACAAACAATTTAGCATTAAATTAGGACTATTAGCACACCTGTGTTTCAGGCTCTGCAAACAAAATTTCTGCTGATAGGAAAAGGCAAGTATATTGAACATCAAAAGTGTTATGCTTTAAACATTCCCTGTAATTCTGTAGTGATGATTTTAATGGAAATATTCTATGAAGGCCACAGGTAGAGATGCAGTTCCTGAACTACATAGGTAACATCTTGGAAATTCAGTCTGTAAATGGAATTTAGGATCAATAACTCACTACCATCAAGCAAAATGTTAATTTGTACAACGAAAACATCTATAATGCTCTACTTCAGGTTGAAACAGAAACCTTTGCCAGAAATACCTGAGGCAGTTGTTACCCTGATAAGAAAATAATGACTGATCTGCTTAAATCTCTGGTAGGCCTTTTACGTCATTGCGAGTTAAGAGTAGTTGGGTTTTCCGCATTATGTTCTTGAAACATTTGTTCAACTGCATGGTGTAGGAAAGATCCTTTTACCTTAAGACACCATACATGGAATAAATACTTTTACCCTGTCCTACAATTAGAACAGTTCAATGAAGTGATTATATTGTCAAACTGCCACAAGCTGTGATTTCCTATATTGTATTAAAATTTTGCCCTTATTCAAGACTTGTGTTCATTCTACTTAGAAGCAGTACCTACAAGCAATATATCAGCATATGTAAACAAAAATTTTTTGTTAGACAAAAGGAGACCAAAAAAAAAAATCCCCTACTATGACAACCTATGCAGTGTTTAAATCTTGTCATTCAAAATATATCAGAGACAAAGACTTCAATAGTGGTATTATTATTCTGACATTTCCAACAGATTTCAGTTCTTCTGCAACAAGACATCTGAAAAATCCTCAGACCAGAGAGCTGACGTTTATGTTCTCCTAGCACTCACCTCCCAGGAATCCACTACCAAAGACACCAGGGAACTCATCTTTGTTTGCTCCCAGTGCTTCTGAGTGCTCATGGACTCTAAATGGCTTTCTTAAATTATCAGGCCTCTCCAAGTTACCCAAACACATCATCAGAATCTCAGACCTAGGGAATTATAGCCACCTTTTCTCTCAACTGAGCATATTTTGGAACACAGGAAGATTTGTCCCACAGACTTCTACAAACACCAATTTTCCCATCAAGTATATGGAAAATAAACAAATTAAAAAACAGAATCTAAAATATAAAGATAGACACCAGTGGCTTACAAGGGAAATCCCATTAATTGTATCTAAATGTGAAACGCATAAAGAAGACAACAAGACAAAAATAATATTTAAAATAAAGGCAATGGAAGTCAACTACACCAAACATCGAACCCTGAAATCATTCTTTTTAGAATTATTGGTGACTATCCTCCAGGATAATGTCCTCATTTTGGTAATTATTCTTATTCTGCATTCTCTTTTATAACTCTTCCTCAGTCTTGTTTTCAAAGCTCCTGTTTCCACTAATTTCAATATTATTTGAAGGCACTCAAAACCCACAGTACTAAGCACAAGGCAAGGCATGAAGACAAGATTACTGCTGTGTGGAGCTGGCAGTGCAGTTCTAAGAGAAAAAGAAACAGATGTTTGTGCCAAGTAGGACTAATCCATTCACCTTTTACAGCAGCACTAACTGCATCCTGTTAAAATAAGCAGGTCTTAGTTCAGCATGTGAACACAACATAAATACATTCCTAGTACTGTCTCAGCAAAAAGCAGTATTTTTTTAAATTCTGAAATCTTCTCTCTCTGTAGCTTTCCCACATCACTTTCCTGGATTAACAGGTATGCCAAAGTGATCAAAGAGGGTGAGTGTTAGCACCTTGAACAGCTCCAGGATGGTAATTGGCCCCTTTGAAATCCACAGGATTAGTCAATAGATTTGCTATCTAGAATGAAGAAAAAGCCTAAGTTCTGTCTGCTTGCAAGCAGGTATCCAAACATTTTGAAAGCAGAGCTCACTAGGCCCTGACACTTTAAATCTCTTATGCAACTGTCAAATTTAATTTAAATTTTCTGTGCCACTTTGAAACAGCAAAGAAACAGCTCACTGTGTTCAAGGTTTTTATAGAGATTTGGTCAAACAGCCTACACCTGTAACAGAACAGTAGAATGTATAAAACATCTTTGGCTTGTTCTCCGAAAGTTTTAATTTTGCCAGTTCTATTATCTTGAAGTCCCAATGACTGTACTTCAGGTCCACCTGAACTTGAAACATGTTTTTGTCCTTATAAAACATGTCCTGGAATGCCTTTACATATGCCATGTGCTTAGACTTCTTACCAAAGTCTGTATGACTAAACATTTTTCCTGGTGAAATCTCAACCTTAGCTTCATCCAAGAAAAGCTTCTTACATTACTTGTAAGACATCTTCTTTTCCAAAATATGTTCATTGTCAACTTGGAAGTTATAGGAAGACATTAAGGAGAATTTAGTAATTTTACTTAGTAATTATGGAGAATTGGACAACATTATTGTCATGAAAGGCTGTGGATATCACACTCCAAAACTTCCATATGCTGCATCTCAAGTCTAGATGAGTCACTCCTAGATATCAATGCCATTTATTTTATTCCTGGGACAAACTAATCCTTCAAGTCATTCTTCAATATATCCTTTCATAGAATTTCACAGGAGAATCAGTAGACCAATTTATCTGAAGAAGGTAGGAAAATAACATAATGAAACTGAAATATATCATGTTCTCTTCTTTAGAAAAGTAAATAGCCAATTATGAGACTGTAGTTTAGGCACTCATGATTCTAAGAGAGTCACATTTTTGCTCCAGGCTTTTGGGAGAGAAAACCACACAGGACCACATTTTCAGACAGGACCTGTGACTCCATGGGGCAGCCAACACTGGAGTACTCCATTCCTGAAGGACTGCACCATGCCAGGTGGGAAGGAACCATGCTGGTGCCATTCTCGAAGAACTGCAGCCAGTGGGAAGGAGCCACACTATGGGAGGTCATGGAGACTGTATCTCATGGGACTAACCCCACACTGGAGAAAGGGAAAAGCATGAAGAGGAAGGTCTGGCAGAGACAAATCATTATGAACTGATCCATCCCTCAGTCCCTATACCCCTGCAACGATTGGGGTGGGAAGACATAGAAAAGTTAGGAGTGAAGTTAGGCATGGGAAGAAAGGCGGGGTGTGGGGAAGTCAATTTTAGTTTTGTTCTTATTTCTCATGACCTTACTCTGTTACAATTAATTTGCAATAAATTATTTTCCCCATGCAAGTCTGTTTTGTCCATTACTGCAATTCGCAACTAATCTTCCTGTACTTATCTCAAATCATGAGTTTTTTCATCATATTTTATCGCCATGTTCTGTTGCTACAAAGGGAGCAATAGCTTGGTTGGCACCTGGCAACCAGCCACAGTCAACCTACCACAACAACATTCTTCTCTGTTGATAAACATGAGCCTATAGCAAGACCTGACTTCATCAGTCAGGTGTGGTTGAAGGGATTCCATAATGTCTTTTAGGTTCATTCTACCTCTAATGAAGATACAAGTTGGCCTCCACTAAACAAATCACAGGTTTAAGTGATAGTTAAGTTTAACATAAATACTTTATATTTTAACATTATTAAAAAAGTATAAACTAGCATTAAATTTCATTTTTTGGGTCAAGAGGCAGCAACCATTTTACAAATGGAAGATCAGAAAATAACTTGCCATGGGAAAAGTTTAGCCCAACATTCATTTCTGGTTTGGTGGCTTTGATTTTAGTTTAAGTTCAAGTAATTACCGGTGGCAGGAGTTATGTAGGCATGTAGGTGTTATGCATGGCATGGCATGGCATGGCATAGAAATTAGAATAGAATAGAATAGAATAGAATAGAATAGAATAGAATAGAATAGAATAGAATAGAATAGAATAGAATAGAATAGAATAGAATAGAATATTTCATCTGGAAGGTAGGTACAATCATCTAGTCCAACTGCCTGACCATTTCAGGGCTGACCAAAAATTAAAGCATGTCATTAAGGGCATTGCCCAAATGCCTCTTAAACACTGACAAGCATAGGGCATCAATCACCTCTCTAGCAAGCCTGCTCTCGTGTTTGACCACCCTCTCAGTAAATAAACACATAAAACCTCCTCTGAGGCAGTTTGAACCATTTCCACATGTCCTGCCACTGGACACCAAGGAGTGGTTTGAAGTGGATTAAAGTGCAATTTTCTGTTCAAATTTTCATTCAGATGACCAGTGATGAGCATATATCATGTTTGATTTATCAAAGTTGCTTGCTTGTGCCTGTTCAATATAATTTAGATCTATAAACATAGCTCATCTTTCTCAATGCTGAAAATGATACAAGCAGTGCAAAGTTCCTTGACTATAATGGCAGTGGAAAAATCAACTGATTGTAAGTTCAGAAAGGATAAGCAGGCAATCCAACATCCTGAAAAAACAGGTCATGCTATTTCAATCAGTGTTTATACGTATGTGTGCTCGACAAAATGTGAGACTTAACAGTAAGCTAAATATTCAGTCCCCAATTTAAAGGGGAGTAATCAGCAAACAATTAAAATAGAATAGCTAATGCAACTCTTAAAATTAAATATGACTATAATACATTACTCCATAGCAAAGCAAAAAGTGACACATACCAACAATTTACAGATATATTATGTTGCTCCTTCCCCCTAGAGAAAAAAAAAATCTACTCAAAAAATATGAAAGGGGAGAGGGAAGACTGCCAGTGATGCCTGTTCCCCAACATACTTTTTTTCCTTGCCATTTGAAGGATTCTTATTTTAACCTAAAACAAACTAACGTGAAGTGTCAAAAAATGACAGAGAAGCTGAAAAGGCATAAATTCATCATTACTTTTATAGTAGCTTCCCCTTACTAAATTCCAATTGAAGGGCAAGAAAAAGTTTCTTAAATGCTTACATGACCAACAAAATTCAGACTGGTGACCTACTACTCTTAGAACAACTCCAGTGCTATATTCACACCGAAGATGGTCTGGTAACCAGGGCAGCGCTGTGATCCAGCCTAACAATTTACAGTCTTATTTCAGGCACCTTAATTTAACGTATCAGTTGCTTGTGTAAACATACCTCAGGTCACGTAAGCTAGTTCAGAAATTGTGCTACTGATAACATAAACCCCTATAAACCTTGATACATACAAACTATACTCTGAATGTGCATGGAACTCACAGACAGATCAAAACTGTGTTTTTATGATTCAAAAGTCATTTAAAGAGCTTCTGACCACATGAAACTGAGAAATAAGACTCAGACCAAAGTCTCACAGTAGACACTGGGAACCTCTTTATGAACTTCAATAGGCTTTAAATCTGTTACTAAGCAACTAGCAGCCAAGTAGAAAAAAATGTTATTTTTCTACTTTTAGATTTCCAGCAAGATTAATAAAAAGATGGGGAAAACAGTCACCAGGATTTAGCAGTGCTTCCTGGCAGTAAGTTAGCTTGCTTTAGCACATAGTACCAGAACAACTTTCCCAGCTCTTAGTTTTATGTATTTCTTGTAATATTCTATTTCTTCTTTCTTTTACTACATTTATCATTTCCCCTTCACTTCCCTCCCAACCCTACCCCTACAGTAGGAGTTATTTTAGTTAATCTAGTTCTGCTGAAGTGAGAACTTTCACCCAGGTATTCCAAGTACCTTGTGCAAGCAGATAAAATTCCAAGTTGCCAATCAAAAGTGGTGTTATTCTGATCAAGTGCATTCAGTGAATGACTCTTCTAGCTTTTGTTTCTCCATCATATAAACAAGCAGCCTTTTCTGGCATGTTTGGTATAGGCTTGCGGAAGAAATTCAAAATCCGTAGGCCTCTGTGCTGACATGACGTCTTGCTGGGTTTTTAACTTAAATATTGTAGAGCAAAAGGTTAGCACCAAAACGTTTATCATGGGCAATACGATTTATACTAAATGCTTCAGCTTGTTCACTGCCACAGTAAAATTCAGCCATCTCATAACTACAATTTTTCAACATTCCTGACCAAAATCTGCACTACAAATGTCCAGTAATTATATATAGTTGCAGATCAGCTACCTGAAATGAGCCACAGAGCAGTACAGGCGATCCTGTGCTGAGGTGACAATAGTCTTGCCATGGCATTCAGCTGGTAGGTTTACCCATTTCACTCCATGGCCTTGAAATGACCAGACGACAACTAGGAGGAACATAGGTTACACAGGCTCCGTATTACAAACTATGCCACAGAAGCCCAGCTTTCTTGAAACAATATGCTGTACACCTGTTAGAAAGCATTATCACATAGTGATTATAAGTACATGATGAATGTTACTGATATTTCTGAGCAGTGACCTGAAAGGATTTATGTACAAATTCAGAGAACATAAATAGCTGGAGGATTTCCTGTATTTTTAGGTTTTACTCAGTGACTGACAGACTGGAGAATGTTCCCCTCAACTAGGTCAGCTAGTAAAGAGATAGGACCAGTGAAGACTACTGAGTTTAAAGCACTGTTCAACTATTATTTTTTTAAGGAAAGGTTCTTTGTTTCTTGACATTTTCTATTCTTTTTTTTTTCTTTTCCTCTTACTTACAAACTCAGAATTTTGATATAACTGAAGTTATCCAGTATGTTAGTGATTGTTACCTAAACAGCAGAAACTAGAAATAATTTAAATTTCATTTTTTTAAAAAAAAATTTGGCTGTTACTGTGATTTTTCCTTATATGTCATGAACTTCTCCCAGCTTGGATATTGCAAAAATAAACTTTTTGTTTATGCTTTATTTACATTTTTTTCTAGCTAGTATGTTGAAAGAAACAATATCTCTATTTTCAAGATAAAGTGCTTTACTTCCTAAAATACACTGTCCAACCATTTCTGCTTTTATAGGCTTCCTTGAATATTTGGGCACCAATGAGTAGTTATGAGTGATTATACATCATTTATTATATCAGTTATGTGTAACATACAGCATTTTTATTTTGATGGCCCTCTAGGAAGTTATAGGTGAAGACATGGCATGTTCCATTTCCATCATATATTCTTGTTTCAAGCTCAGAAGTAAACTTTTCCTGCTGTTGGCTTCATATTTCAGTCTGGGAAGACTTTTATTCTTTTTAAAGAAAATACATTCTCAATTTTAAAATTTTGCAAAAAAATAATAATACACATTCCCCAGATCCTGACTGCCTTTTCGTAAATTCACATTCAAGATTATTAACTCCACAATAATTTGAAAAAAATTAATCAGAGAATAAAATTATTCCAGATGCAGAAAACTTCTGCCAGGACATTACAGTTACTGTTTCAGTTATATTATCACTCTGCACTCTATCCATTTATTTCCTTCTTTTTCACTCTGCTTATCCCAGATGTTCTCATGCTTAACACAAATAAGCTCATAATGTAGTTGCAAGAGCCTTGGAAACTGTGCCAACATTCTGCTTTTGAAGAAACAGTGAAGAACAATTTCTACAAGCTACGGAACACCTTAGCTGTGTATAAACTTCCTCTGCAGAACACTTGATGTTTGAACTAGCTTTTACAGAGACATCAGCTTAATTTCCTTGAAGTTCAAGTCTTGGCAAGTATTACATTTACCGAAAAGTCAATAGGAAAACGATGCACTGGTATCATTGTTATTTTGGATTACAGAATATAAAAAAAGTAACAAAGTCATAAGATGTTCAAAGGTGTGAAAATTATCTGTATATAGAGTCAACTCTGCAAGCATTCAATTAAAAATGTCAAAGAATCAGACTGATCTTAGCTAAGAGTTCAACTTCACAAATGCCTCATGTCACAAGAGCCTCACCGGGTTTAATCCTTCTTCCCTTCTTCACAAGAATTCTCTGGTAAAACAGTGAAGAGAAATATAGTCCCTTGCCTCTCAGAGCAGTGTTTAAGCCACTAGATCAAGCTTCCAGTTCAAATTATTCAACAAGGTCTGTGGAAAACTATACAAATTCAATGGGCCATACTGTCTCATATTCCTACCAGATTTTGAAAGATAGGAATATGAAACAGGGAAGTAGTTGGAAGCCGCTGTATAAAAATCATTCAAAAGATCCCTGCCTCAGTAAGACACAGCTGTAGAACATGGATCACAAAGATGATGGTGGCTATTCTTTGACAATGTGACTGTAATTACGGATATTTTACCAGTAAATCAAGAGAATAAAGTCCAAGTCAGTAGTGCAGTAAGAATTACAACACTGCACCAAAATACATAGTTGAGACAAACATTTGATAAAAAGCGATTTGGAAGATCTGGTTTCCCTTATTTATTCAGACTGAACAGTATGATTGATAAGATCACTTGTAGGGGAAGAAAATATTAACATGAAAAAAGGTGAAGGAGTTAGGTGGCAATTGTACCATTAGGACTTTATAATCCTTACTTTTGTATTTCTTACTTGTTGCATTTTTTAAAGAAAGTATAAATATTTGTGACTCTGCAAAGTAAGCTGAAGTAGAGTTAAGTCAGCCTGTTAGTGGTGAGTCTGAATGAGTCTCAGTGACAATTCATTAGACAGGTAATGCAGTAGAAATGTTTGCAAAAGAGTGCCCTAGACAAATATTCCATTTCCAAATATCACCTAATCCCACAATCCTTTTTTTTTTCCCCTAATACCAATTGCTCATCTCCTAGGATGGTATGGGGGGGATTTTACGAGAATGTTTCAGCTCTCTGGGTTAAATTTACAGACTTGAAGCTCAAAGCACAAAAGGTGGCACCACTCAGACCTTAGAGTGCTTCAGCAGTGGACTCTCTGCTCCATTAATATTTCGGCACTAAAATTGTGTTACAGTAAATAAACCCTCCTTGTTTTTTCAGGTCTTTGATTCTATGCTTTCCTATGGATTAATTACATACAGTTAGAAGAAATAAGGCTTTTCTTTTCCTTTTAAAAAATCTTCTATTGGGGCAATTTGAGGATCTCCAGTTCTTAGATTTGAAGGGATAGTAACGAAATCTTCTGTATTCATGTGATCTCCAGTCCATGCATGATTTAATCACTATCTCATAGGAATCGGCAGAAATACAACCTACAACTCCCCAACTCCTCAACAGAAAAAAAACCCTAACAAAAACCCCCAAAATATGTTGCCAGTGCCTTCCTTAGTGGTTGATAGGTGCTAACAGTTTTTTTTCATTGCTCAAACAGTAATCAGTAATTTTGCTCTACCTGCATGCCTCATTTGACAGTTATCTTGTACAGCAGAACATTTACTTCCAAAACGTGTGACGAGGAAGTCAGAATTCCTCTTCAGGCAGGCGCCAGTGTTACAAACTAATTCATGTGAACAGAATAGCCAAAAAGGTATCCTTCCTCAAAACCTTCCAACATGGAGTAACTTCATGACCATGTTCCTTCTCATTTTAAAATTAAAGCAGCATTTTACCATCATCCCAGATGTCCTTCTCATGTATTTTCTTCTGCATATGTAACTTAAACCACAGAAGCCAAGTATTTGAAAAGTTTCTGCCCCTCCAGATGCAGCTTTCTTACTTTTTTCTTACCCCTGCTCTCTTTGTTTCTTACTTAACCCACCTTACTCCTTGTAATTATTAGAAGCAAAGATAAAAGGAGCTGAGCTCTCCAGAACTCCTCTACTTTTTCCCCTCTACGTGTCCTTGGCTGCAAGTAATTTTTTTCCTGTCAGCCACCAGAAAGGACACACAAGGAATGCCAGCTCTCTGTCTGAATGGAGAGCTAAGGAATACTAGGTTGGGTACAGTGCTGAGGAATTGTTAAGGGACAACTTTATGTACATCATAGCTCTCAATTAAGGATACAAAGTTCTCAGCTATGGACAGAAGAAGGGAGATGTCAGAAGAGATATGAAAAAAAAGGCGTCCAAGTTTCCCAGAGGTTCTGTTTCAAACTGCACTTTGTCACTCAGCTGAAAAAAGATCAGAATGAAAATAATGAGCTAGCTCCCTGAAGATCTTATTTTATTTCACTTTAAGACACCCCTATTTATGAAATGAAATATTATCATCAGTTGCAGTAAGAAGGACGCAAGCTATGTTAAGCTGTCTATACCTTTTTGTCATTCTAAAACTTGAGGAAGATGAGTCATGTAGTTCAGATCACCTTACAGAAACACAAGAGTTTTTCATTATTTCATCACCCTTCCAACCCAGACTATCAGCAGCGTGTAACACCACAATCTATCAGACATTCTTCAAACAAACAGCATTCCTTAGAAAAATCTGCAAAAGCAGACATAAACACACAAATACAGGATTGCCACAAGGCTATATACTTAAAATACTTATATTTAAAAATACTATACACTGTTTTGAGAGAATATACTGCTAAGTAATTAGGAACAAGCATTGGCAGATGCCTTAAGACTTATTGAAAAGAATATATATGTTTGCCAGAGTGGTCATGCAGAATGAAGATGTAGAGGTATCCCCTACAAGAATATTTTGCAACTGTTGCCCAGCTGAAAGAACAAGCAGCTTCCAAGCTGAGACTATAACCTGCAATGCAGCATGTTCCTCACTTTGGAAATACATAGTTAAAGCAGAAGGACACAAGAAGAACTTAATGAATGCACCAGGAGCACTTACAGATAATTTCCAGTGGCTTCTGCCAGTTCCAAGAAAACAGAATTAAAGTTATGTACTTGTATACCTAACTCTTCATTTCCTCATCAAGCATTTGCTTAACTCATTATCCTGGGAAACCACATGGTATTAAACCACAGCCTTACGCTTTTCCATTTGTACCAAGTTTTAGTTAAATTTACAGTTATTAAGTGTAAGTAAACAACAATATAATTTTTCATCAAGGTCAATTTTTTACTCCGTAGGGAACAAGGTGTCAAGACACAAAAGGTCGGACTTCAGTAAAAAGCTGAGTACTTTATACTTGCAATTGTTCAAGTGAACAGTTAAGCGCACACAACAAACTTGTTTCTTCTTTACGAAGATAAGCGTTAGAATTGTTTTATTTTTGTCCTTTAAAGTTATGGTATATTTCCACAGGAAATGCAACTGCTGGATAAATGCAGGAATGCAACTTTTGGACAACTCTCTAAAAATTCTTTGAATTGTCAATGGAAAGAAATGATTTTTTAAAAACACTCAGGCTTTCTGGACAATTAGTGTAAGAGAAGACATACAGAGATGGCACAAGATTAAAAATAACTCAAAACAAAGTACTTATAAATGATTGACTACATGCTATGGTGTAACCCTAGCCAGCTATGAAAACCCCCTAATCCACTATGAAATGCTATTGTCATTATTATTGTGTATAACCATACATTTATGTAAGAACACTTTATATCCAAGCATGGGCAAAACTCTCTGGTGATTTCCATTGTGCCTATGGTATAAAATGACCACATCTATATAGTAATTATTATTTAATGGTAGACCTCTACTGAGAGTAGGGTACCACTTCAAAAACTGCTTTACTACCATTTCATCTCATTCAAACTCTCTTTTCATTTCAGTAATTATCTTTCCCTGCTAATGGAATACAAATTCACTGACAGGATTGTTTACGCTTTGTGGATACAATTTTTTTTAATGTGGATACACTTTTCATGTAGATAATCTTAGCATTTTTAGTGAGAAGACTTATGCCATTCCTGGAGTTTTCACTGTTTGAGAAAATGACCGAAGTTGATGAGTAAGTATGTCACCTGGTCCTTTTACTTACTTGGAGAAGAACATTCGTCATCCAGCCTTAGAGGCTGAACACTGTTTTCCATGGTGAGGCAAATACTTTGCCAACACTGTTCTAGGTTCTCTAAGAATTATATGCCTCTGAGACCTTAATTCCTCTGATTTCTCTGTTAGAGATAATTCAAGCAGCTGTTCTGGAAACAACATTATCTCACTTTGCTATATATATTTTTGTTCAAATTGACTTGCTACCATTCGTATGAAGAATAAATACGTTGTTCTCTGCATTTCCATCCACTTATGATTTGACCTGCCTCAAACTCAGAGTGTTTTAGTAGCTGGTTTTAATATAGTCTAGGGAGGAAAATATGATTAAATTAACACATATAATGTAGACTGATAATACACAAATTTAGATCCTAGTGGTCAGTTTAGCAGGATTTAGGACTAACTAGAGAACAAAGAGGGACAAGACTTCAACTGTTGATCTTGACTGTAGACAAAATAGAAACAACATTCTTACACACTATCTTGTTTCTTGCTTTTTTCTTGAAGAATGTGATGCCATTTGCACAACGTATTTCTTCATTAAGACATCAGAATATCAGCTCATTGATTTCCATTTCTTAGGTACACTGAACAGATGATAGAACTGTTCAGAATATATTGCAAGTCAATGTGAAGACTCAGTCCTGGAGTCTGAGTGCCATAACAACATATCTAAAAGGCATGTGATTTAAAATACACTTTTTTTTAAATTTATTTTTCCCAATCCATTCCCTGCCCTATGTATACTTACAAACAGTGCACAGCATTTTGCAGAGGAATCACTTTCTCTGTCATTCACACACCTGATCCTACAAGTACTGCATTATCCATAATGGAGTGATACAGGTAGAAAAATGTGGGAAATTAGATACTCCAACTGTATCCTCTGGTCAGATATGGAAGAACAATACTGAGTATCCCTTCTCTGAAGGAGAGATAAGGCTTACAGTCAAGGGAAGCTCCTCCAGCTTCCTCCTTTGAGTAATCCTCCTATACCTGTCATAATTCTGGTATTTCTCAGTTCTTCTAAATAGTCTCAGTGACCATATCACTTCTATCATTGTTGAAAAAAATGACAGCATTAAGATACAGACATAGTAAGTAGTGCAGGAGCCAATACAAGTTGTTTCCCCATCATGAATGCCTTTATTACCAACTGTATTATTTATCTATTTCTTCCCACTCACCCTACCACCCAGATAAGAAAGAATTCAAGTGCAAGTAAATGACAGATTATAGTACACAACTTTTATTTTTCAGAGAACAGAACTGGAACATTAAAATATTTATGTGCAGTGTCTGTACTGTCTTTTAAGGTATCTAAATAGAATTGGTCAAAACCTGTCCACTGAAATTTCAAAGCAAAACACCTTAAAGCTTTTCAGAAATGCTTACAATTTCTTCAGATATTTGAGTTCAGTTCAAACCCATGCATTATCAGGTAAAAGTCTTCAATTTGCTTTTGCAAAAAAGTAAGAAGATAGTTTCCAGCTCTTTCTTTCATCCAGGACATGTAGCTGCAATTGGCTAGCCATATTTCAGGTTAGCCATTTATCATCATCTATCCCATTTGCTGAGATATGATTGCACCAACCTTAACATAAAAATATATAAGAATAGCTATTTTTTCTTTTACAGATTAACAGAAATTTACTACTCAGCCAACAAGCTCACACCAAGTAAATGTGGGGAAATCTGGCTCTTCTCTTTCATGGAAGAAGTTTCAGATAAGCTCTGTATGTTTATGTCACATGTTGTAATGCCAACTCTAACAGCTGAAGTAAGAAATATTTCTTCAACTGCAATTGTTCAATATCAGCAGTTCCCATCCTCCTACAGTGTACTTCCATACATACATACACACACACACACGCATTTCCTCCAAACTTCATTCAAATTGCAAGCCCTGTGAAAAAATTAAATCCAAAGATTCATTTTCTGGAAAATTCAACAGCTGTGATCCTTATAATCATATTATTCACATGGAATTTATTTACACACCATAACAATGTACTGACAGCTCCTGCTGTTAGACTATGAAATCTGGGCCAGCACTGTTGCTTATGGTGTTTCTGCGCTATACCTTGTAGACCGCAGTAGGAAGACCCAGAAGAAATTTTGGTCCAAGATGAAATAACAAAAAAGAGGGGAAGAAATTCTGTGCAACTGTCTTATTTTCCTAGTGCAGAGAACATATGAAAATCTAAATAAAGGTCAGGTAAGTCAAGAAGAGAAGCTATAACACAGACAAAAAAAACTTATTTATTGATTTGTGTCACACTGTTCATAGAGCTTTACTAAAAAATAAACCCCAAAAACAACAACAAAAAAAATAAAAATGAAAACCCCAAAACAAACAGAAAACCCCAAACCTGAACTTGTACCCTAATCCAGAACACGTAAACTGGACTTTAACTGTTTATTTAACAATTCATAAAAAATACATCATCCTATATTTCAGGATGGTTCATTGAGGCAGTAGCAAGTGTTCAACTGCAATTAATACATGAATAGCAGTGATAACTGAGTTAATGATTTCTGCAGTACTTAAATCATGGCTCATGAGAGGGACCATGACTGACTGGAGAAATTGGCTGACAGGAACTTCGTACAAATTAACAAATGACAGTGCAAAGACCTCCACATGGGGAGGAATAATCCAACTCATCAGTGTATGCCAGAGAACAACTGCCTGGAAATTAGCTTTGCAGAAAAGGACACAGAGGTCCTGGAGGACAGCAAGTTTAACAAAAGCCAGTAAATTGTCCTTGTGGTAAATAAGGCAAGTGGTGTCCCAGATTGCATTAGGGAGTTGCCAGCAATCAAGGGAGGTGAACCTACTCAGCACTGATAAGGCCACATCTGGACTGTTGTGTCCAGTTTCGGCTAAAAGGTAGATATGGACATACTGAAGAGAGTCCAACGATGGCCTGCAAAGATGATGAAGCAACTGGAAGAAAGGCTGAGACAGCTGGGACTGCTCAGCCTGTAGAAGAACAGGCTCATCGGGGACCTTACTAATCTGTTTAACTATCTGAAAAGAAGCCCTTTCCCATGGGCTCAGTGACAGGACCAGAGGTGACGGACAAAAAACAAAAGAGAAGAGACTCTGTCTGAACATAAGGAAACACTTTTTCACAGTGAGGGTGACTGAGCACTGACACAGGTTGCCCAAAGACATGAAATCTCCATCCTTGGAGATATGCGAAAGCCATCTGGACATAGTCCTGAGTAACAAGATCTAGGTGACCTTTCTTGCAGGTAGGGAGGGAGAGGAATTGCACAAGATGACCTCCGGAGGTCCCTTCCGACTTCAACAATCCTGTGATTCTGTGATTCTGATAATGGCTCAGTCAATTCAAAGTAGTAAAATTCACACAAAAACAAAATTATGTATTCACTTGTCTAGTGATAATGTATTCCAACTTTATCGCAATACTAGGCAGTTTAAATATACCCATTCCTGAAAAATTTTTATGGATCACAATGTTTAGAGGAAGCTGACCAAATATCAAATCTTTTTGAAACAGCTATCAAATATTTTCAACTGAACTGTATTTCATGGAGGAAATACAAACATTTAGGGTGTTGTTCATATAGAGCTATGTAGTAGGCTAGTAAGGTTCATAAGTGAAAGGCAAGCTTGGTCCACCAGACCTATCACTGCTATACCAGTAAAAATAAAACAAATAAATCATAAAGATTTCTAATTCTCCACATCTAAACCAATGCAAATATTTAGAGAAGTAAGCTAATAAGACAGCAGGATGAACTGATACATTAGAATTTTTAAGATAACCTTTAAAATGCATCATTTTCCCTAATGGCATCACTGCAGGAGAAAATATGTCTTTGTTTTCTCTTGTCCCTTACACACGCAATATAGTCTTCTGGTTTTGCTCAGGGTTGGCAGTTGGTTTCACCACTTACACTGGGTCTCTGCCCATTGGCAGCAAGGCCGTCTCTGACTTTGCCATTGGAGCAGATTTGAGAATAGCAACATTGTTTGACACCCACCTATGCTTTCTCTCTTGGGACTGCTGAATAAAGCAAGCTATAAAAAAAGTCTCAACAAAATAAATTGTACATATTGATTTCCATAAACACACAAAGCCAGCTGAGCCAAGGATAAATGAGGGGATAAATTCAGCTACTATGCATGTGTTCTCTTCAGCCCTTTATTTCTAATATCAGCTTCTGTAAATTCCCCTTAGCCCTTCCCTCACTGAAGCAAAAATATCTTGCTTGCAGCACAAATTATACCCTTGTCCAGAAAAGCTCCCTAGCAGCTTTCAGTGATGCCTTTACACATCCGTTATTTAGGCTAGGAAGGGAAGAGGGGATAACAGTTGTCCCCTGGCTTGATGTTACCTTTTATCTTCATCCTCAAGCTTGGCCAAGCTGTTGTTTCTCTACAGCTACAAACCTGGCTATTATGCTTAAATGCAGAGAAATTCAACCTGTCTGTCTTGGGATTATTTGTTGACCACCACCTCAGAGGTATTTGCCCAACAAATAAGTTACTCACACTGGTATGCACAACACTTGAAGAAGAAGAGGAATTTCCCAGTTCATAAAACCAAAATTGTTCAGTAAACATTTACAGGTTAATTACTGTTACTTGCTGAAAAATCCCAAATTCTTGCAGTACTAGGCACTTTGTGAACATTTTTAAAAATTTTCTAGAGTAACGAGTTGACTGCATTGGGGAGAATTACTAGGGAGAGACAAGTCAAGACAGCAAAGCTACTTTTAGTCTCCACCCAGCAAAACAGGTCAAACCTCAAACTTCATCCAGTAGATACGTGCTTTTCTTATCACACACATTCCTCCTTTTTTTCCCCCCCTTTTTTAAAATATCATTTAGATCTACTAACATTTTGCTTGATGTAGACCGTAAGAAAAGAAAAGTCCTGTCAGCTCAAGTAAGAGCTCAGTACTTCAGGACAGTAGGCTAGAAAAAATTTTTCACCACCTTTAACTGGAAAGAGATCCATGACCACAGAAGAATATTGGAAGAAATTTATGGTACCATCAAATTATGTCACAAAACCTCTGAAATTATATAATACTTTCAACACACCAGCACTGCAATTTAAATAAAATAAATAATTTTATTATTTTAGTCTATCTTTGCTCACATTTGACAGAAAATTTCCACAGGTCCAGATTCCATCCTAGCATGAGAGCTGAACTATGGTATTCTCCAGGAAAGAACAGCAGGAATGGGGAGACTAGGAGGTAAATCAGTTTCATAACTAAGCAGTTTATTCAGCAGTTTCTTTCACTTAATCTAGCATTGAGAAGGTCACCATTAATTCATTAAGCTCAATATTTTCTAAAAACTGTGCAGAACTCACCAGCAGATATCGCATCATATTTATACTAAACAGTATATTTAAAAGTACATAGTGGATGAAACACCTTAACAGAAGCACAGAAACCACAAGCTGTGATGAGTTAGAATGGTCACTGGCCTATTAAATCTACCATGAATCTCACCTCACAGTTCCAAATGCTAGCCAAGTTGCAATAGCCATATATTTTTTTTAGAAGGAATCAAAAGCAGCCTCTAGATGTCCACCACATAGTCTGAGTATTTTCAGCTCAATTTCTATTTTGTGTGGAAAACCTTCAACATTAATACAGAATCACAGATGGTAGGGGTTGGAAGGGACCTCCATCATCTCTTTTCTATGACTGTTGTCCATCCTGCCTATAAGACATAGAAGAGATATCCCCACACATTTTACAGATAAGAAGGTCAGTAATGATTCACAGAAAACTAAGTGTTAGCAGAAGCATCCTGTTCAATTTCCAATGTAGGAAAATGTAATGAACCAGGTATCAGTATCAGCCTGCCCAAGATTTCCAAAATTACACACCAGGACTCCAGAAGTGATGTTGTAGAATTATAATGAGATAATTTTTATTTGTTCATCGTTGTGAAATGACTGGAATTCACATATTCAATGTTTTCTCCATAATGAGAATACCGGAAACCACTTTTTTCCTAAGTGGAATATGATAATCTCACATTCACAAAATTCCACAAGAGGGAGCTGGGAGAAAAACAAACAAGCAAACAAAAACCAGAACAAACAAAAACAAAAAAAAAACCCAAAGAACAGAACACCAAACCCCAAAAGAACTGTGACAAAATCATGGCAATCATAATTGGCAATACTGCTGTATTTTCAGGAAGGTAGATAAAGTTGTCATTGGATATGGCATCATGACTATATGCTGCTAAACAGATATCACTATCCACAGAGCAGATTAATTAGGTATTTCTTACATAAAAAGTAGAAGAAAAAATCCAAAGTTTTGAATGTTTACATCTATCCTGCCTTTACCATACTATCTTATGTTCTGGTTTGATCTAAAGTAGAAGGAGTTTCATAGCTTCAGCTAAGTCTCATCCAAGTAACTTCATTTTTCCTGGGGCTGGGGGTGGTGGTGGAGCTGGGAGTCCAACTGCTCAGTTTTAGCTGCCAAAATTGGTTGGGATGAGGCTGAATCAGGACATTTTATGCCTTAAGTAACAGTAATTATTTTCACTAATTTTGCATTCTCACTAGCAGATTATGTTGTTGTTGTTGTTGTTGTTGTTATTATTATTATTATTATTATTAATTATTCCTTCCTCTCCAAATGCCTGCCACCAAGGTCATTATAATTCTCTTAAACCATGACATCATTTTATTTTCATTCCTAGGAGGACTGCATGGAGAGTACCAGTGATCTTCCTATTGCACACAAAAAAGCCTACATGAAACAGACATTAAAATACGCTATCAAGCTTTCACGAGTCAGAGATGTACCAAAGCTAAGACTCTTACGATCATAAATATGCCTCCTAATATATACATACTCATATATAACAGACCAAACTACAGTATTTAGCTTTCTTTTCATTTAACTTGCACTTTCTTAAAATTCTAAATTACAGCATCATGTATAACCATGCATGGTCCCATACATGTGAAATAAACAGGAACCCTGAGAGAGCAGTTAAAAAAACAGGACATGCAAAAAGTTGCTATATAAAAACTGTGGTTTCACTTTCTGGAACTTCAAAGCACTTCCAAAAAATCTGACAAAGATACATGTAAATTCTATTTCTGCAGCTCTGTGCCCAGATCCAACTAGAATTTTCAGTTCTGTTGTAAAACTTCCTATGCTGATACTGAAGCCCTGCCTAGCCTAGGTCTGTATCGTCAATGACAGCAAAACTACCCCACTGGGCATCTTGTCAGCATGCAATGAAATAAGGAGAATTACAGTTGAGTTGCTCAAAGAGAGTATCAATTTATTGTCAGATGCTGTCAGACAACATTATTTATCATTGTATCATCACAGTATAAAAGGATTAGCTCAACTTTGCATTAGCACTTGAAATTGCTGCTAGTTTTCATGCTTTGTGCACTCCCAAAAAATGTTATTTTTAGATGGCATTGCAATTTACATTGGGATTTGACAGCAATGGTAGTTGCTAGCTGATAATTATTCAATTATTGCTAGCTGTTAATTATTCAAAATTACAAACAAGACATTTAAACTGCAATGGACTGTACTACAAAGATGAAATATCTCAAGACAGAATGAATATTTTACATTTGTTTGATATATTTTGGCTAATGTTCTCCTGACAACTTTGCAAAACCAAAGGGCCACCCTCTGTACTTGGCCTAGGAAAGTCTCTGGTCATAAGCTAAAACCCATCACAGACTCTGTCTGCCACCCTCTCACAAATGGGGAAATTGGGTCAATCAAAACTTAGAAGTATTGATGCATTAAGAACCTGTGACTTTGTGAGATTTCATAAAGATGCAGTCTTTATGTCTGCTTATCCACAGGATACTGGCCTCATTCACTAAACTGACAAACACGGACCAGAAACAACTTCATCAATAGCTACCCTCTAAACCTACATGACCAAATGAGAACATCACAGTGGGCTTGGAAGACTGTGCGCATTATCAGGGGAGTAAAATATCTAAAAAATCAAGATTTAGATCCAATAAACCTGATCATTAGCTTATTTCACACATTTTGCTCCAACTTTCAACAAATTTGAAGTGAAATATGGACATTACATAGAAAGTAACTGTCAGTACAACTTAAACCTGCCTGCCTTACTTTCATAATGTTGTGAATCAGCGTATCACAAAAATGACAGAGTAACCCAAGTAGGTGGATTACTGCTGAAAAACATACCGGAATATATAAGCTCTCTCTTCTGAAAAAAAGAACTAATATTATCAGAATAAGTCTGGACAGTGATAATAAACTGTTAAGATGTAGTCTTTCTACAGCACTACCCTGAGTCATAAAAAAAGAATAAGTTCTTACAGAGGCAAGGTATTAAAGTGAAAGGCACTGCTTGGGAAAAAAGGTGGAGACAAGAGAACCTATTGATTCACAGAGAAGTTCAGACCATCAGGGCTTATTTGTTTTCAGTAAGGAACTAGATTTTCCTACTTAGTAAATCTGGTGGAGACCCAATACTGAGTATCGAAACAGTGCTGCAAATGTTGAAAAGCATTCCAGCGTGCAAGTTACCGAGTCTGGTTTTAATCACCACATGTGCTATCCATTATTACCGAGCTGCCCCTACTCTCGTATTCACTCTAGAACCAGTTTTCCCAAAACAAGTAACTGTTTACAGCGGAATATATTTGAAATAATTTTAAAGCTTTTCAGAATTAGGAGTAGAATTTTTAAATTGAGCTTTCAAGAGCTTTGCTTGAAGAGGGAAGATTTATGTCTTTTATACTTAACAGAAAAATTTGAGAAGTACGCCTGGAGAATGTAACTAAAACAGGAAGCAAGACTATGGCCATCTAATTTCTGAAAGACACTTGTCATCATTCTCTATGAAAAATACTTCTTCAGGGCTACAAAGCTCAGTACTACTTTTTACAGGGGAGCGTGAGTGGCAGAAAGCTTCTGGTTTCTCAATCTATCTGACCTAAAAAATTTTAATATGGTTTGCAATGATGAACACCCACTAAGGTTCTTCTGCCTTGAAGAGGTCATGACATTTGAAAAGGGAACATGAAGTGTCTAAATATGTTTTGCTTTGTGTTGTAAGGGTAAGCTATGTCAGCAGACTTAAAAAAAAATTAATATCTGTGTACAGCCTGTTTGTTCATACCATCATTCTCCCTCATCAAAATCTCAGTTATGGCTAGATTAGAATTCAGCACTTCAGGAGGTCACTGAAAAGCTGATCACTGGAAATGTAGGTTGGACATTACTGTAGTTACTTCTGTGAAAATAAGTTTTAATAGCAGTCTGGTAGCAGATCTGATGGGACTCTCGCTTTTGAAAGTCTGTCACGTTGTGACCTTTCTTCAACACTTCATAGCATGTCTGACAGATGTATTTCAGCACTGACATTCAGAATATTTCAGATAAATCTTGCCCTTCATTGTATGATTATAGATTAGAAAAAGGGTCTTCTGTAAGACCCTTTAAGAAATTCTGCACATCCCAAGCAGCATCAGTGTCAGCCCTGCCTACTGGAAGTAGAAAAATTTTTACATCAACTTGATTTCTCTGTGGTCAGAGCTTCCTTTTTTAATTAAATCACAGTTTCATTTGTACAGTTATGGGACAAAGAAAACAAACTCAAAATTTTAAAATAATGTCCAAATAACATCCAATGTTGTATACGATTTCAAATTCATGTTCTGGAATCCCCAACATAAGAAGAATATGGAACTGTTGGAACGGGTCCAGAAGAGGGCTATAAAAATGATCACAGAGTTGGAGCACCTCCCATACAAGGACAGGCTGAGACAGTTGGGCTTGTTCAGCCTGGAGAAGAGAAGGCTCCGAAGAGACTTTACAGCAACCTTCCAGCACCTGAAGGGGCTACAAGAAAGCTGGGAAGGGACTTTTTATAAAGGGGGCATATAAGAAAGCAGGGGAGGGACAATCTTTACAAAGGCTTGTAGTGATAGGACTAGGGGGAATGGCTATAAATTGGAGCAAGGCAGATTTAGACTAGACATAAGGAAGAAATTCTTCACAATGAGAGCAGTCAGGCACTGGCACAGGTTGCCCAGGGAAGCTGTGGATGCCCCATCCCTGAAGGTGTTCAAGGCCAGGTTGGATGGGGCCTTGGGCAGCCTGGTCTAGTGAGAGGTGTCCCTGCCCATAGCAGGGGGGTTGGAACTGGATGATCTTTAAGGTCCCTTCAAACCCTAACTATTCTATGATTCTATGTTTAGCTAAATGTAAGGAGATAATAAAAGCATACATTCTGAAGGCACTGATATAGAAGCTGGAGAATTATTTCTTACCACTGCATGACAATCAGTTACTCTTTGGTGGAAAAGTGTAATTCAATTTAAATAACCTGTTGTTATTAGTTACAGAGAACTACTTGTACAGAATAAACTATGGAGCTGATCGGAATTGAGCTCTACATCTAAAACCAAATCCTTCATCAAAGACTGACTGTATTTGTTGCAGCTAGTGAAATGAATCACTTTTTAACAAGTACTACATGATTATTTAATTTTGAGTGTAATCCAGTTGTTGAGGAATATACCACCAGGAGATGTGTAAATGAGTTTTCTGGCACCATACCTGCTATGGGTTAGCTCGCCTTACTGTTTTCCTCTAATTTTTATTCATCTTGCTAAAATATGTATAGATCAGTTTTAAGATACAACACACAAGTAAAGTTTTCAAATGGTACAAAAATTAAGTCATGTCAAATACTATGGCAAATAGTCTTGTAGTTTCCTGATTTAGTATGTGCAGCCAGGGAAAGGGTGGTAAAGACAGGGCTTTCACCTGGTTTACTCACCATCAAATTCCTTACTAGGTCACTGCAGCAAATGGTAGCCAGCCAGCTTCACAGCTGTGACTTACAATGCAAAGTTCACTGGTACAACACAGCTTCATAATTGGCAAAACCAAAGTTACTCTTTGACTGCACATCAGCAACCTTCATCAAGGAGTTCCTTGGAAATGACCAAAGATGCAGTCCAATCCACAATGCATGCTGTTATTTAATAAGAGCTAACTTTTTTAAAACTCTCATATATGTGATTATCTTGGCGATAGAGAAAGGTAAAAAGTTACTCTTGAAGCATGGAAATATCATACCATAATTAACTTACAGTGTCTGTGATACAGTTTAAAACTGTAAAAGAATGGGAGAGTAGTAAGAAACCTACTTATTTTATTTGTAATGAAAAGGTATCTTCATTTGCCATAGATTTAATCTTTTGTCCTATTTCACAATGCATCAATGGCATTTTAAGCTATGCATATTGCCCCTTTATAAGCACCATCTATATCTTGGCAGTAATGTTACTACTAAGTAACACTGACTAATAAGAATTGACAAAGATAATGAAACAAAGCTTCTTTCAAAAAACCCACTGAAAATAGCTCTCATTTTAAAAACAAGAGTCAGTATTACTTAGCTTCTTTCAAGAAAATTCTTTGCAGGATCCTCTGTTTCATACTACATGTCTTACTTTCTGTACTAGTAATTCTTTGCAATTTTCATGATCCACATTAGTAAACCAGCAAAGATGCTTTTCAACTGATACTTCAAACATAGTCTTTTTCAATTCTTCTGAAGGAAATCAGTCCATGGAAATTTTCTGATGTAGCATGCAACCTGTCACTGTCACCAACAAAAAAACCACCCAAACACAAACCAGCTGATTTATGAAGTTTGTAATGCTTCTACAAACTATCTGACTGTGTTTGAAACAATCTCATTCTGGACAGCTTTCTACATCAAACTAAAGGTCAGAGAGAAAGCTACGTGCATAGGATGTATGTTCTGGTCTACAGTATTTGACAGATAGCATATCTCACTGATCTGTGACCCAAGAGGAAGGAGGATGAAGAGAGTGAGAGAGGAGGTATTGCCAAACAAACCATCCACTCCCATCTGGCAATTGAAGAATTTGTTCTCAGTAATACCTTCCCAGTCCCCAAGAACTTTTCATTCTGCTTATTCAATTTCTACAAATTATTTTGCAAGATAGAGCAATCCACATCTACAGAACAGGGAGATGGAAATGAAAGTTATTCTGTATCAAGTTCAGTAGCAGTTTTACCCAGAAACATAAAGCCTGCCCAACCTACAAAAATACATAAAGCACTTTGCCACTCTACTTTTGGTTAGCTACTAAATGAATAGAACAAGTAGGGTACAATATGAGGAAAAGTTGAGGAAATGCTCAATTGAGAAAGGCTTTGGCATCAGTCAACGAAATAACTTATGAGTTTCTAAAAGAAAAAATTAAAAAGTGAGATTAGCCTGAAAAAAATATTTGCACTATATAAATGATTCAGAATCCTATTCATATTGCTTTTAAGTCCTTAAGCTAACCAAAAAGAGTTTTCAAAAATGTTCAAATATACCTATGCTCCATATCTCATTGGTTTCCTACTACAAAATTTTCACCTCTGAAAACAAAATTTTAATATTTCACTAATTTTGAGAATTTTCCAGATTTTTTTCTTATTCGGGTATCCCAAGCCTATTCCAGCTTACTTAATTGCTTATGTGAAGTACTATTGGCACATAAGCACATTTGTAAAGCAGGTTGTTACAAAACTTATGTTGGAGGTTAAATTCTATTTAGGTCTTCAAAACAGTTGGGCTTCTTCAAAGTGTGGATCAAATCCCTGAGTAAAAAATACTCTTACATTACCATTTTATGATTTCAGTGCAGGTATTAAAAGTTATACCTAAAAAAGTAAAAGATCTGTGTTTAATTCAACTTTTGCACCCATTTTCAACAAAATAAGCATGCAGCAAAAGGCAATTGGAACCTCTGCCAAAATATTGCAAAAAAATGGTTAATTACCTCAGGTAAGAAAGCATAATATGTATTACTATTCTTCTGTGCTAAAAGATCACTGCATTCTTAACTTTCTGACTCCTGCTTGTACCAGCTTGTTTCTCTTTCTACAGGCTCTATTCATTTGAAGCACACGCTATTTGTGCTTCATATAGTAAGAACTTTCAATCAAGTACCAAATTAAACAGCGACAGACTAACACAACAAGTCAGTTTATTTTACAGGCCCAGTTTTGCACTTGCAGTGGATAACACAGATGCTCCATTCACATTTTACCTAACAGTTAATTGCTGGCAGAAAGTTGAGGGCACAGTTGATTTTAATCACAAATTTTGTCAGCCTGTATTACCGGTCCTTTGCTTTTTTTTTCTTCATTTGCCAATAAGAAAAGATTTTTGAGAACCTTATTAAGTTCCTCGTGTCCATTATTATATTTTAGTTGTCTTTTACAAAAGCTATTTGATGTACAAAATTTATTCTAAGCAGAATGCAACTACTTCCCTGAAAATTTCTTGCAGTGCATGCTTTGTACTACAATCTAATGTGAACCATGAATTCTTAATCCTGTGCCAATTAAGCCAAGTCCTTTTTCTCTGCGTTTTTTTCGATTATGCTAAGCTTCTTGTTGTCGGTTGTGTTACATCTCTGAAAGAATATTTATCCAATTGCACAAACAAATGGGAAGGCTGCTACATTGCTAGCCAAGACTTACACCAGTACTTCAGTGGGCCCCCAACCATAATTTCCAAGCGTTTTGCCTACCTATAGACAACTTCGGAATTAATTTTCTGGAGTGATATAGTTACATTGCATGAACTTGCTCACCAAACAAGCAATCTTGTTTCGTGATGAAAAATGGCGTACATTAGGTATGTAACCAAAAAGGAGCTCTGTGAATCCCAAGGGGTAAGGACACTTCAGCATTTTATTTGAGTGAACCATACACTCATCACTCACTGTAAGAGGTTATTTGTCCTGCCACTTTGGAGTTGCTTCTTCAAATAGAGCCAAAACACAGTCCCCAGATATAGCCAGGCTTTTCAGAGAAGAGATTTAACAGACCTACTCTGCTGCTGGGAAACTGGTAACTAAACTTAGCACTACACTTTCACTCAGATCACATAACACTACCTGGCTCCTGAATGTCTCACTAAAGAAACAGCATTTCAGTCAGTAACACTGAGCTACCTAGTAGCTGAAGTTGCCACTTATTGTGTCCTGCAAAGCACTGGAAAAGCCTGGTAATTATTTAAACTGCCTATGAGCTGTCTGCCACGCCACCTCCCTTGTCCTCTAATTCCTGCCAGTGTTAGCTACCTTGCAAATGAAGAGAAAAATGTCTTGCTATGTCTGCCAGACCTATTTCCACATTCAGTGATCCCAAATTAACTTTTGGTTCTTCCAACTAGGTTTGAAATCTCTTAGATGTTATCTATGCATAATGCTTTTATGAACTGCTAATGTAGGGGACATTTCTTTCCTTGGGGTATAATTAGGATCCCACCCTGGGATGGTCATTTCAGCATAAACTTAGTAATATACTCCATTGTCCAAAATAGCTCAGCCCACAGAATGCCATGTCTGTCAGAGTAAAATGCAATTATATAGCTACAACTATTCATATTCTTGTTAGAGTAGGCAATAAACTACTCGAGCTATTACTAACCCAAATGCAAGCAAGACCTTGAGAAAATAATAGTCTTCTCCTCCTGCAGCTGAAAAATGAACATAAGTATTCACACAGATACCCATATATGTGAGCAGACTACTGAAATGGCCAATCTCAAAACAGATTTCTTCTCTTTGGAGAGTGATCTTCTCTAAGTGTGGAGAGGAGAAAGAAAAGGAAGAGGTCTGTACTTCATTTGAATATAACTTCTCTAAAAAAATAAATAATAATTTGAAATATCAAGATTATCATGACCCAGTTCTGTTCACCCACTGTTCAAGCCACAGCAAATGGATTTTAAGAAGAACGCAACACTTCACTTTTGCCTACAGCAAAGCAGCCAAAGGTCTAGGCTCTTTAGACCAATCTTTAAAAATTAATACTTCCTATAGTATAATTTTAACAGGTAAAAATGCAATCCTAAACAAGCATTAGTTGAACCTGATTATTAGTCAGAAAACAGACATAGTAATCTCTTTTTCTTAATGAGTGGATCTAATTTGAGACTTCAAAGCGAGTGAGAGTTAAGAAACTTTCACTTCTAAGGAATTAAGACAACAGGTAAAATGTATTCACTGATATAGCTCATGCCAACAGTTATCTCAAAAGTTTCAGAATTTTTCTATTAGAAAAAAAAAATAAAATAAACCACAGCAAGTTTGGACAAAGGACATGGAAATACGTAGTCAGATTCAGATTCTTGTTACTCTTACAAAGCTTAGTGCCCTCTCCAAAAGTCTGTTGCCTCTGAGGCTGTCACTGGGCCACAGATTTAGAGTGGCTAACCAACAAGATATCAGAAGTTAACCCACATGTGCTAAATTAGGAAGGCAGTCTTCCTAAGTTTACTATATACCAAAACCAGAAGAATATGCACTTTCAGAAAACAATTCACATCTTCCAGAAAGTGCATAAACATGCCTGGTTTTCATAGAACAGGGAGCCCCAAAAATTCTTCTACTATCTAAGAACTAAGCAGAGTGAATGATCTTTCCATTCCAGCTTCCTTCCTCAATAACAAAGAACCATACCATAAGACTTAGTAATAGTTATTATCAGTGACAGCCTACAAAGTGCAAAAGAGACAGTCAACTCCCTCACTGTGCTAGTCTCTGTCTACTCTGCAATGGGTGCTCTTCCTTTTCTTTTCCTTACTATGAAAACAAGAAAACCACTCTCGAAAACCCCAAGGAAAAAAGTTTTGGAAAATTGAAATTGTTTAATTTCTAAGATATTTTGAAAAAGAAAAAAACCACTAGGCAAAATTTGAAAATATATTAGAGAGAACCTCTGTCTAACTTATTTTTAAGAAAAGTATGTAAAACAATAGATTTCGTTTAACTGATAAGATCTTACATACAAACTGATCACACCACTTTAGAATCAAGGTTAGGCACTCATATCGATCTCTTAATAAGAGTGGAAAATCCACTTGAACAAAGAAAACCTATCACAAAAACACAAGACTAAAATTCACCCTAGTCTTACACAGCATGTAGTGTTAATGGTAGTTTTACAAACATTATTTTTATTTTTAAATAAGGGATATAATATCTGTGTTTATCTGATACATGGTGAGGCATAAGGCAGAACTGGCTGAATTAATGGCTTTCTTTCCTTTTGAAATTTATTTTCTTTCTAAAAATGCATGTATATACTCACCCCTTGGGGCTTAACTTAATCAGTACTTGATCTGAAGATCTCTGAATGGTAACCAGGGGTACTGACAATTAAGGAAACTGAAATAATATCTTACTTTATGTATTCACAATAAATAACAGAAGAAAAGTAAATGCAATATATGATTTATTAAGAATCCCTCCTCTATGCTGCCTTTCCCTCCATCACATTCAGAGTCCCTAGTTTTCCTGTTATCTAGGCTGTACATAAATTTTCAAGAAGTTTACAGGTAAGCAATTTAAGTGTAGTGTACATTACACATATAGAAAAGCTGAAACAAGCAGAATATTTTTCTGTAAACCGAAAATACATTTTAACTGAGGACTGGGAGTGGTAACACCCTTTTATTGACGTCAGTAAAAAAGGAAAGTTAAATCATTAACAGACATTTAAAATCAATTTGGCAACTCCTGGCAGGTGAAGTCAGATATTTTATTATAAAAATGATGTATCTTTTGGCTCTTTCAATACATTGGTTTTATGAAATAAGGAGTGATAAGGGAGTTTTTGAAGTATAAACAGTATATATTAGAAATAATAACACATGGCCCTGAAGCAAACATTCTTGCGATTGATCACAGCAGCAGGATCCCTCAAGAGGCTTACAGCATAGTCACTTTCGGATCATCTACTGTATGATGCATATGTTAACTAGGTAACTGCCTAGTGTGGAAAATTTATAAAATCAAGTCTAATGAAATAGGCTTTGTTTGCTACATTTATTTCTCACTGTATAAATGATGTAAATGGATAGCAGCCCATGGCATGTCTTCAAGGGAACAAACCCTACCTAAGTCAGAAGTATAACTCTTTAAAAGCAAAGAATAGTTTTTGCTTCACCTTCAGAATGTAATCAGGAGAAATAAAAAGGAAACCAGAAAGTACTTACACGTTGCCTGCACCTGCCAGTTCACAGTTATGTCAGCGCAGTTCCCAGAAGGAAACGCTGCCGCATTTCAGAGTAAAGGGGCACAGTGATTAACACCAGACAACAAAGATTCAAAAATACACAAATAAGTGAAAAGGCTTAACAAGAGTTACCATTCCGGTGTACCAAAACAGTCTGAGTAGCCTGTGTAATTCAAGCAATGATACAATAGCACAATGCCAGATGCCCACATGAAAATGTCAATAGAAAGAAAAAAAAAATTACAGGACTCTCCCAACTATCATACTGGCTGTTTCCACACAAACCTGTTATGGAAGCAACCTGGTTCCAACTTCCTGGGGCTGAGTCAGCACTTAGTTTTCACTTTTCAACAATGCATTTACAGACATTGAAATTGCTGGCATTTGTTTCAGAAAGGAAAAGGAAAACTGGTCGATAAAGTTCCCAACAACTGAAAAGCAAAACCAGGAATGCCTGTGAGAAAATTGAAAGCAGATCACTGGGTGGATTCAACTGCCAGGGACCTTTGAGCTGGTAGGCTTCCCTCTTACAAGGTGTTACTACAGAAATTACTGTAAACATAGCTTGCTTACAGCTCACTAGTAGTTCACAGGTAATAAGGCCTGAGAAAACACGAAAAAAGTGGCAGCTTGATATGCCAGCATGTAAAATGATAGCACAACCACTCTGCTAAGCCTTCTCAAGTATTGTAAATAAGAATGTCTACCATCACATAAGAAACCGTTCATTCAAGTGGCTACAGAAGTCCAGATGTATCTTATCCAGCAACCATCACCTGCTTGCATACACAACACAGTGAAATAAGCTACTTTGAGTCAGACAGTTGATGCTGCGTTAATGGATAAATTGTGAATTTTGGATGGAGGAAACAAAATTATTTTCCTTTTTGCATTTTAACACATTACTATTTTGTTTTAGAATCTCTCCAGTTGTGTTGGTGCCAAATACGTTATGAGGTAATGTTTGCCCCAGACAAGTCTTCAATTCCAGTCATCTGTCAAAGGGAAAAGTCAAATAGTGGTGCTGTTTCTGCACCTGGTCCTTAAGAAATCCTTTGTACTGTATCTTTATAGCAATCTATGAATAAATTATTGCTTGCTAGCATTGGAAAAGCAATGGAGGCAATCTCATTGAAAACCCTTCTATTCACCTTTCTCAAGAGAGGGACTTTGAACACAATCCTGAAGATATTAATAGGTCTTCATCTTACCTACACCAAAGCGATCCCTTATCAAGCTATCTTATGGTTCACTGAACTCTCCACAAATACATGGAAAGAATTTACATCTGGTCAAGTGACAACACCAGACCTCTCACCTCTCCTTGTGTTCAGCTGTATGGAGACTTTCAGCTGATGTCTAGCAGTTTTTTAACATAATTATTTCCATCTGCCAACTCCAGTCATACATCCTCTGTATGTTTGCATTGGACAAACAATTCTATTTTCTTTCTGTTTTGTATTTAGACAGCATTTAGTTCACACAAGGATCAGGAGGGCCTTTCAGATTCTTCAGAAGATGCAGACCAGAGTATGTGTAGAACAAATTCAGGAAAACCTAGTATTACAAGAACTATCTTATCCACCATTATTTTAGCAGCCCTATCCTATTGAGAATATAGGATATATGAAAAATAAATAGCTTTGATACACCTCTTTATAGATTGTCTCTGTAATGTCCCAAAAAAGAAAATACCAAAATCATGTACTGTTACTGCCAAACTGAGTAGAAGCACTGCTTACTGATTTTCAAATAAATATGTTTCCTTAGTCCTTACCCCACTTCCAAAAAAGTGACTGCTGGCCATCATATTAACTAATATTAAAATAAGTGCTTATACAGTGTTTGACAACTTTGACAGTTTGAAATTATGATTTAGTTTAACTTTTTGTAAATGGTCAAATTAATTGCATCCTTCTTTTCCCCAGCTAGGGGCAGGAAAACACAAGTTGCATCTAAAAATTTTTAAAAAAAAAACTTATTTCCTTTTAGAACAAAGCTTTATTTTGCATATCCTTCAGTATCAAGCTATTGTTGATATAAAATTATTACTTTTTAGTTTGCACACCCAATATAAAAGTTTATACAAAAAAGACTCTTAAGACTCACTCTGTCCTTATCTGAATTTGTAATCACATACATATATAAAAATATAATTGTACATATATATATATATGTAACATCCTTTAAGTGTGTTGTTATGAGCAGTGTGCAATTTGTTTTATTTATTTTACCTGAAAAAGGCATCTGTGCTAAATCCTGAACCAGTCAGATCACAGAACATGCAGTACATGCTGCTCAGGAACTGAATGTATCCACCACACCATACATGGTGATTTTGGCATGTTGGTTTTGTCAGCTCTTAGAAAAGCAAAGGTCATTGCTCCCAGCTAACATTCCAATAAACAGAAAACCTTCTCAAAAAAAAAGAAAAATGGAACTAAGCATGCTCAAAGCATTAAAGAAAAACTAAAAAAATTCTGATAATAATTTCTTATAGTGGTTATATCCACTCAAGGTCTAATCTAGCTTACTACTGTTCACATTATTCAGTTCTCTTCAGTTCTGTGTGGCACAGTGTCAGCTAAAAAGAGAAAAGTAGTTCTTCAACAGTGGATTCCAAAGTCTCAATTTCCTTGAATGAAGAGATGATCTAGCTAAATATTGTTATCTCCTAGACTATCTGATCTAAACAGCATTCCTATACAATACAAGATGACTCCCAAGCAGAAGTAACATGTGCAAACCTGTCTTTCTTCTCTCCCACCTACTTAAAATGGCATCACATACCTTACACAGTACAAATATGCATCCCTGGCTAATTGTCTGCATTCTGGAATGTGAGCTTCATTAGCTCTATCAAATTTGTCCCTTTGTGGCTAAATTTATCTCCTGTTAGCACTGATCATCACATAAATGGCACTACAGAATTCCTTATACCTTTACATACCTAATGGATGTGCAATGAACATGTGCTTTTCACCACATGTGGCTTATGAACAACCCTCTTGCAGTGCTAGCTGCTGATTCACAAGCAGCAGAAAATGTCCACCAATGTGGGGGCTACCATATAAATCAAATTTCCAGATAGGGTGGATGGATCTGCAGAGAATCCTCAGGGCCCAGCAGGCTCCCAGTTCCAGCACTGCTCATGACAGCATCCCTGAGGAGTCAAACACTCCCTTGTATCAGAGCTTTGTTCTTTACCATAGAACCCCGAGTTAGTGAGGCTGCCAATTCCACTACCCAGTTCAACCTGCCTCGCTGTACAACAAAAAACGTCTCTTCCACCACGTCAAAATATTATGTCTTCTGTAAGGGGTAGCTAGTATTGGTTATGAAAAATGTTATTACCATGTAATGACTATGAAGAATTTTAAGTCAATATATCATTACCTAACATAGCTAACTTTTCAATTTCAAAACAAGTCACTAACTACAGGTTCTTTGGGTAAAATTCTCTGGTATATAGAATCATAGAATCACCAGGTTAGAAGAGATCCACCGGATCATCGAGTCCAACCATTCCCACCAATCTCTAAACCATGCCCCTCAGCACCTCGTCCACCCGCACCTTAAACATCTCCAGGCAAGGCGAGTCAACCACCTCCATGGGCAGCCTGTTCCATTGCCTAATGACCCTTTCAGTGAAGAATTTTTTCCTTATGTCAAGCCTGAACCTCCCCTGGGGGAGCTGGAAGCCATTCCCTCTTGTCCTGTTCCCTGTCACTTGGGAGAAGAGGCCAGCTCCCTCCTCTCCACAACCTCCTTTCAGGTAGTTGTAGAGAGCAGTAAGGTCTCCTCTCAGCCTCCTTTTCTCAAGGCTAAACAACCCCAGCTCTCGTAAGACTTGTTCTCCAGCCCCTTCACCAGCTTTGTTGCTCTTCTCTGGACTCGCTCCAGAGCCTCAACATCCTTCTTGTGGTGAGGGGCCCAGAACTGAACACAGTATTCCAGGAGCGGTCTCACCAGTGCCGAGCACAGAGGGAGAATAACCTCCCTGGACCTGCTGGTCACATCATTTCTGATACAAGCCAAGATGCCATTGGCCTTCTTGGCCACCTGGGCACCTGAACACCTGCTGGCTCGTGTTCAGCCGGCTGTCAACCAACACCCCCAGGTCCTTCTCCTCCAGGCAGATTTCCAGCCAGGCTTCTCCCAGTCTGTAGCACTGCACAGGGCTGTTGTGCCCCAAGTGCAGGACCCAGCCTGCCTCATGCCATTTGTCTCTGCCCATCAGTCCAGCCTGTTTAGATCCCTTTGCAGAGCCTCCCTACCCTCCAGCAGATCCACAGTTCCATCCAGCTTAGTGTCATGTAGATAAAGATGAGATTACAATAACAAAAAAAAAGCATATTTCCTAATCACAAAGTTTCAATTTGTTATATGAAGCAATTATCTACAAAAGCATGTTAAATTCTAACTGGTATTAATATAATTCTAATTTATTTTGCCTCAGACTCTTAAAAAAAAACCCACAAAAACCTCCCTCATCACACAGTATCATTTTGCTTATAATTTTTTTGCCTCTCTTGTTTCCTGTTCCTCTAGATTTTCTGTGTTTATGGCTCACCTAGATGACATTTTACCTCTTGGCTCTTCAGTGCCAATTAATTTATTCCAGATTATGATTACTAATCCAGTTGGTTTTAGATATTTTGTATTTTCTAGCTTCTAATACAGTAAGAAAACACTGAAATCCCTGAACAGCAGCATGACTGTTCCTGATGAAGAAACAAAAATATTTTTTCAGATATAAATGCACACGCTGGCAATTTGCTTTGATTAGAAACCAGAAGTTTAATGGAAGATTCAAAAAGGATAATTTTCCATTGATAATCTTTTTTGTAATTTTTTTCTTTTGAACAAAAAGCAGCTACAGAGAACACAGATGTAATTATCCAAACCATCCTAAAGTAAATGAAAAAGACCGATTAACAGGATTAATCATGGTGTGAAATTTTACTACCATACTAATCAATACAGGTAGTTTGGGGAGCCCATAACAAGGTATAATACAATAGTTAGTAATTAATTATTTACAAAAAATAATTACCTGACAGAGAGAAGAGACCCACCTGGGGCTACTTCTTTTCATAGGGCTATTGAAACAGGGCTGAATAGAATCAGGCAAATTACTAATTCACGTAGAAGGTCAATTTGAGAAAGCTCCATAGCATGCTTACCAAACACCTACAATCAAAACACCCTGGGAATGATGGTCAGACACATCTGTTTTGTCAAAGTACCTGGGGTCACAAATTGGGTCATTTCATAAGGAAGGGCAAAATCAAACACAACATTGGCACCCCTGCAACAAAGAGTTTGTTAAAAAGAACTTCCCTGCTGATCCCGAGAAAAGCACAGGCATGCTGACCTAAAAATCTGTCAAGTGGTTTAAGAGTGAGCAAAATGCCACAATCAAACACCAGGGAAGTTTCTCAAGTAAACAGCAATACTTGCACATGCAGCTCAGCTTCCTTGGAGCCATGGCAAACTTCCAGTGCTTCGTAGGAGGGTGGGTGGCGGAAGAGGCGGAGGGAGAAACAAATAATCTGCATCAGGAAAGGATGTAAATAATCCTTCCAAGATTCTGGAGATAACTAGCATGTCATCCTGTTATTCAAGGTTAACAAGGAAGAAAGTTCTGTTTCTGTTATCACTGTTTTCATATGATTAATAGCATTAAATCTTTGTATTGCTTTCAACAAGACATGGTATGCTGTTGTGGGGAAACCTGTTTATTTTTTTCTGGTAGACTTGAAGAGGTAGGAGAGGAAGAAGAGAGAGAAACATGAGAAAAGCCATATGTCCATACAAAATGCAATGGTTATAGCAATTTTGTGAAAATTTGCTACTGCCAACATGAAACCAATCACATTTCTTGTTTGCTTACTTGCTTTTTAAATTTAATGGATGAACTGTTAGCCAACAGAGGTCCAAATCTAAAGGCTGTATCAGAACAAATAAATGTTTATTTAAAGGTCTGTTAAAAAAGGAGATACCTACCCAGAAAGAGTAAGGAACATCAGGAGAAGTTAAGAAAGTGTTTAACATAATTTACCAACTTCCGGTTACCTTCTCAGTTAACTGTTTCTGCGTACACTTTCCTCTAAACCTCTAATGTGCAATGTATTATTGGATATAACTATTCAAAACATTTCCAGTAAGATTCTTGTGCCTGCTCATAAAGGTTGCTAGAGGAATTCATTCCATGAAAATCCAGGGTTATCCTCAGTTGTGTTTTCTTAATTTCCTCTGAACCATCTCTTTTGTAATTTTAGGATTTTCACTTTCTTGGAAAGGAAACTATTTTCAAAAGTGCTCTTGTCTGAAGATAACCTTCCTACATCCCTGGTTTTGCAAGCATTTATAATTGACAGTGGCATGACAAAAATCGTGGCATAAATACGCCATATGTAAGGAAACTCTTGCAAAGCAATACCTACACACTCTAATCAGGAAATGGCATAGAATAACTTTTATTTTGTTTGCTTTCTTTGTTCTCATAGTGCTCAAACACAAAAGAACAATGCTGTTTCAGTTTTGTTAAATACACTACAGTTAAGGCTAATAGGTACATAATATCTATGTTCAATTAATACTGTGAATTATCTAAACAAGCATTCAAAAGGTGTATCTAATCTTTTTGACCAACTACTTAAAAATAGTAATTGTATGGTTAATTTGTTATAGCCCAAGAAGTCAACCTACTTTTTGCTACTAAAGACAAGCATAATCTCAATTTTCATGTTGTTTCACTGCATTGTTCTTAATTATTTCAAAATATTTCAAAATTAATTCTGCCTAAGAATTTATACCTTTTTTGTAAGTCAATGACTTTTACTCTTGCATAAAGTAACCCATAGCAAACACACTGTAAGACATCAGCTTTCAATGCCCTGCACTCATCTCCTACTTTCCGGATTGTGTTAAAAAGATTAAAGACATGTTCTTTTAGCTCAACCATTAAAAAATTGAAGGAGGCTTTCTCCCTGTAGTTGACCTCAGTAAGATCAGTGACATGCTCATCTAAACCAATCAGACACAACTGGAAAGAAAACATTCTAAACACTTACTGTACAAGGGTACATAGATGGTTTGCCTTCCTTTATTAAAAGCAAAACAAAAAACCCTGACGGTTCTGACATGAATACATCTCTTGCTGCACTTCTCCATGCCAGCAAAGCAGCTGAAGTGATTTGAAGCTATAATCCCAGTAATTTCTTTCTCTCCCCACTGCTACAGGGGAGAATCCTTAGAATTTCTGAGCCTAATGATCTGTGCTTCCTAAGAAACAAGTCACATAAGGTCAAGACATAGCTCTCAAAGACTGAAAAAAAACCCCAAAAAACTCTAGTGAAGTTCCTACCTTCAAAAGAGTTCTTCAGATCTCTCTTCTTCACAACTTCAAAAATTTAGCATCAAATTAAGAAGATGTTATTAAACATGAACAAAAATTTGGAAATTTGATTATTTTAGACTAAAGGCACACAAAACCAGGTCTTTGCAATTACACGGAATGTAAATCCAAGTTGCTGCATGATCTCGTGTTCCTTCTAGTCATTCTAGCACACACTGAAAACTTTAAAAAATATCCTTATTTTAAAATACCTTAACTTTTAAAAATGCAGTATAAGCTATTTGTCCTTCTCAGAGCTAAAGGTATACATCCCAGAGCTTTTAAGAAACCAGGAATCTTTAGATACCTTGGCTTTAGATTTCAGATTAAGAGGGAAAACTTCTATCAGGTTGAATTAAGTCCCTCATTGCCTGCATCTCACAGAATCATCTGTATCTTTCTAATCTGGGCCATTTTACAAATCGAGTATTTTACTGGGCATCTTTTAATACTTAGAAAGAATAAACAGAAGTAAAAGCCCCATAAAACAAACTTAGTATGAACAGCATGAAGTGCTTCCAAAGTACGCTTAAAAAGTAAAAAAGAAAAAAAAAATTCCAACTACTTTGTTAAAATAGGATGTAGTAGACAGAAGTAATTGCTGTAGACATTATTTTAGCCCTACAGTATTTGACTCTCTGTGCTTTTTATATGATCAAGAATCTATTCTGAACTCTTGATGGCATAGTAGATGCTACTGTTCAGACAACCATTGCCTACTGCAAGAACTGCAGACGTGCCAAAAACTGATATTTGAGAAATAAAGTACATAGGTCAAGTTCAGTATCTCCACTGCCAATTTTGCTTTCCATGAGGCTTTTACACATCACAAAAACAATCAGCTAAACACATACACCAATATAAAGAATTATAGACAGAATTTTTCATGAAGGTGGTGTCTCCATAGGAAAGGATGTATGGCCAGTTCTTTGGCTGCTGTATTTTAGCTATGCTACAAAATGTTGACACCAGCATGAAAGCACAGTATTAAAAATGTAATTCTGCTTTAGAAATTTCTTTACAAACCATGATTTCACACAATATTACCGACAAGTTTATCAGCTGCTATAATGCTGGAAAAATCTGGGTATCATGACTAAAACAGAGGTAGTGATGGAAAGAGCACTGAGAAAGAGTTTGAAGGATATATGCTTATGACTGATGCTTTACACAACGCGCACTTTGGGGCGGAGACGTGTAACCTTGTTATTCCAAGTAAGAAAACGCTCCCAGCAGATTCTAAGCTGAATTTCAGAACTGACATGCAAAAGTCTAACTTCAACTATTCTAAACATCATTTTCCAGTGTTAATACTGTAATCCAAAAATATTCAGCTAGCAAAGGTCCTGCCATTGAAGCCTGTGGTTTTCGCAGTTGTTACCTAAATTGCAATGTTTTCTGAAGAACATTGCAAACAACTAGGTTGTATTGTGCTCTGCAAGGACTGAAGAACATATAAATCCCCGCTTTGAAATCAACAAAAATATAAAAGACAGGAGAAAATATAAATTCTCATCTCTGTTTTCCACCTGGAAAAGTTGCATGAAGAGTGGCTACTTATAATTGCAAAGTTATAATTTCAAAACATATTTTTATTCTACACTTCACAGAAGAAAAAATCTAAAGAAAATTACAGCAGTGATTCATTACAAAACCCTCTATTGGCCATAACTTGAATAAAGTGTGGATAACTTTTGTTCAGGCTTTGCTTCTCTCTGAAATTGAAGGTTTCAAATCTATGTCCTCTAGAGTTTTTGATTTTTTTCTTTATGTAAAGATAATAATTGTAAGAAGTCCTGAAAAACCTAGTTGTTCTTCTTGTGGCATAGTATAAAACAATTGATCAGTGATGTTTATAGACTGCTGTCTATACAGAGTATTTGTCAATATCCACGGGTATGTCTGTCCCAGAGCTTCTGGGTCTGCATGTTCAAAACCAATTTTTCAAGTCCAAAAAAACTATTTTATTTTCACAGGTGCATTTTTTTAAAGTAGTGGGAGTACCAATTACCAGTCAACACAACTCTTAGAATACAAAACATGTAAAAACTTGAACAAGGTTACATTTGTCAGGATGCAATGCTATATTATATTAAATTATCTTCTCTCCCTCAAAATCTAGGCTTGTGTCATAATAAAAGGTAAAGAAAACATTTAATTGTGTGCAAGACTTTCAAAATAGTAAATATGGGGGTTTATAAGTGCATAAAACTCACTGACTGAAAATATAATTGCTGTCCTGTATCACAGTCTGAAAAAAATTATTCAAACGTGATTCTAAGAACAGGATACCTTTAGCCCAGCGAACATATATGAATTAATATCATTGCTTACCTGCTTTGCTGCTTCCTTTTTTTCATCAATATCTGAAAATCCTGGATTCTTTTACCATTTAAATACACAACTGTCCCTTTCTCTGAACTGCAGGAAACCAATTTCCATCCAAGAACCTATGGACATTTGGAAAATACCTACTCATGCACATGTAAGCCTGATGCAATAAATAATATTAATATTAATATACTCAAACACATTTTGCCGAACACTTTAAACTTTTCAACTCAAAATCTGTTCAGTAAAATTTTTTCTGTACTTCTCCGTAAGTCAAAATTGGAATTGCACCTGGTGCTCTATACAAGTCAGAATTATATTTCAGTATTAGGAGGGCAAAAGACAGCCACCCTTTCTCCTAAACTGGAAGGAGCTGGGTCACTTTTCCAAGCTGCTGAAGTCAAGACTCAACAAGGGATAAAGGCAAAGGAAAAGCAAGGGGCAGCTGGCTGAAGGTTTTCTACAATGTCTCACTTTTCTACCAGGAAATAAAGAAATAACAACACACTAGAGGGGAAGTGGAGCATTATGACAGTTTTCCATTCGTTCTTTACTCTGTTATTAAGATACTTGAGGAGCAGTGGAAAACGTTTAAATTATTACATTACCCACTGTCCTTACCACAACCCAACCTTTACTGCTGAGGAAGATGAAGCAAGTATTTGGAAACATTTTGGTCTTCACTTTTCAGTCTGACTCGCTTCCATATTACCACCTCCATCTAGGTTAGACCTTACCAGAGAAAAGGGAACACTGAGAAAGAAGTATTTGCTACAGTTTTACATGGATGACAAACAATAGATTCATTAGGTACAATTTGGGAGGCTCTGCCTCTCTTTTCTGAATAGAACAAAACAGACAATATCTTTCTCACAGGGCAGCCATCAAAATTCATGCAATATATTAGGACAGAATCAAGCATGGTGGGAGACCGCTGTAGTTTCTTAAGTATAACCAAAAATTCTCTCTCCTCTATTTAACACATCTACTGGGACAGACAGAGACTAGAACAACAGGTATCCTTTGCTATTACCCTTACACTTGAAAATCCATATAAGCTTTTTTCACACCAGGATTCAGGACTGCGGGAGAAGAGAGAGTTTTGCCTCTTATAAGAATGGAGAGGGTTAAAATTCAGTAAATTAACAAATGATCATACCAAATTAGATTGCTGGCTCCTCTCCTTATTTTTCCTTGAAACATTATAAAATGTGAATTCCCAGCAAGACTGTAATCTCAACAGTCAGAGAGCATGAAAATAAGTGCACAAAATACTTTAGCTTCATTGACTACTTAATCTGCTACACAATATTTAAAACAAACAAGCAAACAGAGAGACAAACAAACAATAAAGTACCACTCAGCAAGACTGAAAGCACTTATGGCATTTCTATTTGAGTAACCAATGACAAAGCAAAGCGTAACAGTCTTCATTTCACAAGTATTCATGGACAAGATGAAGGACTAAATTGGCAGCTGCCTTAGAATCACAGAATAGTTTGGGTTGGAAGAAACCTTAAACATCATCCTGATCCAAACCCCACGCCTCAAGCAGGGACACCTTTCATTCGATCAGGTTGCTCAAAGCCTCATCTAGCTTGGCCTTGAACACCTCCAGGGATGAGGCATCCATGACTTCTCTGGGAAACCTGTGCTAGTGCCTCAACCACCCTCACAGTGATGAATTTCTTCCTTATATCCAACATAAATCTACCCTCTGTTAGCTTAAAATAGTTAGCCCTTGTGCTACCACTGCACTCTGATAATAAGCCCCTCCCCATCGTTCCTGTAGGCCCCCTTTAACTACCTGAAGGCTGCTATAGGGTCTCCCCAAAGCCTTCTCTTCCCTAGGCTAACCAAGCCCAACTTTCTGAGCCGGTCCTCACGAGACAAGCAACCCAGTCCTCTGACCATCTCTATGGCACTCCTCAAGCAAGACCATGTCTTTCTTATGCTGGGAGCCCCAGAACTGAACACAGTACCCCAGATGGGGTCTCACCAGAGCACAGCAGAGCAGAGCAGAGGGGCAGAATCACCTACCTTTGGCCTTGCTCAACTTCATGAGGTTTGCAGGGGCCCACCCCTCTGGATGGCATCTTTTCTCTCTAGAGTATCAACCTCACCTCTCAGCTTGGTGTAATCTGCATACTTGCTGAGGGTGCACTCAATCTCACTGTCTGTGTCCCAGGCAAACAGGTTAAATAATACTGGTCCAAATACGGACCCCTGAGGGACACAACTCATCACTGATACATCACCTAGATATTTAGTCATTGACTGCAACTCTTTGAGCATCACCATTCAGCCAATTTTTTATCCACATGGTCCACATATCAAATCCATGTCTCTCTATTCTCAAGACAGTGTTAGAATCATAGAACAACAGGTTGGATGGGACTTCTAAGACTATTTGGTCCACTATTTTTAGCTGATATATAGTTTAAATGTGATGGCCCAACAACCTGTCATGGTGAGTCTTTAAACTGCCCAGTGTAGAGGAATCTACCACTTCCCTGGAGAGTTTGATGTTTAGTTATTCTCATGGTGAAAAACCTTCTGGTATCCAATCAGAATCTCACCAGAAGCAACTTACACCCATTACCCCTTGTCTTTTCCATGCGACTCCTTGTAAAAAGGGAGTCTCCATCCTCTTGGTAGACACCCTTTATGTACTGTTACATAGTAATAAGGTCTCCCTTAAGCCTTCTCTCAATATATCCAGTCCTCTCAGCCTTACTTCACAGGGTAGGTTTCCCAATCAGTGGCCCTTCTGTGGATACTTTCCAGCCTGTCTGCATTTTTTTTTTGTATAGCAGGATCCAAAATGGAACACAGTGCTCCAGCAGAGTGGGATAATGACTTCTTTATCCCTGCTGGTGATGCCTTTCTTGATGCACCCCAGCATCCTGTTGGCCTTCTTTGCTGCTGCAGCACAAAACCAAACGCTTTGCACAAGTGCAGGCAGACGACATCAGCCGCTCTTCGCTTACTCTCCAATGCTGTAAGCTCATCATAGAAACTGCAAACTTAAAAGAGAAATGAAACATACAAAACCCAGCTTTCAGCTGCATGATCACAGGGACATCTTCATAACATGAGATAACATAACACATTAAATAGAAGTATTTTGAAAATAGTATTTCCACAAAATTCCTTCCCCAGATGCAACAAATCCCTATATTTTTTTCCTGTGGGACAGATTAAAGCCTTTCACAGATAAGAGGTACAAAAACAGATGCAAAAATATGCCTTTTCACCCATTTTTTAACTGAAAAAATCCACCAATTTGACCACAGGAATACAAAATACTGCCTAAGGTTGGTTTCGTAAGATTCAAAAGTACACCCACATTAAGCCAAAGGATCTTTTCAGAGAAAAAACCCAAAATGCTCTGTCAACAAACAAATAAAAAAATACAACAGTAGCTATGCCAGTAGTACTTTTATACTTGTACTTTTATTAACCACTGGGGTCAGATTATCATATATGCTGCAATCTCAAAATGGCCATCACGTGAAGAAATATTTTTGGATCATATGGATTGCTAACTAACAATCTACTTAACTTCTTTTTTTTTTCTAAATAGGTTGATAACTATTGCATTATATCATATTACATGCCTACAGTGACCCTGTGATGCATTAGCTCTCTTCTGTAGCTATGGTCACTGTTTCAGAACATGTTCTATTATAAGTCCCATAAGAATATCACAAGAGTCTGACAAGGTTCTAAACAGACTTTTATAAAAAGCCTGGGGAGCAGCTTTTTACTTAACCTTCCTCCACATTTTCATCTTGGCTTGAATTTTTAAGGAGGCCCAGGAAGATACAATCTTTCAGGTTCACAAGGCCACAATCTGTTCAGCACAAAAGCAGACACAGACCAGCACTGAAACTCTGCTCAAAACTATGTAAGTCAAACTGATATTTCATATGGAAACAGATCACTTTGGTTTTGCATAGACAGGAGAGGGGTAATTTTTAAAAATACAACATCACATCAGCAGTAAAATTCAACATAGGCAGTGGCTAATTCCAAACCATTAGCACACAGTACAAACATAAAGGTTTTAGCACATTTGTTTAAATACACCTGTTTTTCTCCTAGTATGGACACAGTCTCAATACAGTGGCAAGTTACATAAAAGACAGAATCCGCTACAGAGGAACATTCCTTTTAAAACAAAAGTAGTCCATCCTTTACTGCATAGGTTATTTCCTTTATCATTCTCATATAAACATTTCAAATTATTTTGATGAACTCTTGGGTTTTCCTCTATATTCTCACCTTGTTGGAGGTCTGATGCCACATAGATGGCATAGCTTATAGTTGCAATTCTTCTTGGCCATAAAACAGTTTGAAAGGGACTCAGCTATTACTCATTTTAACTTCACTCCAACATCCAGAATTCTTTATGATCAGACATGAAAACACGCAGTCTCCAAGGCCAGGAAAATGGTCGTTCCACAACCCAGAACATTCCAGGAATCCTGTTAAAATATTAGTTCTCCTTCTGTTTTGTCAGCAATCAATTAATAGTAGTATGCCAGTGGTAGACACATGCTAAGACTCTGGAATTAGTGTTACTCATTAAAGTTGAAGATAGTTTTGATGCTATAAACACCTCTTTTTCACATTCCCCAAACTACTGCTTTAAAATTATCATACTGAACAAAAGGTTTGAGGTAAAAACATCTCCTGAAAATTAAGGTTTACATTTAAGGAAATTAAAATAAAAAAATACATAAATAGATAGATGAATCAATCCCTGTTACGACTTCTTGAAAAACATTTCAGATTCAATGCAAAATATTTAATTTACATAAACCTGTTCAAAGACTACTCAACCAACTTAATTTCAGGAGAGAGGGAAATAAGGATATGGTGAAAGCTAATGTTAGCATTTAAAGCCTGAGTAGAAATTCATGTTCCCTTCTTACAGAAATGTCAGGTATCAGAAATTTTACAGAATAAAAAACAATTTTGAGCCTGACAAAGTGATTTTTTTTTTACTTTGAATATAACACAAATAAAGCTTTTAGTAAAAATAAGAACAGTTCCTAAAATTTCTAAAAGCTCTAGAAGTTTCCAAATTGCATTAAAAGTTAATGGTAGTATGGTAACCCCTATGGTAATCCTTCCTTTCAAATAAGAAATCCTTTCTATACTACAACCTCACTATGATGATCCCAGGGCATATATGTATAAATTCGCTATTGAAGATGCTTAAGTTCCACAATCACAGTGTTTCAAACTGGTTTAGATTGGGAAAATTGAACAGATAAAACAACACAAAGATAAAGACATTTCTTGGTCTTTGATTCAAAACCCAAAACTACAGTCCTCATTTCACTATGCTCATTTACTCTTAAATGTAAAACATCATAACAATGTTACAACACTGTTGCCAAAAGTACAAAAGACTAAATGCAGAACAGAGGACAGAAATATTTTTCTAATTAAAATGTTAATCCAGCAAAAGCTTCTAGGTTAAAAGAAAAACAGAGTTCTTCCCTGTCTGTCTGCAACTTATCTTTGATCTGTATCTTAGCTTAATTTTGCTCACAAGATATTAAGCACATTTTTGGCAGTGTGTAGTTCATATTCAAAAATAATCCATTAAAATACCTTATCTCTACCCTTCGTAACTGAGTGCTAAGGTAACAAGGACAAGTAACTTTCAAATGCTGAGAGCATCCTTTTTAAATGGCTTCTACCTTTGCCCCACATATGGATATGCGTATAGGTGCAAAACTGTAATAACAGCTAATTCTTGTAAGGTACTACAGGGTAAGCATACATTCCGTTAGCAAACAGAAATGCTTAAGCATTCATGAACTATGCAACATGAAAATATGGAATTAAGCATACAAACAGAGAGTTCATTTGCTCATAAATTGAACTCCAGCAGGAACCTAAATACCAACATAAATATTCCAATGAAAGCCAAAGGTTCTGACATATCTAGAGACTGCTCTTTAATATTCTGAAACGTTCCTCCTAAAGACTTGGAAACACTTGGTTGAGTCAAAAGTAACAGTGTCAAACAACACTCCATAAGCCATATCTAGGACTGATGTAATGCAGTCATTATTTATGGCACCTAGCCATACAGGCCTAGGAACAAAATCAAGCATGGATGCAAGAACAGGTTTTGCTTAATAACACCGATGGAAATTATCAGCTGAGGATGGACAGTCCTGCTAGATCACCCAGTCCCTTCCCAAGCCAGTCCTGAAATGGTGTGTAAGGTGTGTAAACAGCACATATAATGCTGCTCTTGTCCACCTCAGCAAAACATGCTTACTGTTATCTAGCAGAACTCATCGTTATAATCTTAATTTCCCCTATATAGTTCAAGCTATACAATTTCTTTTCTCTTCTATATTTTTTCTCCTATTTGTAGAAAATGTAACTTAATTTCAAACAACACCAGTGATCTGATCATCTCACAATTTATTTCAAGGTACCTATATTTCCCAAAGGTGTTGAATTGTCTCTTTTCTTTCCGTTCTCATCATCCAGGTAACTTTCCTTGCATATACATGTTCAACAGTTATGCTGACTGCACGTTTCTCTCATAAGGCATACAAAATACACACAATTAAGACTGAGAAGGGCCTGAAGAGTTTAATTAAATTTAATGGGCGCATGACTCAGATGCACGTGGCATTATTCACTGAGTCTCTTGTAAACTAAATGCTACTTTGCTTCTACACTGCTTACTAAAACAACTCTTGCAGCTGGGACACAACTGCATTTTTAGGGTGCAAAGTACCTTAAGGTGCACAATGGTTACATGTACTTGAGCTGTTACGGTAAGATGTAAACAGGAACAGAAGCATATAGGAATAGTGCAGTTGCTAAATTCAGCTAATGGCTTACTAGTCTACTCACTATACATGACCCCACTAGCAAACTTATCACGTTTTATCATCTTTTTGATCATAGAAAAGGCATACTTTATTATATCTTGTAGGAAAATAATTTAGAAGATGACACTGGAGAGCAGAATTATTAAGTGGTTTTTTCTGTTATTAAAAGTTCAAGATTTTCAAAGCTCCTTATACAAAACACATCCTTATCTAATAGCTACACATAATTCCTTAAACCTTAGGACACCTACCAGGAATAATTTACATCCTCTGACATTTCCAAAAACTCTAGTGGTGTCTACTTCATGCACCCAACATGAACCAAAAGAAATACATTTCAATACACAGGTTGCATTTTTTTAGTAATTTACAGGGACATGAGACTGGAACATGATACTAATAATCCAATTTAGTTTATAAAAAATTACACCTCCACTTTTTGAAGGAAATTTTCATCAATCAATTCTGCCATCACTCATTAATAATAAGATAACAGAGGAGTCTATATCTGTACCTAACTGTATGATTATTTTATCAACTCAGTTATTGCTGGAAATACTCATGAATAGGGCAATATTTTAAAATCTGTAAAATCTGGCATGCAGTTCTGAAAAGGGAATAAGATAAAATTTCAAATTAGATAGAAGCCATGAAAGTATAGTTTGATTCCTTCTTTCCTCTTCATCCTAAGGAGGCAAAAGCTATAACAGAAGAGTTGTTTATTGGGGTCACACAGAGAGTAATAAGTAACATTGTCAGACCTGTCAGAAGCTGTACATACAATCATACAATCATAGAATCATAGAATCATAGAATCACCAGGTTGGAGAAGACCCATTGCATCATCGAGTCCAACCACTCCTATCAATCACTAAACCATGCCCCTCAGCACCTCGTCCACCCGTCCCTTAAACATCTCCAGGGAAGGTGACTCCACCACCCCCCTGGGCAGCCTGTACAATCACACCAGTGCTAAAATACTCCTATTCCTTATGTTTATCTTTCTTCATCTGCATTTGGATCTCACAAATCCTTCATTTACCTCACATTTGCATAACATGTCCAGATGAAAATACAGATGTAGGATCTAGATGTAATATCAGTTTCTGAATAATCTGACTTGGTCTGGTTCAACAGAAGAGGAAGTACAGCTTCTTTCCCTGACACACGCACATATTCACATGTGGCATGTGAAAACGTGTGAAAATGCTGACAGCTTAAATCTCTATTGAGCTGCAGGCTATGAATGCTCAGAGACCTGTAACTTAAGCAAATTTAGTCTCACTTTCACAATTTTAGCAATAGCCATCTCCAGTGCAAGGCCTTCCTTTTGCTAAATTTTCAACTCTTCTTTACAAAGAAACTAAGGAGGCTTAGGGCTTTCATGAAAGCAATGTCATTAGAACTTCTTCAAATTGCCTTTTTCCCCATACGCCAGTATGTTCAGAAATGGCTATGCAAATTTGCATGAAACTTTCCTAAAAAAATTTGGTTGAAGTGAGGTACCTACCATTATAAAAAGTTAGCCCAAATTCTTCTCTTCACGGAATTTGTAAGTAAAGAGCAGCTCTGGAGAAAAGGATGAGGCAGGGCAGAGCCGCCAGACAGGAAGCTGACCATAAACCAAATGTTCCCTTGCAGAAAAGAAGGCAAATGGTATCCTGGGCTGCCTTGGACAATGTATTGCTAGCAGATTGGTGGAGATGATCCTTCCCTTCTACCCAGAACCATGCCTGGAGGCCATGAGGCCATGCCTGGAGTTCCGTGTCTAGTTCTGGGCTCCAAGTGTAAGACAGACATGGATGTACTAGAAAGAGTCTAATTAAGAACCACAAAGATGATGAGAAGACTGGACCTCTCTGACAAGGGAAGGCTGTAAGACTGTTCAGCCTGGAGAAAAGCAGTCTCAGGGGCATCCTACTAATGTATATAAATACCCAAAGGAAGGGTGACAAGACAACAGAGCCAGGCTCTTTTCAGTGGTACCCAGTAACAGGACAAGCAGCAATGGGTGCAGACTGAAGCACAGATTATCTCCAAATATCAGGAAACGCTTGTTTCCTGTGAGGTGACTGAGTACTAGCACAGGTTGCCCAGAGAAACAGCAGTGTCTCCATCCTCAGAGATATTTAAAAGCTGTCTGGACATCGTCCTAGGCAACTGATAATAGATCACCATACAGGGGACTGGACAAAACGATCTCCAGAGGTCATCCTCAACCAGTGAGTATGGTGATTCTGAGACTCTAATGAGAAAGGGAGATGGAGTCTTACTTGAAATAACAGGAACATCAATGATGACGCAAAAGAAATACGCGTTTTTGCAGCTTCCTGCCTTCAGCTGACTATGTAACCAAGAATCCATTTTATCTGCTACAAAGCTCAAAAGACAAAACCAATTATTAAAGTAAGAGAAGTATATTTAAGCCTTCCATCACAAGGTGAAATTTCTTTGAGTTTGCTCAATTTTATCATTACCAGCCATAACTGTACTCAGCAATATAGTCGTAATGCTACCAAGACCTATTAGGTGTATGCTACAAAATTATTTTGAAGTATACAAACTGCTTTTAAGATGATTCTACATGAAGCAAGTACAGGCATGGTCATATTTCAGAGCCTGTTGACTAGTTGAAGTGTGTTAAATTACAACTTGCATTCTAGTATTTTGTCCTCATCTCACTTTTCTTTCCTACAGTCTTACCTAAAGTGCTTTCAGATTGAAGTAATTTGAACTTATAACTGTAACATCGTGAGTTTTTCAAACATAAGGATTGTGAGTGTATTCCAGTTTTCAGGAGCTGTGACCAGCTTAGTTTCTGACTTTATGCAGTAGAAGAGAAGAGTGAAACAAAACTCAGTGGATTTCTACTTGGTAAGTATTTTGGCAGAGAAAAGATAAAGGTAGATGCATAATATAATTTACTATTATGTCATTACATGTGAGTATTTTAGAAGGATATTTTCTTCTCCATATGAACTACTTCCTAATACATCAAACTGCCACCTCACTCCCTCCCACCCTTTAAGGCACTTTGTGGATATAAAAAGGAACACCATAGCAACCACACTATTTAAATATGAGAATAGAATATAGCAAATGTGAGGCATAAAAAGTCTATGAGTACAATGACAAGCATGAAAATTCAGTTTACCAATGGTCTACATTTCCCTCCACACCTTTCAGACCTGTATCTGTTCATATTAATCTAAAATTTAGATTAATGCAATGCAGTGTTACAGACAGTTTTTAATACCTTCTTTGTCAAACATGCACGTAACCTGTGACTGCTTTGTAAAGTATAACTTTAATCCCCACTTTTCCCACTGTCTTACATTACAAATGCTAGAAAAACAACAGCAGCATTCCCGGGCTGATTATGCTCTTGACCCTAGGAAATGCCGTCCATGAGGACAACTGATTTTAGTCACACTATCACTATGTAAATTTGAGACTAGAGGCAGGAGCCAGTGCCAAATTCTGTTACTTCAAGAGTAAAACTATCTCAATAACTGTAAAATGAATTGAGCATCCAACATAAAAGCCAAAGGAAACTAAACTGCCTCTCTGTTCCAGCTTTCAGGACACTGCACTGCATTTCACTTGCAGCATGCTTTTTCCAAAGTTAGCCCGTATATTCTGTATTTGTATATAAGAAAAGAAGTAAGGAGCCATTTTAATTCCCCACAAAGGGGAGCTGCTTGCAAGAAGGAGGGTAAGCAGGTGCCACGGACAGGATAATCATGGGCAGAGCTGAGTGCCACAGAAGATCAACTTAGTCTCTGTCTTAGGAACAGAGCGGGTGGCAGGGTTATTGGACAAGACAGACGAATTTCCCATTGCAGGATCACAGCTATTGTGGCTCTAGTGGCCTTTATTATAAGCAGATATAGGACCTGCAGGTGTAGGCGGGCATCACGCCTCATCCCCTATAGCACATCACTGTGATTTTGAATCACCTCCTTGCATGGGATCCAGAAGTGGTGCAACAATAGAAGGCAAAGTAATCTAACATAAAAGTGCCTCTATCAAAATTAAGAACTTCACTCAGATTGCTAGGCTAACCTGCTCATGGATGTAGAGTTACCATAGAGGTTCAAGTGAGGAGAAAATGTATGGCCAGGAGCATAGGAGGAGACCAGCAACATCCCATTCAGCAGTAGCCTGAAGTCATATGGAGAAAAAAGTTTCTAAGTTTATTTCAGTGGTCCCTAGTTTTTTTGGTTTTTTTTTTCCTCGAGGGGACTAAACACAGAAAGATCATCACCTTTACTACAGATGTGCTACTACTTATTCAAAACTCATCCTCAAAATTCAAGAACAAAACCAAATCCAACTGATTTAGGAAAGCCATGTTCACGCTTTCTTTTCTTTCGGGCACATACAAATCTGAAAGTGAGTTCATTTATTGTCCCCAGAGAGCTGACTGGGTCATCACCAGAGAGCTGGGCAATGTCAAATTGATGACCATGCAAAGCGAAGTACCTGTAGAGCACGTTCAAGGACGTGAATTAACACCCAAGGGAAAAGCAGCGCGGCGCTCTGGCTCAGCACTCCGCTTCCAGAACGAAACGAGAGAAGCGCAGGCGGGGGACTCCCAACACCGCTCTGCGCCTCGAAAGAGGTTTTTTGGGGCGGTTGTTTGTTTGTTTTTCCCCCGAAGAAGGCTGAGTACCTCACCCCCGGCGCTCTCCCGTAACTTTTCTGTAATAAGGACGCTCCGTCCGCCCCTCCCGAGGGCTGTAAAGCCAGCCCGCTGCGGGCACCCACCTGCCGGGGCAGCCGGCATCCCCGTGTCCCGCCGCAGCCTCTTACCTGCGCGGCGGCGAGGAGCCCCAGGGCGAAGAGGGAGGCGGCGCTGCCCCGGCGCTGCCCCGCGGCCGGGATCATGCTCCCCTCCGCAGCCGCCCCGCCGCGCCTCTGCGAGCGGCGCGGGGAGCGCGGCGCCTCCGGCCCCCGCGGGGCAGGCAGATGCTGCCGGGCGGCGGAGGGGGAGGCGGGAGCCACGGCCGACCCGCCCCCGCCTCGCCCGAGCCTCCCGCGGGGCGGCGGAGGAGCGGGGGCGGCGGGGAGCGCGGGGACGGGGCGCGCCGGGAGGGACGGGGCGGCGGCTGCTGCGGAGGGATGGGGGATACAGGCAGGGATGGGAGATGCAGGCAGGGATGGGGAGATGCAGGCCGGGAAGGGGAGATGTAGACAAGGATGGGGAGATGCAGGTAGGGATGGGGAGATGCAGACAGGGATGGGGAGATACAGGCAAGGATGGGGAGATGCAAGCAAGGATGGGGAGATGCAGGCAGGGATGGGGAGATGCAGGCAGGGATGGGGAGATGCAGGTAGGGATGGGGAGATGCAGGCAGGGATGGGGAGATGCAGCCAGGGATGGGGAGATGCAGGCAAGGATGGGGAGATGCAGGCAGGGATGGTTAAAGCAACAGCAGAATGCATAAGGGTGAGATGTAGCAGGAATTACAAGGTGAGGAGACATAGCCGGTCACACAGGCACAAGGTGTGCAATCGAGGGACAGGCTTCCTCCCATCGCTGTGTCCTGGTCTGCTGCCTTTCATGTACCTGCCTCCTAAGCCTTTGAGCACGTCTAGGACATGTAAGCTGAAAAGCTGTTGTGCTGTGACACTTGCTGTTCATGTTTGCCTGGAATTAAAGGCTGCAAGTGTCAGTCTGTGGAGCAAAGACCCGTCATGCAGCCCTCAGCTGCCTTCAAGCTTTCAGTTGAAGGTGTTGGCTTGTACCTGCAACTCCAGCATCTGCTTTTTGAACAGTCAAAACAAGAGCTGTGGCAATCGAATGAAAACATCAGCCTGGCCAGATTTGTGTTGGCCACTTGTGAAAGGTTTGTGGCAGCTCCTGTAATTCTCTTGCAGAACCATAAGAAATGTATTGTTATTACACCCATTTCTGAACACCCCTCCCCCACAGTGAGCCTATTTGAATGCTCCTGTAGCATGCGGGCATATGTATTTACATACTTGGATTATCCCTGGAAAATGCACACCTCATTCAAGAGCCAAATAAATTATATGGGAATCCTCAATAATGCTATAGGTTCTTGAAGCAGCATGTGCATGGACTAAAGACTGCCACATTTTTGTTCATCTTTTACATGTTATGTCAGCCATTGTTGAAAAAGACTTTGCACCGTGCAGAGAAAGCATGTTGGGTTTAAGGCTCAGATCTGCCTGTGAAATCGTAACAGCTCTTTTACATAAAGATTTATAACCTGTTTTATCTGATAATTAGCTGCAACCTGGTATTTATACAACACATAGAAGTTCCGTGGTTAATATTTTAGAAATGCTCTTTCAAGTACAGCTATGTAAAGCACAGTATCTAAGATTGAAAAGTGCTTGCTTTTTCAAGAACACCAAGGAATAATCTATGAATATGTATGAAAATGAACTTCCAAAATTTTTGTTTTCTTTCTAAAGACATGAGGTTGGGTAAAGATGTAAACATTCTGCAGTTCTTGCTTTTATTAGCATGTAATTATAGAGGTTAAAGCTCCTGTATGCATGGAGCAGTGTGATCTAAAATATGCCATAAATGCTGAATGATCCAAGAAACAAAATTTGGCTGAACAAAACATAACATCCAATTTGTCAGGAATGAGCTGTTTACAAGTTTCATGTTGTAAGCTATGCTTATCTTTTAAGAAATGAGGAGGACATTTCCTGGCAATTGCAACTGTCTGAAGGACCTGAGGGTTCAAGGTAAAACCAAGCTATAGAATAATAGTCAGGAAATGCTTTATTGACAATTGTTACTATTTGTTTATGAATTCTGTGTTATTAGCATATAACCTCCTAGCTACAGGTGATATTGTAGTCCTTTGATATTGAATGTGTACTATTGTTGTCTAACAGTGGCATAACAAAAAAAAAAAAAAGTTATTTTTCCTTGCCTGGCACAGTCTTTCTCAACAACGGCTGATATAACATGTCAAAGATGAAGAGAAATGTGGTAGTCTTTAGTTCATCCACATGCTGCTTCATGAACTTACATTTTTATTCAGAATTCCTACCTCCATCCGCCCAGATAACTGGGAAGACTTAGGAAGATTTAAGCTCTGTTAAGATCTAAGGAAGGATCAAGGCTTCATATGTAGAGAGGGAATGCACCTATGGAGATCTCCTAAGAAATGACTCTCCTTGTTCAGAAAGAGAGATGGGTTAACAACTTTGAAGTCATTTTTAGCATAGCCAGAAGAAGGCAAGTAAGGTAACATATTTAGCAAGGACATGCTTTTGTCCACATTTAGAACGCAGGCAGGATTTGCTCTTAGAAAATCTAATTTTTTCCTCCCAGCAACATTGCCTTGGCATTACAAGATAGAATTGTAGGATTGTTCTGTGTCTCCTCCTGTCTCCTATATAACTTCTTTATTTCCTGCAGAAATGGCAATACATTTTTAAACACAGACTTGCAGCTTTAAATTCAGGTAGAGCCTCCAGGCCTGCATAATACATGGTAGGCTGATGTTAAATTAAACATCTGAGGCTTTAGGCATTTTTGTACATTGTTCTTAGAATTACATAGCATGTTTGGCCAAAATGTGTCTCCACACTACAACAGTGATGTCTCACTCCTCTCAGTATTTCTGCAGGATTGCTTCCAGGGGCCCAAGTTTTCCAGCAGCCCGGAAACTACAAAGGGCACCACATTTCCATTTAGACATTCACAATTTCTGCTTAGGTGCTTGCATAAATGGAACTTGCATCAGTGAGCAGCAACTTGTGTTGTAAGTACACAATCCGTTTGTAAATGCAGAAAGTTGTTGTAATACTTTGGCCTTGCTGTGATGCTTTTGATCCTGGGGATTCTGAGCATAGGGTAGGTGCATCAAGTGTCTCATGGTGTAGGTGGGCCTTTGTTCCTGTATAGCACCTGCTGCACACTGGAGGCAGTGAAAAGCCCCAGCACTTTTCAAAGAACATAAAAATTGCATGTGTAATTTTTCCCTTCTTGTCCTCCATTGCTTACTACTGATACAGTGATTTTCAGCTTGTTTGACAGTTTCCATACTGTAGGTAGAGCTGGCTCAGGTACAGGGTTGACAAAGTACTATGTATAAGGAAGAATCTTCAGATTCCTTTTCTTCTGCATTTTTAACTACATATTTTTCTGCATCAGTAATAAGTAGCAAACATTATTTTTGTTTATAGTTTATATCCATCATAACTTTGCGTTCAACCTTAGAAGTTAAATAAATTATAACCAGTGGAGGAAGCATTTTATGCAGAAATCAGCAATGTTTGAAACATTAAATTTGTTAGTGAGCTAAAATTTTCATTCTTGAAAATTCAATTTGAACAGGGAGCTTTGACACTGTAGTTCCATCCCAGACAATAAAGCTAAAGGGAATTCAACCTGTAGAAATATGTCTTACTAACAGTGATAAGAATAATGAAGCAGAACATCTAGAACTCCCTTCCCATGGTTTCTTCTTCCCTCCTTACATCTCCTTCCTCATTCTCTCCCCTCCCCTGACTATTCCAGAGGTGGTCTTTCAGAATCTTCAGATTCAGGCCCCTTTACAATCTATTTAAGAGTAATAAAATATAGTGAATTAGTAAGAAGAGTTACAGAAATTCAAGAATCAGCATAGAAAAAGAATTCATGTAAAAATTTAAACATTGTAACTACTCTGTATGAAACACAACATTGTATCTGGACAGTAGTAGAAACTTATCAATGGGTTTATCCTTCTATGCTCAAATCTACAGTTTTTTGGAAGCAGTTCAGAGACAGAGAAGCCAGACTGAACTAACTAATTATGAAATGTTTGAGTGTTTGGAACACGTAATCTCTTGATTTGGGCTTGTTTGAAACTCATAATGTGACAGCATTTATTTTTCTAAGTTATAAAAAATGACATCATGAACTGTTAAGAAGTTAAACAATACAATACAACGTCAGGATTTTATTTTTGGGGGGAGGGGGGCAAGAGTGTTTTGAATACTTGCTTGTTTTGTGGATGAAAACCTGTTCTTTATATAAGAACTCCCAGCAGAGACTGCATCTAAAACACTTAACATTCCAAAGTATAATAACACATATAAACTTTTTTGGGTGAGGCTTTCTGGGTGAGGCTTAACTAGCTATACAAGATCTAGGATTAAAAACAATAAAAAGTCAGTGAAATTGTCACACACTGTTTAAAGACTTTCCCAAATAACTTACCATCTGTTGTTCCCCAAGGATATGATGGAGATATTTAAAATGCTAAGATACATAACATTTGTGAAAGAGGCAGACTGATGCAGAAGTTACTTCCAATTCCCTTGGCTCTTCATCTGTAGCTTAGAAGTTTCTTCGCTTGCAATGTAATTGATAAACATCACATACAATGTATTGAATTTAGTTTCAGTCTACCATTACTAGGACTATGATCTTTCAAGGACCTATGGGTTGGGTTTTTTTAAGGTATTTCCTTTATCCAGATAAGGAAGCCCCAGAAATGGAAGTCGACAATGCTGACAAAATATGTGGTCATGTCTACAGGAAGAAGTACATCACTTCAGGGCAGTTCTGGGAAAGCCTCTTCTAGTTGTTCTCCATCAACATTTAGGGAAAAAGGATGGCAACAGCAGCTCCCATGACTTAGGAATGCAATCTGTGACATCAGTTTTTGAAACCAAACTGGTGGAGAGAATCCAAATTTGCTTGCTAGTATCCTTTGTCACAGGGCAAGACAAACCATGCCAGGAAAAGTACTACAACATCTGAGGGAAAGAAGCCTCTCCAAAATCTATTTGAAATCTGTTATCTCTTAGGATGAGTCTTATTCTTCATCCTGCACCTGCATTCCTTGGTCTCCTCTTAAGTGCTGGAGGAAGAAACGAGTGGGAGCAAAACTGTTATCACCTCCTTCCTCTTCCTCAACTCTTCTAAGGTGATTTAATCACTCCCAAAAGGGGATGGGAGCAGGATACAGTCACCATTTTAAAATGCTATGTAAGGAGCTGTAGAATAAGAGATTCACCTTCTTATTGACCTGTAAATGACCGCTTCTGATGTAGACTTTAGTATTCAAGCACAGTGTGTTTAACCCCTACTGGAAGATGGAGTGGCATGGGAAACACTCTGTTGATATAGGAGCTGTCAGGCGGTTACACATTCCAGCCCCAGAAACCATTTTCTGCTGCAGCAGAATGGCACTCTCTGACATGGCTGAAGTATTTGTTTGCATATTTTCATGCTTTTTTCCCCTTCACTAAAATGTCATACTAGCATAGTACAAGGTCATTTTTTGTTACTTTTGTGTACTTATAGCACACCTGAAAAACTTTTTGCTAAGGTTTGGTATTTATTCTAAAAGAAATTATTTCTACATTCTGTCATAATGTTTTAGCAATGCAACTTTTGGAGTTTATTATTTCTTATTCTTCTTACCTGATAATTAAAATAAGCAGTTATTTGCCTTCTAAGGAACTTTTCAGTACCATGAGCTCTTGCTAGTTATCCTCTCGGCCTCAGTGAGATTAGTTGTAATAAAAATAAAAATAGGCTTTCTCCGTCTAAATTAGGTTATCATCCACAGACCTCTTCTGCAGTCTGGAACATGTCAATAATTTCTGTTAACCTGCTTCTTTGACCCTGTTTTAGAGCAAAATCCAGTCTTTTGTGGCATACACTCTAACAGATTTATAGCAGCAGGCAATGAAATTGCAGGAAGTAAACATCTAAGCCCTTTGAATTCCAAAGGTTTTATTAAAAAAAAAATAATCAATAACTATTTTCATATGATAGTTTCACTTGCACTGTTCAGATACTGGTAAATCATCATCTGATTATCTTTCCAAAGCACTATGCTACTCAAATTTTAATACAGTGCCTATTGTTTTACTTGAATCTGAACCTTGTCCCTAGCTCCTGCATCATTTTGAACGCTTAACTCTCCAGGCCAAAAATATTTCTGAGCCAATATCATTCGGTGTTTGGTACAGAGCAGTAAATATGTCACAGTCAATAAGCTGACTGGACAACACTGTCACTGCAATTCTCTATGTGAAACACTACTTATTTCTCATCTGATGATAAACTGCAGGTTGGAGCCACATGTCCAACCTGACCTGAAAACCAGCAACCAGAAGCAATACTGTATTTACAGACCTGCTTTAAGACTTTATTTGAACAGATTGAAAGGTAAAAGGGATCTGATCAACCATCCTGACTTACTGCATGGTACAAGTTATAGGACTTCCTGAGCTGATGCAGACTACGGCCTTATCAATTTTATCCTCTGATAAACTTAATTAAATTTGATTCCCTGACTCTATCCTTAATCATTCCTTTGGCTCTTCTCAGAGCTTTTTCTATTTTATCATCCTGCATGAGTTATGGATGTAAAAAATTATCAGCAATACTTGCATTTGTTCTAATACATTGGTAATATCAGCTATTAACCACTGGTTAGTTTCCTTTTTTTACATATCCAATGGTTTCATAAAACCTTTTGGCTGCTGTATCACTGGCTCATAGTATCAACTGCAACCGGCGCATGTGTCCCAGAGTGTCAGTTTCCTAGGTAGTGTCTTCTTTCCTACAACAGGAGTTGTATTTCTTTGGAGTTACAGGTAGGAACATATTTGATTTAACAAATACACACAGTCCATTCCTACCTGCCCTGCTTAGCAAGAAGTCAAAATCATTCTTTATTACTCAGAACAGTTGCAATCTATACATACAGTCATACAATAGTTTGAGTTGGAAGGGACCTTAAAAGATCATCTAGTTCCAACTCCCCTGCCATGGGCAGGGACATACCCCACTAGATCAGGCTGCCCAAGGCTCCAACCAACCTGGTCTTGGAATACCTGCAGGGCTTTCATCCCCACATCTGTTGCTTATCTACTACAGTCGGCTGCAAAACATACAGCAAGAAGGTTTGGCTTGAAGGCATTTGATGTCCATAAATAAATCCACAACAGGATCCAAGCTGAAGAGAATTTATCTATTATTAGATAAATTAAATCAGTATAATCCCCAGTATTTTGGGGTTATCTGCATGTTTTTGTTGAATGATCAAGTGCCTTTTTGACATGCTTACTCTGAGCAGATAGAGTAGGAGCCATTTTGGAAGGATAGTTCCTCTTTTCATCATGTATTCCTTCCTTCTTTAAAGAAGATGGATCAATTTATCACATAAGCAGAATTATTTGCTTTGTTCCATGTATTTAAAAAGCCATATTCTGGCTTCATTTGCTTACAGCACAGCAAGATATTTTCAAGAGGGTAATTGAATCTTTTTTTCCTCTTGCATCCTCCAAAAATCCTAGCAGTTATTTGTAAGCTGTAAGGTATTCTGTGCATCATTATCTTTTGACAGAGTTATTGAAAGCCAAAATGTTTTAGTGACATAAGCCATCCAGTTTCGGCTTCTTTTTTTTTTCTCATTTTATTCCAATTTGCTCTCTACCAGTACTGAATTCACTTTCCAACATCAGTCTGAGGTTTAGGGGATAAGAGCATCCACAATTCCTCAATTAAAAGCCCACATAAGCAGTCCATGTTTTTGAAAAATGGTCCCTTGGGAACTACTTATGAGCCCAAATAATTTTTCCCGCTGGAATAATTTGACCAATTTTTGCAGAGCTATATTTGATCAGCAGTTTGGTGAAAGCCGCATCAGGCCCTAAATCTTTGATGAGCCTGACTGTCTATGTGGAAGGAAGGCAACTGCTGCATGGAAAAATTGCCAGCAGAGAATATAAGCTTTTAACCTAACATATACAGTGTACGCATAGTAAAAACATTTACATTCAGCAGTGGCATGCACAGATAACCAAACAACTTTTCTTCTTCTTAGTACAGAAGAAAGACTAGCCTTTGTGCTCATAAAGACAAAACAACCTGAAAAGTTAGGGCAGTCTTAACAATCCTCTCCTTTGATAGAAAGAAACACATCACATCTCACTGTTGAAATTCAATGGCAAAATGAAATAGAAATCCTGTTATCACTTCATGTTCTGTGCAAAATGGAAGCAGTAGGTGTCAATAACACACATTATATCCTGACAATTTGAAGCAGAACATTATGAAGTCTAGCAGGTGCATATTGAACTTACTGGAAAAACATGCAGAAAAAAACAATTGCTCCTTTTTAGAGTCACAGCAGTAATTCCACACCAGTGATCCAGAGATGATTCAGTGAAGATCAAGCTCTGAACTAGGCATTTGATCAGCAGCTAGACATAAGGCAAATCTACCTCCATTTCTACTGACTGACACTTTTTTATCCAACATTTTTTTTTATTAACTAGTAATTGAAATTACTCATCTAGAAGAGTCACCAAATACCAGTCAGCTGTTATTTGAATAGACTGTTCCTGTAGTTACATCAGCTCCTGTATAAGATTGCCAGAAATGGGGACAGGAAAGCCAGCAACTGGTAGAACTGAATAGAAATGTGTTTTAGATGGAAAACAATAAATAAGACGGAAGTTAACAGGTTAATCCCATGGGACTTCAGTCCTGTTGATAAGCTCTGAATCATATGCAGTTGTCGAAATATTTCAGTATGCACAGAAGTTCAGTCCTTCTGCTGGGGGAGTAAGCAGAGCCTGACAAGAGAGTCGGCAATACCCTCTTATCTGAGATGTAAAAAGTGATGCCCAGCTGTGATGAGTTCTGACTGACGTTAATTTTTTTAATGTATCTGTGTAAATATCTTACCACTTTCCATTCCATTTTACCACAGACTAAAACTCATTATTGAATCCCAGATAATGTTTTTATTTAAAGACTTTCATTTAACTTGTTGATGCTCAAAGAGCAAGTCTACAGGTCCATATTGCTAAAAGTTTTCCTCTTTACCTTCTGCCACAATGTTTTCAGAGTGGAACTTCTACAAGGTGAAAAAAATTGACTTTTTGAAAATTGAAAGATGGATGTGTTACAGCCACAAGATGTCACTGAGGCAAAAAAATCACTAGGAGGGGAGGTGGGCTAGACATATTGTGAGGAAAATAGCTGTAGTTCTAAAACATGGTGTACAGAAAGTACAGAGACAAGTTATATGTGTCTGTCTATAGCTATCTGATGAGTACTAGGCAGAAACATGCACTGCCTTGGCACACGGTGGGCTAAATTCTAGCACGCACGGCTGCAGTCTATCCAACACTGGCAGACAGAGCCTCAGCCAAGCAGGCTAGTGATTTCGCCTAGTATGGCAGCTCCTGTATAAATTGTGAAAAACAAGCAGCAGGAATGATGAGCTTAGCATAGTTTCTCCTAGGGCTCCACAGATTTGTATTCTAGTAACTCTGGAGACTTAACTCCTACCCCGGAGAAAGTGTACAGTGAAACAGGCTTCCTCCTGCTCTGCTCTGAAGTCCTATCAATCAGGATAAGATCTCACAGTATAAAGGAAGGTGAGAACTCACCTTTCACTCCTACTTATGCATTTTTTGAAATAGAGTAGATCTACTAGTGGTCAACTCCGATTACTGATTCATCATCTTGTATTAATGGTCAGTTAAATTTTACATCTTCTAATAAAACTCTTCAAGCATTGGGAAATCCCAGTGTAATAAGAGACAATGAGAAGCTGAACATTAATTTATTTATTTAAAAAGAGAACGTCTAGTGTTTATGGTAAATATATCCTGGTTACCTTGGCACGAAGCACAGCTGACTATAGACTGAAGTCATTCTTCCAAGAACTCCTAGATTTCAGTGATTTGTATTCAGTTTTAGTGGACCTGAACACAGGCACTAGCATCTGTTTTATTCTTTATCAAAATATAAACACAAATCACCCAGTTTAGGGAAGGTGTGGCTTTAGATCTGCATTTTGCAGGTTCTACCTTATTTTCTAGCTTTCAGTAAAAAAATAACTAAATATAAAAAGCCTTCACATGTCACTAAAAATAAAGTTGCTGCCAGTTTTCAGAACTCTGTTTTGAGCTGTTTTGAGAAAAAAAGGATTGATGTTACAAAAGCTGTCTCTGCCACTGTTTAAGAGTCTCAATAAAAATGCCAAGGAATCAGTACACTAAGTAGCAATAGTGTACTCTTCTTTCATTCCCTTCCTGGCCAAGGTGAAAATACATTGTGGGTCACCATGTCACCACCTATTCTTGATGTGCAAATTGTGATATAGCATATTCCACAAACAGAGGTGCCTGAGCACTGTTTAAAATAGCTTTTCATAAGAGCATAGATCTGATTTGTGCTAATTACTTTGCTAATTACACTGGAAAAAAAGGCACTGAGAGCAATACTGCAAAGAACATAGGTGAAGAAGCATTCCTCCTTTCACTGGAGTAAATGCTCAAAGATCTGACACTGAAGAAAATCAGATTTCAAAATGGAAATCCCAGATTTTGTTATATAAAAATCTTTACGTAGTGATCTGTTTGTATGTTTTGAATACTGCTTCACAGAAGAATTAAGAACTGTCTTAACACCCATTCAGATTTTCAAATCAAAATAAATTTCTTTTATTAGGCTTTATGAATATCCAATATCTACTCCTTTATCATGCCTTTCTGCAGGACAGGAGCACAGATAGAGGTTGGCTGCATCGTAGTGCCATTGCTAGTGTCTTGAAGGTGAGTTACAATCATTTCCTCACTTGATATTAGAGGAGTGTCATCATCCTTGCATTCTACATTGCATTCAGTCTTTTAAGTAAAACAGAAACATTACATAAAATATTCAAACAATAAGAAGCTGTTACACACTATAATGCTGATTTCTACCTAAGAGATGTTAGTTTGGTTCATATAGGAGTAAACTACTTTCTAATTTAAACTATAAAGTAAAGCATGGGTACTGCTAGTATTCAGTTTTACATAAAACATAACTTCTGCTGGATAAAGGAAGTAGCCTTTTGCCCCTTAATTAGAATCATAGAATCAATTAAGATGAGTTGTTCATATTACCGGTCTCTTTGATGTGTACATTTGGAACAAGATTTGCACCATGGATCCATGTCATGAAACTATTGAGGTTAACATGACTAACCTGGAGGCATGTGAACGTTTCAGCTTTAACCACAATTATAAATTAGTTCATTTGACCTTAGAAACAATCTGCGGACTTTCAGAATGACCATATCAGACTTTCATTGTGCAACAAGAGTGAATATGGACCTTACAAAGGGAAAACAGAATTGTAGAATCATTTGGTTGGAAAAGACCCTTGACATCATCAGGTCCAACTATATGTAGGAAGTCTGCCTTTTTTAAGCAGAAAGAGAAAACCACATGCATTCTACAACTACATATGCACACTACCGTACATCCTAATTAAAATTCTTGGATGTCAAGTGAAGACATTATATGTAGGGCACTTTCAGGCAGTGAACCAATAGGACAGTGAACAATTTAGGGTATTCTTGCTTTCCTCTGCTCTTTGTGATATCTGGTTCTATTTAGTATCTTTATCAATGATCTGGATGAGGGGATTGACTACACCATCAATATTTGCAGACACCCCCTATGTTGGGCAGGAATGTTGATGTTCTTGGGGATAGAAAGTCTCTGCAGATGGATCTGGGTAGCCTGGATTGACTGGCCAAGGCCAGTTGTATAAGGATCAACAAGACTAAACGCTGTATCCTGCAGTTGTGTCAGAGCACCACCACGTAATGCTACAGGCTTGAGGAAAAATGGGTAGAAAGCTGTCTGATGGAAAGGACCTGGGAGTGTTGGTTGACAGCCAGTTCAGGTGGTCAAGAAGGTCAACAGCATCCTGGTTTGTATCAGAAAGACTGCAGCCAGCAGAACTAGGGAAGTAATCATCTCCCTTTACTTGGCACTGGTAAGGCTGCTCCTTGAATACTGTGTTCATTTTGGGGCTTCTCACTACGAGGAAGACATTGAGGTGCTGGTCTATGTGCAAAGAAGGGCAGCGAAGCTGGTGAAAGGTCTGGAGAACCAGTCCTATGAGGAGCAGCTGAGGGAACTGGGATTGTTTATTCTGGAGAAAAGGAGGCTCAGTGGAGACCTTATCACTCTCTACAACTGCCTGAAAGGAGGCAATACTGAGGGGGTTGTCCCTCACTTTTTCCAAGTAGAAAGCTATAGAACAAGAAGAAATGATCACAAGTTGTACCAGGGGACATTTAGATTGGATAATAGGAAAAATTTATTCACTGAAGGGGTTGTCAAGCATTGGAAGAGGCTGCCTAGGGTTGAGTCACTATACCTGCAGGTATTTAAAAGTCATGTAGATGTGATGCTTAGGGACATGGTTTAGTAGTGGACTTGGCAGTGTTAGGTTAAGGGTTGGAACTGATGATCTTTAAGGTCTTGCTCAACCTAAATGACTATGATTTTGTGATCATTTCCAACCTACAGTGCTGACACCTACCTGCTGCTATCTAATAAGAGTTGCAAAGAGGATCAGTAAGAGTTGTGTTTGGAAAGCAAGCTATTTCTAGAGCTGGAGTTGGCTAATGCATTGCAGTTTCCTATACACAAGTGTGCCACATAGAAAACTGCATGTAAGAATACGAAGATGTATAAAAGTCACGAACAAGTTATTGACATGCGCAACAGATGCATGTGCATCATGCATAAGTCATAAATCTTTGTGTGTGACTACATCGATAGGTAATGAAACTGAACTTTATTTGCAAAATTCTGTTAGCTTTGAAAATTAAAATTTTTTCATAGAAATTTTACCCTAGATAATTTACTTTTATTCACAAAAGCTAATATATGCTTAAAACAAGCATTTCATGCCACTATACTGGAACTATCACCCATCTAAAGTGAATCCCATGTTTTGTTGGTGAGGAGATGAGAACAGAGTTTGCTTGGAGAGTTAATATAAATAGATAAGAAGTCTTTAAGACTCTACTTGTTTGTGCAGCATTCCATGCTTTCCTAGGAAAGGCTATGAATACTGCAAGAGGTGCATAACTTATTTCTGAACTGATCCCTTCAGGGCTAAATCAAAATTAGTATTCAGACTGAGTGAATCAAGAAAGACATGTTTAATTATATTGCCAAGCAATATTAACTTCAAAATATATTAAAAGCCTACAGCCCATCAATCTGGATGAAAACAATATGAAAGACTCAGTTGTTTGGGGTTTTTTTTTCTTTGGGCTTTATCAATCAATTATAGCTAACTTATTTGTCAGAAACTGTATTTATTATGTCTATGGGAACAAACATGGTCTTACACACTTAGGCCATATTAGGTATTATGCATTCACAATATTCATTTGATATATGCAGGAATTCAAACTTCTTGCAGAAAAAAATCTTAAGAACATTTTTCCAACAGTGAAAAATGGGAAGAAAGGGAAAAAATGTGGTTGATCCTGTTTATTCCTGAAGTGTTTTCCAGGTACAACTGAAATGTAGAACACAAGATTTCAAACTACCACAGCAACAGTAAGCTTTAGTTAATTTTCATTCAAAGTTAGGCTTGTAGTGGAAGAAAAAAGAATATAGATATAATAGCTAAATTTCATTATTTTCTTTTGTCATTTACCGTTAAACAGTTTCACTTCACAAAAATGTAGAAATATTTCACCACCGATATAACACCAGGAAGCTAAACTATTCTAATACACTACTTCGATTTCAGATCCTACTTCTGGAACATCACAAGATTGCATTTGAATTTGTCCAGCATGGAACACATTAGCAATTCACAGCTGCACTGTAGGTCATTTCTTAAACAGTTTCGGACAGTACTAAGAATAGTGTCTACTATTACAAAAAAAAAATTAACTATGAAGCATTTTGCTTTGATATTTTTACAAAAGACTACATAGGAGCAGAGGCCAAGGTGTTTTTACGAGCATGCTGGTGTGTGTATATCAGGTTTGGTTCAAGTTGTGGTGGCTGCAGACACTACTACTACCCATTCTTCTGGGGATGTGGTATCTTCCATTGCTGCTGACATGGAACCTGCCATGAACAGTATTCTTGATTTAAGCCTGGTGGTTCAAATTATGATGAGGAAAATAACTTGAGCCAATAAATCCATAACATTCAAAAACCAAGCAGTAAAAGAGCAGGTAATAAGATAATAATTTTTAATAGTCATTTGGCAATACTGAGACGCTGGGAGGAAAAAAAAAAAAAAGCTTGAAAAATGCATTTACATGGACTAAAACCAAAACATTGTTTTAGGCAGTGTTCTTCCATCAGTACTTTTCAACATGCTTTGCAAACCAAAGTATAAAGATCTCAGCTGCACAGATTGGGAAAGAAAGGTACATAGAGATAATGGTAACTGGCTTATAAGGTGGAAACTGTCACAGATAGTAGGGTTAAAGAAGATAAACACCAGGTACTGTAAAATGGAGCATGGCTACCTGTAAGATCAGGTCCTGCCTGTTGCGAAGCTTTCATTCCAACAGCACTATGGTAGTTTTAACTCTGGAGGGCTTGGATTCTATTTTTAGAAGTTCGGAACAGTTGTTTTAGAATATAGTAAACTAGTCAAAATTTTTATTATGTTTTGGCTGTGATATGCATCCTTCCAAAGTATAAGTGTATTTTTCTCAGATAAATAATTTTTCTATAATGCGTAATCAAGTGGGACTGATACTACCTTCACCTAAGGCAAACCTAAGATTTCAGTATACGTATGTGATACAGAAAGCCAGAACTTGGTCAAAATGAAGAACTGCGTTAGATAATAATCATTCAGATAAGATTTATATCTCCCTATTTAGTGTCATTGGTAGAAGTCAGAATGAAGAATTAAATTTGTTGCTTAAATAGGTGATTGCTACCATGTGTTATCAAAAAGCTTACAGACATTTTGTGAGCTCTGTGATAAAAAAGATGTTCTTAGTGTTAGAGGCTCTGTATGTGATTTTCTTTCATAGGCATTTACCCTAACTTAGATGGAACTTTAAGTTCTTGTATATCAAACTACCCGAATGGAGAAAACCAGGTTTTGTTGTTTGCTTATTCCAGTAAACAGTGAACATTTTCATGTTTAGCTTTTGGGCCAAATAATGTACTTTTTGTTGCACAGTAAGTAGCATTTCCTTTATGCCTTGAATAGGACTCATTATAAATTTAAAGACAGACAGACAGATAGATAGATAGACCTTGTTTACAGTTTCCTATGAGAATTTTTTAATAACCACTTTCTTTTCCTGGACTTCAAAGTCCCAAAGCAGTACCCTTTCACTGCAGGCTATCTTATGAACAAGTGTTGTACTGTAGATAAAAATTTCAGGCAGAATGGAGTAGTGCTGAGGTTCTGATTGTACTGAAAACATTCTTACCAATTCCAATAATTTGTTGCCATGTAAACGGGTTTCAATTTTAATAGGATGAAAACTGCAGCAAAACTAGAACAAACCGCTTAGTTCAGCTATAGTAGTTACAGCATAAGGAACATAGAGGACAACCCATCCAGTTCAAGGCTCCATTATGTTTGTGGTGTACCTTGCAGTACTGTTTTTTGTGCTTTACCTGCTGTAGAATTAAGCAATGTATGCAGTCCCTGAAGTTTAAGGAACAAAATCTCATGGAACAGACCACTTCTCTCTCTTCTTCACTAAATGCTCACATTTTGATCTCCCAGCCATAACAATCATATTTGTTGGAAACAATGAATAGTGGCTTGCTTGTATATTAAATACAGGAAGGGACAAGGAAGATTATAACCTACAAAAAGCAGAGAGTTTTGCAGATACTGATATTTTGGTTTATCAAAATGCTTATAACATGTAAAAGAAGTTATAAGTTATTCAGTCTAGCAACTCTTCCTGTGTATTCAACTGTTGTGTGCAACTGTGTTGCACAAGATCTCTGTTTAGCAAATAGGTTCATAGCATTTACATTTTTTGTATTTAGTTGTCTTAAGGCCCGTTATGTACTAATTCTTTTAGGAAAAATGTAGGTTTGGCTTCTGGCTAGTGGTTGCAGGGGCAGGCAGGCACAGGCTGTTTTGCACTTCCAGAGACTCAGGGGAATGGAACTATGGAGAATACCACCCATGATGTACAGGAATAAGAATTGTCAGTCCTTTGTGTGAAAACATTACAAGTTATCAGTGAAATTGAAGAAGTATAACTGTGAAAAAAACTTCCTTTTTTTGGTCAGGCTTTCCTTTGTTTTCCTACACATGAAGAGCTGATTTTACACAACATTTGGAGAAAACCAAACCAAAACAAAACCAAAGCAAACTCACTTCATTTTGAAGTGTGAATTTAAAATTCCTAACTTTAAGCTTTGGATTCAGGCTTACTGACTTCAGGAGTAGATGAAACTGCACTGAATGAAGACATTTTCCTGGATCAGGGTCTCAATGCTTTTAATTTTCTTTTGGAGAGTCCTGTCATACTGAGCCTTTATAAACAATTCAGAATTACTCTCCCTACCAAAGTTCAAAATAGCCTCTTTGTCAACCAGATTGCCAAAGGCATGCAGGAGAGGTAGCCACAAGTCTATCTGCACTGAGGCATCCTATAGAGGAATGCTGGCTTTTTACAGGAAAAATAAAAGAAAAAAGTAAGAGAGACAGAGAAAGAAAAAAAGGGGAGAAAGGAATAGAAAGAGAGGAAGGAAGGAATAGAAAGAGAAGGAGGAAGGAAGGAAGGAAGGAAGGAAGGAAGGAAGGAAGGAAGGAAGGAAGGAAGGAAGGAAGGAAGGAAGGAAGGAAGGAAGGAAGGAAGGAAGGAAGGAAGGAAGGAAGGAAGGAAGGGAGGGAGGAAGGGAGGAAGGAAGGAAGGAAGGAAGGGAGGAAGGGAGGAAGGAGAGGGAGGGAGGGATGAAAAGAAATAAAATCTTCTACTGTATTTTCAGTGGTTTGGAAATCAGTTTTACAATAGCAGAAAAAGGAACGTAAGTGCCATTCTGAGATTGTTGTGGCTGGTGTTCCAAGCTGCATTAAAAGCACGTGCTGTACAATAAAGCACAGTCAAACCCCACCAGTGGAAAGAAAAAGCCACCATATTTAAACATTTGAAGTGTGTGTGAAGTCTTCAGGAGTCTCACAGAGGAAATGAGGAATAACAAAGGAAAACTTCTAAGCTGAAAGCAACTTACTTTAAAAGAACATCCTGAGCACGAGCTCAGGTGAGAAGGTGCCCACATAACCTTACTAGTGTATGCAATTTCAGAGAAATGTTGACAGTGAAAAGTGACCCATCTGCCAGAAAAAAAAATGGCTGTGAAGTGGCTGATGACCTCAGCTGTAGCTATTTCCCATTTACTTAGTATTATAAACATATCAAAAGATTTCAACTATTTCCTGTGCTTCATGGTATGGCCTCCCACACCCGAACTACTTTACATCATCCTGCTAGAATGTCCTATGGGGAATGACCACTATTCAACAAGGAGCAGTTTTATTTAAGCACAACTGCACAGGGCTTTTGTAGAAAGTGTTTCCCTGCATTCATTTCACATTCAGATGTTCTTTAAAGCTGTTGTGCTTAATTTCTTTACCATTTATAGTCTGATTTTCAAATGTACAGAAACACCTGCTGCTCTTGTTATATGTAGTTTGGGTAGCCCAATGTCTCTGATGATCGACTAATTAATTCACCATTGTTTCACTGATATTATTTTTAAATCTCTCCCATTACTTTGGAACATAGAGTTAAAGCACAACATCGATTGCCTGGAAAACATGGTTTGCTGCACGGCTATGTTTGTGCTCAGCTGGGTGGTTGAAGGTAAGTGAGGCAGGAGGTTGAATATGCCAGATCCTATACACTTTATTGTCCGTTTGGAGACTGATTTTAGAAGAGCAGATGGCACAGTGAAGGACTTGCTGCAATATTTATGTTTCCCCTTGCAAGTGCAACCTGATTAATCTGTAATTAGTAAATAATTGCAGTCCCCACTCTCCAGCATTTTAGGGAACTCAAGAAACTAAATGGTCATGTAAAAATGATTGCCACATTTAGTTAAATACATTCTCCATATGTTAAAAAGTAGGTTTCTGCCTTAATCTAGAATCAGAAAACAGGGGCAACACGTGTCTTCAAAGGATACTGCTGTTAGCACAAACGCAGGAAGTAAAGTCATCACACTTAAGTAGATGTTATATTAAACTGTGAAGTTAACAAAAGTAGCCATAAGAAATTTATCAGGGAATACAAAAATTCAATAAATGGGAAAAAAATCACATTGACTGTAACCAAAATGAAACATCCATAGGTCCAAAATTTCATTCGTACATATCTGAGTAGTAAAGAAATAGAATCAAAATATCTGAGAGGAAATTCCAGTTGGGGCTACCATGTTTTCACTGTTTGTGTTAACTGTCATGTAATATACAGCTTTTGTAATTCAGAAAAAGTGGCTAACTGCTCTCCCAATTTTCCTAATTGTATCTCAAATGAAAAAACAAAAAAAAAAGATGGAAATATATTTTGGAATATTTACTGGGATGCCATTGTTTTTAGAACTGAACATACCAGGTTCCCTATTCCTCCTACAATAGATATATAGCGTATTTTTAGAAAAAATATTCTCTCTCAAATTGTGACAAAAACTATGGTTTCCATTTTCTCAGAATTTCAGAAAGCTTATATATATCCCTGATCTGCTCATACACTGAGAACTACAGAAACTACTTACAAAACAGCCCAAAAGTGGGGTGGTCGTGTATACTCATCACATCATGGGTATTCTACCCCCCCACTCTCCTATGCCTGTTGAACCCTGGGATGTAAGGGAAAAAAAGGCAAAGAGCAGAAGTTTCCATGCTCTCTGCCGGCGGGTGCGGTACACGGCAGGCGGGGGCCCCACGATATTCCCTCCGCCCTGTCAGGGATTTCAGCTGTTTGTACTGGATCTTTGCTAATCCTCAGGGACTGGGTTATTGCTGATCTGCAGAACATGTGAACAGAAGGGCAATATCCTTATACGTTCCCTCTCTGGCACAATTGTGTGGGTTGTGACCCAGCCCAAAGTGATTTTATTTCTCTCCAGTTCCCCATTCTTAATAGCACCATGCTATCAGAAATACTTTGTGTGTGTGTGTGTTAGACAGAATCCATTTCATTGCCACTGTGACCACAATAACTCCATTTGTTGTTAGGAGGGCGGGAGGGAGAAGGAAAGGGTGAGAAAGAGAGAGAGGAGACCTGCATGCTTGATGTTGAAGAAAAGCCTGTTTGTGCTTAATACATTGGAGAAATTGTTCAAGAACAGTTCAACCATGTGAAAAACATAACCCCTACATGGCTGCCAAATTCAGTAAGGGCTAGTATGATCAGTTATGTAAGTGCCAATCCTAAAACCTGAAGCTGCCTGGAGGCAGTTTCAACCACTACACCCCATTTGTTCCGAGGCTGCAGAACATTCGAGAGAGATGTTTCTTGGATCAATGCCTTCCTTTTATTCCTCCTTGTTCTAACCTTAAAGAGAAAAATGCAAAAAGAAATTATTAAAAAAACCCATCACCAACAACAAAAAACAACCAATGAGGACATCTGTGCATCTGGCAAGTTCCACAAAATCAACACCCGATTCAGGGAGCTGGGATACGGACACAATGTAGCGTAAAGGGATCCACAATAACAGAACAGTTAGAGGGAATTCATGGTTTTTTTATGCATTTTATGGCACTTTTAGTTAAAGACAATAACCTACGTGTTTTCATACTGTACTAGGATTGGCTGATGTCCATTTCTTGACACCATCATACTCACATCTTCTCAGACAGCCCTGTGATTGTCTGCCTGTGTCCTTTAGACCAGGAAGAGCTCAGATATAAAAACATTAACATTTAAATCAAATATATACAAACATAGAAACACATATGTATAAAGGAGTGTAAAAATACGCATACATATTTATATATGTGTAGGGTATTGTATGTATAGATATAGTATTATATATTAAACTATATATAAATGCACTCATTAAAATTAGAATCATAGAATAGCTTGGGTTGGAAGAGACCTTAAAGATCATCCAGTTCCAACCTTTGTGTCGTGGGCAGGGACACCTCCCACTAGATCAGGTTGCGCAAGGCCACATCCTACCTGGCCTTGAACACCTCCAGGGATGGGGCAGCCACAACTTCCCAGTGCCTCACCACTCTCATAGTGAGGAAATTCTTCCTTATTTCTAGTCTAAATCTGCCCCTCTCTAGTTATTATAGAAAATAAATACATATCATCCCTGAAAGCATAGGTATAAAATGCATAAAGCATTATTTAATAAGAGCTAATAAGATTACTAATTAAACCTAAATGTGAATAAAAAGCACTTAAACAGACGTTGGGGCTGGGTTTGGGTCCTCTACTTCACCAGGCTGCAAAACAAGCTCAACACGTTGAGTGAGGATGACTTCAAGAGGGCTTAGTGGTGCCAAAAGGGTGGGAGAACATTCACAAGGGCTATAGACCCTTCCTTGAAGGCCTATGTGCAGACCCTGTTGTGTGCAAAGAAGAAGCTGATCCATAAGTCAGATGAAGAAGGACCTATGCCCACACTCAGTGCAGCAGGATGGCTGCACAGGGCAACTGAGGCAGATTTGGGGCTTTGCTTAGTGCTGCAAGACACAGACAATGCGGTCTGCAAAAGTGGAAAATCAGGGCAAAATGCTAACTTCAGAAGAACATGTGTGTAGGGTCAATAAGGAAAAGACCCAAAGAGGATCACAGAAAAGAGGAACAGGCTAATTTCCATGAGCCGCAAACCAGAGTTCAAGGCCAGTTGTCACACAGAGAGTACAGGTACTGATTGAAAGCTCTCTTTCCCTGCAGTAACCTGTAACAACATTTTGGGCTGCAGGCTATATGTCTCCGTATCCTTAGGTCAATGCTGCAAAGCAGTGGAAGACTAAACATGCCATCAAGGCTGTCCTGTTACCATATACTGATAACTGCAAAATTAGCAAGACCAAGGCTTGGGGACACAGACATCTTTTATCAGGACACTGCTGATAAAAGGGCAGGTGGTGGTGCTCTGACAGAGTCAGAAGTCAGGAGGGTGGTCATACAAATGTTAGCTCTGCTGTGGCTGTTGTTCACAGGACATACAAATAAAACACAGTGTTACAAACAGGGTTATTAATTAGTACAGCTAAGCCACCTTTTGGAAGATCTAACAATAAACAGTAAGAAAAGTTTTAGCACTCACAAACCGTGACTGTTTATTTTCAAACACAAAGCACAGTAGCAAGCAATTTGGTGTAATGAAAGGGCTTGTGGGGCTGATAGTTCTGGGCTTTTGGCTTAAAGGCCAGCAAAATAGAAAAAATATGTTAGAATGAAGACTGCTGATGAGGCAAGCCACATAGATTTTTCATCACTGCAAGCGATGAAATCATCACAAAATGATAGAATTCTCAATTCTTGGAGAAGTAAGGCGGCTGGTAAGTAGAAGAGCCACCTTGGACTTCCTGAGGGCAGACTTCAGACTTTTCATAAAGCTGGTTGATACATTTCCTTGGGAAACAGTCTTAGAGGGCAAAGGAGCCCAAGAAGGCTGCACACTCATCAAGAAGGAAATCTGGGTGGTACAAGAACAGGCCATCCCCATGTGATGAAAAATGAGCCAGTGGGGAAGAAAACCTGCTTGGCTGAGCAGAGAGTTTTGGGTGGATCCCAGAAAAAAGAGGAGTCTATGAGCTTTGGAAGGAGGGGCCGGCATCTCAGGAGGACTACAAGGATGAAGTGAGATCATGCAGAGAGAAAATCAGGAGAGTTAAAGCCCAACTAGATTTTAAATTGGCCAATTCTGTGAAAGATAATAAATAAATGTTTCTACAGATAAATTAACAGTGAAAGGAGGGCCAAGGAGAATTCCATCCTTTACTGGGATGCAGGGGAAACAACAGTGACAAAGCCTGAGGTTAAGGCTGAGGTACTTAATGCCTTCTTTTCCTCAGCCTTTAATAGTAAGGTCAACTGTTCTCCAGATACCCAGCCCCCTGAACTGGAAGTTCGGGGGGAAAAGCAGAACAAAGCTCCCATGATGCAAGAGGAAACGGTTGGAGACCTGCTTGGCCAATTAGACATTTGCAAGTGTATGGGGCCAGATAGGATCCACCCAAAGGTACTGATGGAGCTGGCAAAGGTGCTTAACAAACCCCTTTTCATCATCTACCAGCAGTCCTGGCTGACTGGGAAAGTTACATTTGACTGGAGGCTGGCCAATGTTACACCCATACAGAGAGTGGATCTGGGGGACCACAGGCCTGACAGTCTGACCTCAGTGCCAGGGAAAGTTGTGGAGCAGATCATCTTGAATTCTATCACACAGCACACACAGGACAATGAGGTGAGCAGGCCCAGTCAACATCGGTTTATGAAAAGCAGGTCCTGCCAAACTAACCTGATTCCTTCTATGACAAGGTTACTTACTTAGTGGGCAAGGGAAAGACTGTAGATATAGTACAGCTGAACTTTAGTGAAGCCATTTGACACCATTTCCCACTTCAAATAAGGTTGTCGCAAAGTGGCTGTTGGTCTCTTCCTCAAGTAACTTGTCATAGGATGAGAAGAAATAGCCTCAAGTTGCACCAAGGGAGGTTCAGATTAGGAAAAATTTCTTCACCAAAATGTTATCACACACTGGAATGGGCTGCCCAAGAAGATGGTTGAGTCACTATCCCTGGAGGTATTTAAAAGGCTGGTAGATGAGGTGCTTACTGTTGTGGTAGTGGACAGATTTGGTTGGAATCAATGATCTCAAAGGTCTTTTCCAACCAAACAATTCAATAATTCTGTAAGTGTCTTACTGGCAAGAGGAAACCACCAGAGCCCTTAGGTGCAAACTGCTTTTCTGAACATGTGGGCCAGTTAGCAAGTCTCCTACTAGAGATAACCCGCCCCGGAAGGGACTTATCAGTTATTGCAGCAGAGGTGGAGGAAGCAGCATTCCACCTCATGACTGTCTTGGAGCATGTCAAGGCAGTGGGACTGTCCAGTGCAGAGTTTAGTGCTGGCTGATACGTAGAAGAACACAGATTTTTTACTTTAGATCCAGATCCTTAAATCTTATAAAATGTTTGTTCAGGTTGTAGATCAAATTTTGGATCTTTTTTGCCAGCTGTTTGAAACTGGTGATTATTCTCAGCTCCATGTTAAATCTCTCAGCTTGCATGACTTCTTGTTCTCCCACTATTCATTTAAACAATGCGAATGTGACAAAGTTTTTATTTTGGATCAGTACTCTCCTGCAAAATAAGAGAACACTTTAATTCTGGCTGTCATTGTGAAAGCCATAGGGGTCAGAGTTTGCAGAACTCTGTAGCCTAGGCCCTAATCCAAAATTACAAACAAAAAGCAGAAATATTTAATTGCTCTAAGTAACAGTGACAATAATCTCTGTTTTACTGCGAGTCTTAAGAGCACTCACTGCCAAGAGAGACCTGACAGACATAGAACTGTTAAGCAAAGCAAAAGAGCTACATGACAAACTGTGGTGGCCTGTGCATAGAAATGTCATGTCAAGTGACTTTATTGCATGAGACTCTGACATATCTTATATACCTATCATTCTCCAATCTAAGTGTTAAGCCATACCACAGTCTTAAATATCACAAAACCTGTTTCCTTCTTTTACATTATGAACATTATTATGGTGTTGAGGAGTTCAAGAAGATACTTCAGGTGAGAAACTTTTGTGAAGCATGTCATACATTGTGTAACGATGGCCATAGCTGTTATTATTATTGCCAGCTCTACTTATTTCATGACCATGCATTTGTCTTGGGGGAAAAGTGTTAGATGTCCAAGCTGCAGCCTGGGAAGTGCTTACAGAGACTCACAAAGTGATCACTGGAATACTATTGAGTGGCAGATCCTGGCATGGCACTAAAAGGAGATTTTTGACTTGCAAAATAAAGTTACTGTTGCAACAAGAAGTCAAAATGTTGAGGGAAGCATGCAGATCATAAAAGAAAGAGATTATAGCAACGACCTTTCACATGTTCTGAGAAAAATAGACAGTGAAAAGCTGAAGGTTCATTGCTGTAGAGATCACCTGCAGTATGCTATACTGGCCTGTAGTTGCATGTTCATGTACCAGTTCATTTTTCTTAAACCTAGAACAGTTATACTCCTGCCTCCAGACAGTCATCATCAGAGGATAAAGAGATTCATGCCTTTCTACTCCATGGCTTATATATGTAGCCAAAAATGAACAGTAAAATCTGTCATGTGTTACAAGGTGGTGAATATCATGTAGAATCCTACTTCTTAGATGGCAATGCAGTAATTGATAGGATGCCAACAGCTTTATAATTTAATGGGTGCTTTTTCCACAGCTACACCAAATGCTACCAATAGAAGACTGTAACCTTCTTGCAGGGACAAGTTTTGGATATGTGTATTACAGAACACAACAAATGATGGACCGTCTGAAAAGAGCAGATTTTAACTTCAGATCTACATGGGTGTACGAGTGGGTCACTATGACAAAATAGGATGTGGGTCTTACAGACAAAATGCTCGCAATGCTGGTCCCCGGAGATGTGCTTTTTTGGTGGCAGGACAAATGCCATTTATGAGTATTACAAACCAAGCACTGTCAGAAAAATATGTTACTATGGTTTGCTGGCTTCTATCCTATCCTTTCATCAACAAAATAAATATAGTTCTCTTGGACATCCTGGAGTTATTTTAAGAATTTTGACACCCTTTGATGTTCAAAGTAAAGATCTACTCACCTGGCAGATTTTTTGTCCCTGTGCTATCCATGTGAGCAAATGGCAAGCTACTGTTTCCCTTGTTCCGTGCTTGTGCAGAAAGCTCCCAGGCCCTGTGGATCTACAGCAATGAAGAAGGAGTACCTCGCAAGTACCTGGTATTCCCTGAAACTTTATCATTTTGAAGAGAGGGTAGAAATCATTTCCTGGATTATATGAATCTCCTCCTCTACCAGAAGCAGGAAGCTTCAGGCTACTCAGCCTGGTACACAGACGGTAACAAAAAAAATAATATGCTGAAGATTACAGGCAGAAAGAAGCTGTCATTTTGTGGCCTGAACATATTAAGAAAAACCATGCCAAATGCCAAATAGCAAAACTGTTTTAAAATTCTCCATAGGGAAAATTAAGACAGACTCTGGATGCCGCTGCTCAGGAACTATCTAGGTGAGTCCACAGGCAGCTTGCTGATAGACATTTTGGAGTTTATGTTGTCAGGCCCCAGATCCTATGGCTACTTGCATTCTGGAGGCAACTGTTGTTTAAATGTTAAAGGTAGCACTCTAAATGCAAGAAATAGAGGAAAGATCAATTTTGAGGTGCTGAGAGGTCTCATGTTGGACTGCGTCATAAATCCAGCCAGTGATGACCTTAAGAAGAGTGTGATACAGCTGTGCTCTATCATCAGGAATGGGAAGAAGTAGGCAATAGAAAACACACCACTCAGATGACACAGAAGATAGTCTATGATAAAGCATACAGACCAAAATTTTAAAAACCTCCCTTGCATCTTTTGATCATAGGCGTGTGCTCAAAGCAGCCATCTTCTGCTATTCTGGCATGGCCTAGCAACTGTGGGAAAGTTTACTTTGTAAAAAGTCTCTTGGACAACGCCCACTACTACCTGTCTCTCTGTAATGCCTGAGAATAATGCATGTTTTGACTGTTATTCACAGGAACTGCTCTGTAAATATTCTCTTACCAAATTTGTGCAGGACTCATCTGAAGGTCTGAATGATAAACATTTATTTCTCTCAAATATATATACAGTTGTGAACAGTGATTTGATGAACTCTGCCTCTGAGAGCAATGAAAATGAAAAAACTTCTACTAAGTATGTGTACCATGGGAATCTCAGTCTCCAGAAAGAATTTTTTTCCAGGGTAAAAAGTGTCAATCTCAACACAAAATACATGGTATTATTTGAGAATCCCTGAGACAACCTCAAAGTTACATCCTTAGGCAGGCAGATGTGTCCTGCAAGGCCCTATTCTTTTTAGAAGTGTTTCAAGAAGTTACCTATGTACCACATGGATGTCTGGTTGGTTGTTTAAATTATTCTACCCTGGAGGCTTTTAAGCTAAGAAGTGGTCTTTTTTGGCTCTTTACACACTGAAAATAAAAAAAAAGTCAGTCGTTCAACAGTAAATTGAGAGGATCTGAACTGACACTGATGTCAGTGCACTGAGGAACACAATGTCCCAGTGTCTGTTCTTCCTGGAGCAGATGATTGGTCCTCCCCTGGCAGAGGAAAGCAATACACTGCACTGCTTTTGATGACCTGATAAAGGCCGTTCCTGAAATTGTCCACAATAGGTTGAAGAGGAGAATTGCATTAATAATTCAAGAGATACACATGAAAAAGTTCTGCAGATTCATTAAAAGCCGGAGTACTAGAAATGTGAACTTCAAAACTCTCTTCCTGCAAGGCATCCATGGCCATGTCTCCAGCCAAATCTACACAGCACTGGATAAGGTTATTTCCACCCTCACCCGTTCTGGAGTAAAATCTACAGTCTATCAGACCTCAAGGTGAAATCAGAAAGAAGGCCTTTGTTTAGTAGGCTGGATGGGTGCTGAATGGGTCGAATGGATGCAAAGTGCTTTGTAGCAAAGCGTCCTTTCAATATATTGACATTTTGGCATCGTTGCTTTGTTTCGGTATATAAAATAGATAGCACTATGGACTATTTGTCTTTTCCCCACACTCCCTAAAAGCAAAAGGTTTTTCTTAAACTTGCTGAAAAGCCAGCAAAATGCTTTTTCCTATAACAAATAAATAAATATTAGTCATGTCAAAGTAGCATAGTCAGCACAAGAATCAGACCAGATCAACTGGGGTACTATCTCTGCAGAATACTTCCACGTATTTCTGCTAGTGGTGGTGGCAAGACTTTTCTTAATTTCTTAAATGTAGTTATCACACCCAGATTGAAGGGAAACTGACAGAAGAGTCAAGCCTGTTCGGATCCCAAACCTGAAGTTAAAGATTTTCTAATATGCTTGTAAAAATTGTGTGCTGCCTCTGCCTGCATAACTCACTGAATCACACTCATTTACTTCCCTTTGGGTTTTCAAGCAATGTTCTGCTTTGGCCTACTCAAGCAAATTCCTATGGGCATTGTGAATAGATGGGGGTCGCAGTCCATCAGGTTTATGCTGGCTTAATTTTTATTTGTGACTAAATCTCATCAGATTTCTTTTACCTGATGACAGCAACTTTCATTGCTGGCTGAAAAGTTCTCCACTGCAATTGCTAGTAAGTCTTGATAATTCCCTCAAGCCTTGCAAAGGAGCTAGCAAGAAGAACAAATAAATTGGGAATTGCTTCTAGGCATGTAAAACTTGGAGGTCTGAAAGTGCAAGGTTAGATGATCTCCCAGGATACATCTTAAGCCCACATCTCAGCCCATTATTTATTGGAATGAAGCTGTGGAAGTAGAGGGAAGAAAGAGAGAGGGAAGAGGGATTTAGCTGTTTAAACTAAGAAATAAGTAGTAAGGGAGAAGGACCACAAAAAAACCCAAAGGGAGTTTAGTAACGTGCATGCAGTTATAATGCTGGTTCCTTGTTTTTATGCCCTTAGCTGCGTCGAACATATTCATTACGTAAATTAAAGATTTAGTTCAATACAATTCTCTTTGCAATACCTGACTTGAAAAAATCACACAGTCTCATGAGACTTAACTAGGACAAAACCACTATGAGAGTCAACAAACACCACACATCGAGAGTTAAAGAAAGCATTCCACAGTTTGCTTTTTCTTATGCAGGCTTTCATCATAGTTTAAAAAAAAAATAGAGGAAACTGCCTTGGAAAGCCAAGTACTCACACAGGCCTGTGCTTCATGGGGATTAATGATCCCCATTCAAAACTGTGCTACATTCAGAGTAGCAGGGAAGACTATCCTTTGTTGGCATGAAAGGGTGGGTCTCCTTTGACTTCAGCAGAGTTTGCCTTATTTATGCTAAGCAGAGAATTTGGCCCAGAAATTATTAGTTGCATTGTAAGTGCCTTCCTCTGCCAGAGCCGGATTATTCTGTCATTCAATGCATTTTGCAGTCTAACGTTAAACATGAAATGTTAAGCATTCCATATGACAGGGTTTTCCCTATGCCTCTTGGGATGCTAGCTCATTAAGAACTTTTTCTGATTGCTCAACCTATGCTGATTTCTCTTTACTACCATCTGACTCCAGTACTTCCAGCTTTACTCCATGGTGATACGCAAAGCAATTGTCCATCCTGTATTTGTGTCTAACTATTGAGTTTCAGGAAAACGAAGGACCCTCTTTTCATAGCACTAACTTATGCATATCTGATTGTTCTGCAAAATGTTCAATATTTATTATAAGAGTTAAAGTTGATCTAAGAAATAAGCAAAATATCTCCTTTCATCTTGCTTATGTGCTAAAAGGAGTACAGAAATTCTTATTAAGCAGGTTGCCAGGAAAAAGTACTTGAAGGAGTACAATGTGCTCCTGCCCCTACATGTAGGTGGAGACTGCCAGATACACTGGAGGCACTCTTTAAAGGGGAACCATAAAGAAGGCAAATGAGGAGCCTCATACTTATTTTCTGGTGCTGGAAGTACACTCTGTACTCTCCCTGATGCTGTTGCTAAATGCCAGAGACTGAGCCCTGCTTTTTGAGATGTATTAGATGAGCAGAGCTCTAAAAAAAAGGCCAGCAATTCCTTGGCCCAGTGTAAGGCCACTTGCTTTGGATTCCCCAAGACTGTGAAGGTAGCTCTGCTTCACAATCTAGTTTTGCTTTTCCTATGTATTTTGAGCAGTAATTTGCCATCCAAGTATTCCCTCAGAGATTAATAAGGCTGTGTAGGAAATTAAATAGTATTCCATTGTAAGTAAAGATGGCACACAAAATAGCCCTTGAATCTTCTTTTTAAAATCCTTGTTATTAGACAGCTCAGGGGGAGCTTAGCCAGTGTACATGCTTTCAGACTACCCTATTGCAGAAGCTGGAAGTTCTGCTCAGCTCCTGATACAGTATTTTTGTCATTCCTTCTTGTGTAACGATACACATTTCATGCTGCCTTTTTAAGTATATATTTACACCTTTTCTAGGGTGCTGCCTCCTAGGTAGGTTAAACTGAGCAGATGTTGATGCCTAATATAAAATTGGTCTCTATAAGTGAGAAGCCAGAGCATTGTGATTTTGGCTGCAAAGCCTCACTGGACTTGAGCAGCTAAACTCCTGGAGCCCAAGTGTGATTCTGTTGCCAAACATTTGTCTGCGCACTGTTCCTTTGCAGCTTAGGCTCAGCTTTGTCAGCATCCCTGTGACTTACAAGGCTCTGCTCCTCCTTGCCTCACATGTGGAAACTGTCCCCTGTTAATGAAGTCATACTGACTGAATGTAGCATGCTTCAAGTGAACACTGATCATAGGGCACGGGAGACACACAAAGAAAATCACTGCCCTTCACACTCCAACACGCACCACTTCACAGCCCATGGCTCTGTAGATGGAAGAGAATGCAGAAGTGTCACAACTTCCAGCTCTCTGCTGAGAGGTGCTCCCAGATTTGCCTCTGCACGGTCACCACCTGCAGTACTTTTCTGCAGAATAGAAGTGCATTTATGAGGCAGGAAACTAATTTGCTCTTTTTGTCAAGAAGCCATGGAACAAATTCTTTTCAAATACTGCCCCTCCTAGATGTAGGTGGTTTGTATTTTGGGGTTTGTTTTTGTTCTGTTGCATACTCCACAACTTACAACACATAGTAGAATATTTACTATTTACGATCTCAGTGTACTTGTTTCCTGACTTAGGTAAGTTGACTTTGAAATTCATCTCTCATTTTGGCCTCTGGGCTTAATTTCATCAGAAAGCAAAACAAAATTTCTTGAGGTGTAGTCTGCTATGGTTAAGGTACTTACTTCAGTGGTATCAGTAGCTTAAATCATAAAGAATTATCCTTCCGGGTTCTTTTCCATGACCTGTTCAGAGGAGGTACATTCAAGAACAATGGCACTTTTCAACTCATTGGAATGATTATCATGTGTAAAGGAAGCAACAAATCAGTAACAAATGGAGAATGGAGCTTACATGTTGGAGTTGAACAATTTCAAAATGAGGAACAAAAACTTCAAAAGAATAAATGAAAATTCTTAATCTACCAGTGTATTACAAACCATGTGCTCTTTGTTATCTATACATTTCTGGTTCAAAAACAACTTGGATTTTTAACTGAGTGTGAACATGGCACAATTATGTTAGTGAGATAAACCTTTTAAATGAAAACTCACATTGGAAAAATATTTTTTCTCTATTTTTTTAAATTTGCAATGGTTAGATCAGCTTAACTTACCTTACAAGGTAGCAGCAATATCTTGAAGATTTCCAGTCCCTGAAGTGATAGGTTGGATCTCTCTAAAACTGAACTGAATATAGTAGCCAGTAGCAGAATCCCACAGTGAATTAATGCAGAGTAGTCTCTGTACAGTATTATGCTTATCCTCTGTTTCTCTTGCATTAAAACAACAACAAAAAAAATGGAATTAAAGGAATCAAATACAGTCAGCATAAAGCTGACTGTCTCAAAAGACAGATATCAGATATAAGGTGAAAATAAAAATATAAGAATATTTTTAAAAAGTAAAACAAAAACCAAACAGATAGAATGGCCCAAGCATGCAGCACTCCCCATTAAACATCTGGACACTGCAAACTCTGAGGAAGCTACTGCCTCACAATCCAGATTTTGCAGCTGTCTTGTAATGAGCTGAACCAAAACGCTCGATCTAATCATATCTTAATTTTAAAGATGTTTGCACTTGGACCTTAGTTTGTAGTTCTGGCAGAGTTATAAAACATGCATTTTAGATGTTTCTGAGCCCCTAAAATGATTGAGCTTTGTAAAAACCCAAACATTTTGAAATCTATGTTAAGCGATGCTTTAAAACATTAAGAAAGTGGATTAATTAGTTTTAAGTTTTCTTATTTAGAACCTCTTCACATACTCACTTGGGTAAAATTTTAACTGTTAGTATTTTACTAGTCCTGTGGAATGTACATGCATTATGTGTCCATAAGTTCCATCTTTTACCTTACAAAGAAGTATTGGGTATTTAAGAGGCAGCCAGAGGTTTTTATCAGTTTTGTTTGCATACAGTATTACTTTGCTTGGTAAGCACAAATCACCATCTATTGAACTGCTCACTTCTTTGTAGCATGGTTTCTCACATATCAATCAGAATTCTTAACATTTTTCATAGGTCATTTAGAAATCATGAAGATCTTTGGTATTTACCAAGAATATTTTCTCTTGCAAGATAAGAAGCTTTTTTTTTTTTAATAAAAATATGAGTAAATAACACTTTCTTATGTCATTGTTCATCATTACACAGCTTAATTCATTTTGTACCACAGAGAGAGGAGTTATTTTCTTCAAATGCTATTGCTTTCAAAGGTAGTTATTTTAATTATTTCACACAAGTCATGTGGGATAGAAACACTTATACAAGAAGCACTTGAAAGCAGTTTTTCAGAGAATAATTATTGCAAGCCAGAGACCTGACTACAAAGTCTGAGCTCCACTATAATAAATGCAGTACCTGTACATGCACACAGGGATTTGATCTAAACATCTGTCCAGGAAAAGTACTATTTGAAAAGGTTAAGCTTCTGCAACAAAACAGGGAGCTCCTCAGCATCTGCTTATAGTAGTAGCTTCTGTTTCTCTTTCTTTCCTTGCCTGCTCAACCCCTCTATCGCACCCTTGTCTTAAGAAATCTGCCTGGCTTGTCCATTCCCTGCTTCAGTCTCTCTAAAGAAAAAAAAAAAATCTGTCAAAACCCGGAGATCTGCCAAGTAGTTCTGGTATCTGGAAGATGCATGGTATTCCCTGGGCTGCAGGGACCCTGTCCTCATTCCTCAGGAACCACTCACATTGTACAAGCACCTCATCGCAGCCAGAAGCTGGGTTTCAGAAGTATGCCTGAAAACCTAACAGAAATAAATGATAAACTGCACCTTTATCTGCTACTCTGCAAGGGACTGAATTACACCTTCACTGAGGAGATCAACTGCAAAGACTAGTCAGCTGCTGTTAAAAGCCTGCAATGCCTGTGTTTTTGTAGAGTTCTTCACCCAGAAGGTTAGAACAGCAGCAGAGTAAGAAAACCACTTTTGAAACACTTTTTTTTTTCTCTCTCGGTGGAGAATTTATGGAAGTAGTAGTTCCCTTTCTTTCAGGACATTTTTTGTCTTTTATCACTTTTCAGAAAGACATGTATCAAACTGCACTTGTAACACCATGAAGATTACAGTCACAACCGTTATTCAAAAACTCTGGAAAGCATTTGGAAATCTTGCAAGTATTTTTAACTTCTACAAAAGTAAGGAACATACTTAAAAGATTTCTTATGTATCCAGTCATGTCAATGTGTTGTAACTTTTAAAATAAAACTGGAGATACTGCAGAAATATTTGTGATGAATACTCCCTTTCTACTGCACTGGCCAAGAGTAATGCCGTGTAACAAGCCATGACTATAACTTCATACTTGTTTTCACTCCCGTGTGCCTGCTATCAAAGTAGTTGCATAGAAATGAAGTCCTGACCCATGATTCAAAGTCAGATCCTAAATGCACAACTGCCTTCTCCACCTTCTTCCATCCTTCCTTGCCCATATGTGAATTATAATTAAAAACACTACTAAGGAGTTCTATATGAGCACAGACTTCTTATACAGATTGATGTTTTTGTGATAGCCAAGGTGAGCAACTGAAATCACAGCCCTGGAACTTAAGAAAGAGCAATGAACAGCTCCTTAGTTTCCAAGGATTTTCAGTCAGTCAGTACAAAGAGACTGGTTGATATACACACTGAAACGGAAATGAGGCATCATTTGCACTCATTGCTCTGAAGCTTTAGTTAGATAAGTGAAATCCAGATCATGAGCAATCATAATCAAAGTAAGAGGACAGCAGGCATCTACACTGGCAGGGATCACCTCTCATTTACCCATTGAAGCAATTGGTAAAACAGGTAGTCACGTGCTATGGCTAGCTGTTCAATTGCTTTACACTTTTACCTAGATTTGGCTTCATGGGAGATGCAGGAAGGAGAAGGATGGTGACACATTGAATGTCTCTCATTTCTGAAGCTGTTCAATTTACAAGAGGAATAAAAGCTATTAAAATGAATCACAAGAAACATTTAAGAAAGCAGCAGGAATAAGTTCTTCAATTCGTGTCAAATGAAAGATTCTAATCTCACAGACCTGATAATAAGATACAGTGTTTTCTATAACTAAACGGAAGTGCTATTCTGAAGCTATTATAACAATCAAAATTAATCAACACTTTTTCTGGAATTTTAAGATGAGTAACTGAGGATTTAATGATACTGTTAGGTATAACCCTGGAGTCCATGGTTACAGCAAGTCAGTAAGAAAATTAAAAGTTTGGTTTAGAAAAATAAGATTAGAGATGAAAAAGCAGTGTAAAATTATCAGCTTAGATAACTATCTATAGAACTTCTGTTCTGAGTTTCATCAAGTACCCACAGCATTTCTCAATAGCTTACAGAACAGTGAAAACCAAATGAAGAAAATAAAAAAATGTATAGAAACATAGGAAGTGAGCAGAAAGGACAGAAGGTCTCACAAATCTCATAGCTTCCTGACCTAGCAGGAACCCCCTTTGATGAACCTTCCAGCTGATCCTCAATAGGAAACCATGACTTACATGACTGAAGAGAAAGAAAAAAATTCTAATTTTTCTTCCAATTTATTTAAAGGAAAATTACCTCTTTACCCCAAACCTCGCAGCTGGTTAAATCCTGAGTATATTAATTGGTCATGTCAGTCAGAGACCAGATAAATATTAACACCAGTAATCACGCTTTATCTGGATGTACTTTATTTTCAGTGCAGTGCTTCAGAGAAAGTTGACAATGCCCAGAAGCTGATCTGTTAAGCACTTATTGAGGGGTGCAAGGGAGGGAGGAAGAGTGGAAAGGAGGAGAAGTGAGTCTTCTTTCCTTGGCATGGAAATAGCAACTAGCATACTCCATAGCAACTAGCAGAAGAGTCAAAGCACATATTAATAAAGCAAAGCCAGATTACAAACAAACTGTAATTCAGGCTCTGTTTAAACCTCTTTTGAAATATAATGTACTTACATATTCAAAACTTCATTCCTGATCTCCTAGGAATGATCTTTTTTTAAATATTAAAACTTCATAAGTTTTTCAAGCTTCATATTAAATAATTAGAATTTATTGACCATTTATTTTATCTCAAAGATTATTATAGGATTTCTCCTTAAATGGTTGGAAATACTATTGCAAGATTATTTTGGTTAGTATTTTAGTGTCCAGTTACAATTAATTTCTCCATTATCAATGTGTACCCATTTGAATATAGAATCTTGTTATCCTTTGACTTAAACATTTCATCTTCCTTAAATACGGTATTTTGCAAATCTTCATAGTAGCCCTACTGTGCACTTGTTCCAATTTAAGCTCATTTTTCTTCAACATACATGATGACAACTGTGTGATATAAAATACTACTTTTGCTTCCCTGACTTTACTAAAATATCTGTTGATAGAATTGTGACAATTTTTTTTGAGCTGTGGCACAGTGACCTCTAAAAACCAAATTGCTATTAACCAGAACACTGCTATCACTTTCTTCTTTAACTATCTCTAGCTATTTGGTTTCCCACCAACATCATATCATTATTTTTTTATTATTTCTTCATGTATATTATTTCTATAGAAGCATCTGATTCCAGGCTTTTACACTTGCACTAACAAATCCTATTCTATGCCACTCTTATAGCTGTACACAGAAGCAATTAACATCTGTTGCAACCTCTCTCTGCCCTCCTTCCTCATGTCCTCGGCCAAATTCTTGCTACCCTGATGTGGGAAGAGACCATGTGACTACAAGGTTCATTAGAAATTCTAATAAAATAACTCACTCTTGGAGATGTGAATTGCAGTTGGTGCCTGCTTCAGGGTTTTGATGCTGATGTGGTTGCTGGGGCCAAAGGATGTGACACAGATGAGTGCCTGTTGCTCTGAGAAAGGAAAGTTCCTCAAAGACACACTACTGGAGGTGCATGGATAAATCACCCAGTCCCTCCAGTTCTAGGAACTGGCCAGGGGAATCAGCAGCAGCTTCTGCCATGTCTTCCCAGGGGTGCTGACTCTAGAAAGCCCCAGAGAGCTTTCGCATGCTACTGGGGCAGGCTGCAGCTGACCTGAGATCTCTGCAGTAAGCCCTCTCTCCTGTCTTCTGACCAGGAGCACATTCAGTGAGGTAGCAGCAGAGCCAGATGCCAGCCCTGTTCAATGTCTTTATCAATGACCTGGATGAAGGCATTGAGGGCACCCTTAGCAAGTTTGCAGACGACACTAAGCTGGGTGGAAGTGTTGATCTGCTCTAGGGTAGGGAGGCTCTGCAAAGGGATCTGAACAGGCTGGGCTGCTGGGCAGAGTCAAATGGGATGAGGTTTAACAAGGCCAAATGCCAGGTCCTGCACCTGGGGCACAACAACCCTATGCAGTGCTGCAGACTAGGAGAAGTCTGTCTAGAAAGCTGCCTGGAGGGGAGGGACTTGGGGGTGTTGGTTGACAGCCGACTGAACATGAGCGAGCAGTGTGCCCAGGTGGCCAAGAAGGCCAATGGCATCTTGGCTTGGATCAGAAACGGCGTGACCAGCAGGTCCAGGGACGTTATTCTCCCTCTGTACTTCGCACTGGTGAGACCGCTCCTTGAATACTGTGTTCAGTTCTGGGCCCGTCACCACAAGAAGGATGTTGAGGCTCTGGCTGAGAGAGCTGGGGTTGTTTAGCCTTGAGAAGAGGAGGCTGAGGGAAGACCTCATTGCTCTCTATAACTACCTGAAAGGAGGTTGTAGAGAGGAGGGGGCTGGCCTCTTCTTCCAAGTGAGAGGGGACAGGACAAGAGGGAATGGCCTCAAGCTCCGCCAGGGGAAATTTAGGCTGGACATTAGGAAAAAATTCTTTACAGAAAGGGTCATTGGGCACTGGAACAGGCTGCCCAGGGAGGTGGTTGATTCACCTTCCCTGGAGGTGTTTAAGGCATGGGTGGACAAGGTGCTAAGGGGCATGGTTTAGTGTTTGATAGGAATGGTTGGACTCGATGATCCGGTGGGTTTCTTCCAACCTGGTTATTCTATGATTCTATGATTCTATTTGCAGTCACTTACATATTGCCCAGAGGTCATGCCTTTCAGTCCTGCCTGGACCTGCTAAAACCAGAGGGGTAGTGAAGCATTCGCAAGCAGGGAAAAGAAAAGGTGGCCTGAGCACTTCTCTCTCTGCTCCTCCTAAGCTTAGAAGGTCAGGGAGGGGCTGGACAGCTCTCTGACAATATCTGCTTTCCTGGTAATGCTCACTCTTTTGGGGAAACAATCACAAGAGATGTGACAGCTGATGGATGTAAACACAGTGCCCAAAAGCATGACTGTGATTTGGGTTGAACCCTGCCCTGCCATCAGACACCTCACTGGTACTCCTCCCACTCCACTAATGACTGGGAAATGAGACCACATTGGTGCAAGCTTCATTCTCCATGCAAGAGTCTGTTAGAAATACTTGAAAGAAAAGCATCTGCTCAGCTGTCTGCAAGTGGATGTCTGGAAGCTTAGAATCAGATTGACTGGAGCTGGAGAGGACCTCTGCAGGTCATCTGGTCCAATGCCCCTGCCCAAAGCCAGTTACTCAGAATCATGTCCAGACAGCTTTTCGATATCTTCAAGGTAGGACAGTCTTAAGCCTCTTTGGGCAACCTGTGTTGGGGCTTAGTCACTCTCTGTCATGAATGAAATTTTTAGATAGAACTCACACTTAAATAAAAGTGCGACTTAATAGAGTTTGCTGATTAGGTCATGCCATTGCTAACTACGTGGTGGAAATATATGAGGGAAAATTGGATTATATGTGCTTATGGCTAAAGAATTATATGTGCTTATAGCCAGAGGATTGTACGTGCACACCCGTTTCCCTATGTCACATAGCAAAGATTTCTAAGTTTTGTAATGTTTATCCCAAATTCACTCCTATTCCCATTTGGGCATCTGGTGTGAGTTTGCTTCAGAGTTCAAAACTCAGGTTTCTCTAAGCAGATCCTCAGGCACTGGGTTTTATAAAATAAATAATTCAATAGAGGAATACAGCAATATGTTCAACTCCAGAGAGAGAGGTTGACTCCACAGAGAGGAGGCAACATGATCCAAGAGATCCCTGAGCTTTTATACCATTACAGACCATTTATTATCACCTCACGTGGTGGTTTGTTCCAGTAGTAGCTTTTGGGTCTAGGGTCTTCTTGTTCCTCATTGGATTCCTTTATTGCCTTTCAGACAGGTTGTTATCTTGTCTTGGTGCAGCTGGTGTTGGTAATCTTGATTGCTGAATACTCTGTATTTTGATGGGGTTTTTGTTGACTCTGGAGGCTTTCGTCTAACTAAACAGGTTGTACACACTGGGAAAGCTTTCAACAAGAAAGTTTCAGCTCATGGCCTAGTACTTCAAAGCAAGTCTGGCTACTCATGATAAGAAAGCTGTGCAGACAGCATACTAAATCACATGATACTATAAATTATTTATTCTACTTGAAATATTACTTATTTAGGCTAACAACTAATCTTTGTTAAAGAGGAGAATTGGCTGGTGTGCAGTCCAGCTGCCATCCAGGAAGGATTCAAACGGAGCTCACTCTGTCGTTGGTAAAAGATCTCATTGCTTTCAAAAGCACACTTGGGAGGAGTCCCAGTGCACAGGGAGATCATTGCCATGCAGCCACACTGCCTAGCAGGGAGAGCTCAAATAAAGCTCTCTCAGGCTGTCATATTTATGGAATAAAAGTGGTTTTACACTAAAATTATGTAGATTCAGACTAGATACAAGGAAGAAATTTTTTTGCAGTGCAGGTGGTGAAACACTGGAACAGGTTTCACGGAGAAGTGGTAGATGCCTCGTCCATGGAAACATTCAAGGTAGGATTGGACAGGGCTGCAAGAAATCTTATCTAATGAAATATGTCCCTGCTTACTGAAGGGAGTTACACTAGATGACCTTTAAGGTCCCTTCCCAAGCAAAACATTCTATGATTCTATAGTTCTATGATTCTGTCAAGCAACAAATCATTTGTCAAGAACAGTCAGAAAATGCTCACTAGAAGTTTTACTATTAAAGCCTTTTTCACACCAAGACCCCTTAAGAAAATATAATACTGTTTGTAATAAGGGTCCCATTTCCAGCAAGAGGCTTCCTGTCTTTAGTGACACTTCAAAAGATCTCTAAATTTTCTCATGCAATTTTATTTGACCTCTAATTAAAAAAATGAATGCTAGGCAACCACTTTTTGCTGGTCTCAAGTGCTTCGTATGTCTGAGTATTTTATACTTCTAAGCAGAATAGCTAAGTTATACCATCATTTTGTACATTTCTTTTGCTATTTATTATCTGCCATATTTGTGATTGGATAAGAATAATTCTGCTGACAGCTATAATCCCATATTTGTGACTTAGCATTTCATTGCCATAGAAACGAATATGGTGTTCACAAATCTAGCATCATTGTGACTTACAGTGCCGAATCAAATTGGAGGTTACTATAAACCTGAAAAGAACAATGTTTTTTAAGTGCAGTAATAAGGGTACAGGACAAGAAACCTTTCAAGAAATATTTGGCAAGGTTGTACATTTATTTGTTCTTGAACTTTGAAAAATTATTTCAGGTCTTATTCCTTCTGTTTAACAGAATTCATCCCATGGCACAAACTCCTAATGATTTTAAAAAGGCAGAATCCAGACCAAGCAGAAGAAAAGTTCAAAACCTAAAATGAAAAAGGAATTGGAAAGGAGGCAAACAGTAAGATACCCACTGGCACCTCTTTAAACAGGACTTTTTCTTTAAAATTTTTTTTTTTCTTTTTTTAAAATTGATCTGTTTATTTCAGAAGCAGTTAGCTTGACAGTGTATCTGTGTTGAAAATTACCCAGATAACTCTTATGCTTCCTTAGTGAGTCAGCCCAGAAGCTAATACCTAAAGGACAGAAGCTTGGCAAGAATTTCCAGACTGAACTGACAATGAATCCTGAGGAATATTACTTTCCAGTCAATTTTCTATTCCTGCCCTTCCAGGAGTTAAAATCAAATGTGTTCTGCAAAAGAGAAATGAACATATGACGAATTCTGAAGTTTTTTAGCAGTTGGACTTGAACAGTGGGTTCTTGGAGGCCCCCCTACATATATTTCAGCATGTATGGTTTTGTGCTGTTGCTGGTAAGCAGCTAAGCAGTTGTAGGACTCCTAGGGAGATAGCATGGCTGTGCTGCTGTTAGATGAGTGAAGGAAATTTAAAGTGAAAAATGTAAAATTGCTAGACTTAGAGAGTGCTAGAGTTGAAAACATTTCTATTTTGCTAGATTTGAAAGAAGAACATTGAAATAAAAAAAAAAACAGAGGGGCAGAATGAAACACTTCATTTGCTGGGGATAGGAAGGCAGAACAGTAACAGAGCTTATTAGGGTCTGAACTTTGCTGTCTTTACAGTAAATAAGTAGAATATTATTTTCTGAATAATTCTATACAAATACACAAGAAAATTTGCAAGGTAGGGTATTTCCAGCCCAGCTATAAGCAACACATTTTTCTATGAATAAAATAAAACCTGCTTGTCTTTTTTTTTTTGTAGTATTACAATATGGAACAAATTGAGGAGAACTTTTCATTAAACCATGTAGTAAAATCTATATCCCATTGATAACAAAATGTTTAGTGAATATGCTACCGAATTTCCAAAAGGAAGTTGGATCCTAACTTTCAATTTGCAGTCCATAATCGATACTGAAATAATTTCAGCATGCTGAGACATTTTTCTAATTGTTGCTAGTCAGGGTTAGTGAAAGATGTCTATATCTAGGAATTCATACCAAGACCATTTCATGTTTGCCAAAATGTGTATCAATGTGAAATGCACTAATTCTTACTTGACCCAACATAAGATGTGGGTTAAAAGAATTTGAAACATCATTTTAATGTTATGTTAGTTTTGTTTGCAAAGTCATACCATAAATAATCAATTATATTGTAATGACATGAAAAACGAAGTCATGAAATAAATTTAAAAACTCTTTTATACACAAAGCATGGGAAGTACCTCTACAAGTGCTACATTTGCCTTAAATATTTTGCAAGACAGTGCATTACTAGATGAAATACTCCTCATTGAAAAACTCATTGATTTCAGTAGCTTTTTTGAACATCTTTGGGAATTAACTGACCTTTATTTGTTCCAAAGAAAGTGGAACTGAGACTGTTAGTATCAATCTAGTTTTTTGTATCTTTCCTGCATTTACCTTGCTGCTCCTTACTCCAGGGAAGCCTTGTAAATTAAGTTTCTTTCTCTGGGCAATATCTGAAGTACAGTTCTTGCCTGGCTGCTTTCAATCTGCTCTATACATCCAACAACCCTCAAAAAATGAGGCTTTTCATTTGCTATTTTCATTTATATTTGTGGAGAAGTGGAAAACACACACACACACACACAAAGATTATTAGTAAGTGACCCCATTTGCTAGTTGTAGTACACATTGATTATTGCCTAGAAACAAGCACATTTGCTGAGGCTTGGTAGCATTTTCCATCCTTAGGTCGTAAAGTATTCTCATAGAACCAGAGAATCGTTTGGGTTGGAAAGGACCTTTAAGATCATTGAGTTCAACCCTTAACTTCATGTAGGACAGGACATGCTGGAACTTGTTAGTCGGAGACCCTGGGAGGAGTGAGATAAGGCTTTTGTTTAGAGAGGAATGGAGACTGCTGGCTCCGTGCGGATGAGCACGGGCGTCTGCGGTTGCGAGGCAGTGGCCTTGATGAGAAGAGCTGCTGCTGCCAATTCTGAAAGCAAGTAGATAAGAGAAACTGCTGTTGTTGCTAAAAGCAAGTAGACGCTTAAAAAAGGCTCATTTGTATTAACCAATCCGTGATTGCTTAGTGTATTGTAAGAACCAATTAGTTTGAAACACGCTTCTTGTAATCGCTATAAAAATGTGTTCTAAATGCAATAAATTGGACACTTGCTTGCATCAGGCTATCGTCCCGTCTCTTATTCGCGGCAAATTGGTGACCCCGACGTGATACGGATGAGATTACCAAAGGGTCAGAGAACCAGAGTGTAGAGAAATTCTTGCAGGTTGAAGGACACAAACAAATGGACACTGTCTTTGAAGGACCTTGGCTCCAAGAACTGTTGAAAGAAGGTTTACGTTGGTTAGGCATCATCATTTTAATATTGGTAGGCATGCAAGTTGCTATTAAGTGTGTAACAAAGCGTATCAATCAAATTGCACTAGCAATACCTAAGGAAAACGGGGGAGATGTAGAGACATATTTACAACAATGGCTTTTAGAAAGAGGTATCAAGGACGTGTCGTCCTTGTAAAATATGGGCCATGCTGGTTAAACAGAAACATTAGTATCAACAGCAAGAACATTTTGGGGAGGAAATCAAACTAGAGCATAGCTGTGCTAGCATAGTAAACTGCAACTTTTACAGGTGGATGTAACCAATCACAAGCTAAGCTTTTGCAATATGTATAAGCTAATTAAACACTGTATAAAAGAAGCAACCGTAAATCAATAAATTGAACTTTTGATCACTCATCCTTAGTGTGGTCTAAAGCTCCCTCCGTTCGCTCACTTCCAATTTCAACACCACAGGGCTGCGTGGCATGCTGCAAAATCCCACGGAATATTGAGTAAGTTGCTGAAAAGAAGCAGAATCAAATAAGTTGCTGAAAAGAAGCAGAATCAAATAAGTTGCTGAAACGAAGCAGAATTGGATAAGTTGCTGAAACGAAGCAGATACCGACCGGTCAAAAATCCCTCTGGAGCGTAGAGGTGAGCTGTGGGAAAATGGGGAATCAGGTTTCTTCCCCCGAAAGAGACATATATGAACTTATGAAAACCCTTCTTCAAAAGCATGAGAAAAATATTTCTGGGCATGATCTTAAAGTAATACTTAAATGGGTACAGGCAAAAATACCTACTGTAACTGCGTCCACTATCTTTACGAGGGAACTCTGGGATGAAGTGGGGGTGAAACTGTGGGATGCAGCAACTACAGGGAATGCCGAAGCGCAGCGCATGGTCCTGTGGTGGAGAAGTATTTTTGAGACTTTGAAAGCGCAAGAAAAAAGTCACCAAGATAAGGCAGAAGGAGAGGAAGACTCTCCTGCCAAGCCTTCACTTTTGTCAGAGAATGGGAAACCTACTACGCCGCTGGGGGTGTGCGCTGCTGGCTATACTCCTGAGGAGGATTTCTTTGATCCGGGACCGGAGGATCCTGAAAAGGAACCAGACCTCTACCCCCGCAATCCACATGATGTGTGGACTAACATAAGGTGCCAAGCCTTAAAAGAAGGGGAATTAGAAATCGCAAAAACCATAGTGGCCCCTGTTATCTATCAAGGTCGGGGGGCTCAGTGGGAGGCTCTTTCTTTCTCAGTTGTTAAGGAATTGCGCCGTACGATAACCGAATATGGACTTTCTTCTCTGTATTTTGTGAGTTTATTATCTTCTGTTTTTGATACCTATGTAATGACTCTACATGATTTAAAATCTCTGGCACAATTGTTACTAACGCCTACACAGTATTCTTTGTGGGAAGCTCACTGGAGGAGGGGATTACAGGCACTTCTTTTGACTTATGGGGGTCATGATAATGCTGATATAGCCGCGCTAACTATAGAACATCTCACAGGCACAGGCCAACATGCTAATCCTGTGGATCAGGTTCGGATCCCACGGGAGGCCCTTCAGGCAATCCGTGAAGAGGATAAAAAGGCTTTCTTGAAAGTCCCTGATTCTCAGGAACCGCAAAAGGCATTTACTACTATTACCCAGGAACCCCGAGAGCCTTATATGCAATTTATAGACAGATTAAAACAGGCTCTGGAACGACAAGTAGATAATGTACAGGCCCGGGAAATTTTATTGTTGAAATTAGCCATTGAAAATGCTAATGCGGATTGTAAGAAACTGTTAAAGTCTCTCCCGAACCCGAATCCTACATTAGTTGAAATGGTAGAGGCTTGTAATAGAATTGGCACTATGGATCATAAATATGAAACTATGGCTGCAGCTTTCGCAGCCATGCGTACCCCGACAAATCAAACAGAACCAGGGAATTGTTATGGTTGTGGTAAACCTGGTCACTTGAAAAGAGATTGCTTAAGTACTAATGCTGTGACTCGAATCCAAACACCTGGAATTTGTCCCAAATGTCGGAGAGGGCGTCATTATGCTAATCAATGTCGCTCCAAGTATGATTTTCAGGGACAACCAATACAGGGAAACCGACCACTGAGCGCGGGGCAGCGACGCGTGCGGACACAAATACCGCGGCCAACTTTTCGAAACCCCCGGAAGGAAACAGCACCGCCTCAAGTCTTCGCCCAGCAACAGCAGGTAGTGCCGGATCGGACTTGGCAACCTCACACACAGTAACATTATTAGATTCCTCAATTCACTTATTATCGACAAATGTTTCAGGACCTTTAGCCCCCAGGACACAGGCACTGTTGCTAGGAAGGTCATCCACTACTTTGTCAGGACTTTTTGTATTACCAGGGGTCATTGATTCTGACAGCGTTAATGAAATTAAAATTATGGCATGGACCCCATTTCCTCCCTGTACAGTACCAAAAGGTAGCTGTATAGCACAATTGGTGTTGATTCCCATGGGAACGGATCCCCCTGACTCTTACCAACCCAATCAAAGGAAGGGAGGATTCGGGTCTACAGGGGATCCACAAATTTTGTGGGTGCAATCTGTCTCTCAAAAACGACCCCTATGTCAATGTACTCTCATTCATGGGAAACAACAAATAGTGCTCACTGGGATTATTGATACTGGAGCTGATGTTACTGTAATATCACAGGCCAAATGGCCACCACAGTGGCCTTTAACCAATGTTTCCCAAACATTAGCTGGAATCGGTGGGACTGGTAGCAGTCACCAGAGTCTAGAATTAATCCAAATTGAAGGTCCAGAGGGACACATGGCCACCATTAAGCCTTTTGTATTGCCTGTCCCCATGATTTTGTGGGGGCGTGATGTATTGTCCCAGTGGGGAATGTCTATTCGAACCCATTTTTAGATGGGGCCATTGAAGTGCGCGACACCCTGAAAATAACCTGGAAAACTGATACCCCCATTTGGGTGGATCAATGGCCCCTTCCACTGGAAAAGCTTCGCGCCCTTCAAGAATTAGTTGCTGAACAATTGCTGAAAGGACATATTTGGCCTTCTACCAGTCCTTGGAATTCACCTATTTTTGTCATCAAAAAACAATCTGGTAAATGGCGCTTGCTCCATGATCTTAGAAAAATTAATGACGCTATGGAAGACATGGGGGCCTTACAACCCGGCCTTCCGTCCCCTACTATGATACCTCGGGATTGGCATTTGACTGTTATCGATCTCAAAGATTGTTTTTTCAATATCTCTCTGCATCCAAGTGATGCTCCTAAATGTGCTTTTTCTGTTCCTAGAGTTAACATGCAAGCTCCGTTGCAAAGGTATCAGTGGGTTGTGCTACCACAAGGTGTGAAAAATAGTCCTACAATCTGTCAGTGGTATGTGGCTAAAGTGCTTAGCCCCGTCAGGGCTGCTGTGCCCAATGCTTTACTATATCATTATATGGATGATATCCTAGTGGCTGCACAACACCACGAGGTCATGGAGAAAGCCGTAGCCCTTGTCATGACCGCCGTTGGTTCGGCAGGCCTTTGTATTGCGCCGGAAAAAATTCAAAAAACACCACCATGGAAATATTTGGGCTGGCGTATAAGGGCTCAATCCATAATTCCGCAACCTTTATAGATACGAACAGACGTAAAAAATTTACATGATGTACAGAAACTATTAGGCACAATCAATTGGGTCCGGCCGCTGTTGGGAATTTCTAACACGGATTTAGGCCCCTTGTTCAAACTGCTCAAGGGAGATACTGACTTGTGTTCCCACCGCAGTCTTGGCCCTGAAGCCATTAACTCCTTACAAAAGGTCGCTACGGCAATCAGCTTTAAACAAGCACATCGGTGGGCTCCCGAGTTACCTTTTTATCTGATCATTTTAAATTCCGCTCAACAGCCTCATGCCCTGATATTTCAATGGGATTTTAAAAAATCAGACCCACTGTTAATTATTGAATGGATTTTTTTGCCGAATCAATCATCAAAAACTATTTTGACTCAGCATGAAATGTTTGCCTGTTTGATAATCAAGGCCAGACAACGTTTGCTAGTATTATCAGGAGTAGACTTTACTTGTATTTGCTTACCTGTAACAAATATGTATTTACAGTGGCTCTATCAACAATCAGATGCCTTTGTTATGGCACTAGCTCACTATGCAGGCCAACTTACATCCCATCCACCATCACATAAGTTACTTAATGCAGATTTTCATTTAATGCCTAAGCCAAAAAGGAGTGATCAGCCATTACAAGCCCTTACCGTATTCACAGATGGATCTGGGAAAACGCATAAGTCAGTCATTTTATGGTGGGATGATCAACATGAACGATGGAACTCAGACATAGACACCGTTTTTGGATCCCCTCAAGTAGTAGAACTGACTGCAGTAGTTCGAGTTTTCCGGAGGTGGACCACACCACTTAATCTTGTCACGGATTCTGCTTATGTTGCAGGGATCGTAGAGAGAGCCGAAGCATCTTTATTGCGTGACCTCTCACATCCTAACTTATTTGCCTTGTTACAGGAACTTATTTTTCTTTTGGACTCTCGCCCTCACCCCTATTTTGTTATGCATGTTAGGTCACACACTTCTCTACCTGGCTTTATTGCAGAAGGGAATCGACGGGCTGATCTATTGACATTACCAGTACAGGTATTGCCTGATCGCATAGCACAGGCTAGACTTAGCCATTCTTTTTTTCACCAGAATGCTGGAGGTCTCAAACGACAGTTTGGCCTCACCTCTCAACAAGCATCTAATATCATTGCTGTATGCCCTGACTGCCAAAGACATTCTTTTCCATCAATAGCAGGAGGAGTTAATCCCAGAGGACTACAAAGTTTACAGCTATGGCAAACAGATGTAGCTCATTTTCCAGAGTTTGGCAAACTGAAATATATTCATTCTTCTATAGACACCTTTTCCGGCGCCTTATTTGCTTCTTGTCACACAGGAGAAAAAGCACGTGACGTCCGGAAACATTTGATGCGTGCCTTTGCCACTTTGGGTATACCCTCTCAGATAAAAACGGATAATGGCCCTGCATATATCTCAACCGCAACGAAAGAGTTCTTTGACTCTTGGGGCACAACCCATATTACTGGTATCCCTCATTCCCCCACAGGTCAAACTTTGATTGAGCGTTCTCACCAATCATTGAAACGCCTGATGCAACAACAAAAAGGGGGAATAGGAACTGTCACTCCGGAAGAGCATTTGCAGAAAGCCTTATATGTTTTTAATTTTTTAAATTGTTCTTTGATAGATAACAATCCTCCAATTGTTTGACATTTTAATACAGCTGTGTCACTCGAGGTGTGAGTCAAAGCCCCGGTATTGGTTCGCGATCCAGAAACAGGTAAAATCATGGGACCATATCCTCTTGTTACATGGGGCAGAGGTTATGCTTGTGTCTCTACAGAGAAATGTCCCCGATGGATCCCAGCAAAGAATGTGCGGCCCTTCCGTGAATCTTTACAACAATCATCTGGTGAAAATGCCAATCACCCTCAAGCTCAGTCTCCCGGACAATAATTTGATGAATTTCTCGAGGAAAATCGGGATAACAGGGTTTATTTGCTTGTAAAACAAAAAAAAAAAACAACAAAAAAACCACAAACAAACAAACAAACAAACAAAAACCAAAAAACCAACCGTAACTACTATAAGTGAAATATTTGTTAGACAATCAATATAAGTCATATAAGCCTTATTAGATAATGCATAGATATGTTTTTAAGTTTACTCCCGGTACCGTGTGTAGTTTAAATATCCGTAACAAAGAAAAATTTTGGATCCAATAGCAATAACCAACATTGTATGAATGTATTCAGCTAGCTGAGAAATGAGTGGTTGTATGTGTGTGTGTTTGAAGTACTTCAAACGTTTGTAAGACTGAAAAATTGGTTTTAATCAATCTTGAAATTACATTTCTGGGACCTTTCAATCTCAAATGTCCACTAAGCCGGCAAACAGGTAAATTTACCTGGGGATCTTTGAAATGAAAGGCTTCAGAACAAAAAGTTTTAAAATACCTAGCAAAACATGCAACTGTATGTGTGTGACACCCCCCCCCTCCTTTTTTCTCCTTCCTTTCTAAGTTTTTTTTTCTTTCTTTCAGCTTTGCAGCAGTCTAAAGGAGTTAACAGTGTTATCTTTCTAGGAAAATGTTGTGAGAACACTCTGCATTCCAATGTTGCTTGTCAGCAATTGCTGGGTCCTAGTACAGACAACCTTTAGGGATAATTGAATAGAGGAAAATTCAAAAGCTTCATTACTTATTATTAAGTGGATATTTTGCCACACTAACCCCCCAAAAACATATTCACTAAATTTGAAATGATTATAATGATAATCACTGAAGGAAGAAAAAGAAGTGTTCAGTTATTAGGCCAAGGCTCAACAATCATCTATATCCCAATGACAAAAGAATATGCTAAGTGCTGCATGACAAATATTTTAAATTTATGAGCAGATCTAATTGATTATCCAGAAAATATTAATTTGTGTTTTAACAGATACAGGACCACTTTGGGCACCTGCGAGGCGGATCAAGCCCGCATTGCTGCGTGACAACTGTTGAGCCCCAGCCACGAAAGCAGTCGACAAGAATGAGGAGGACATTAACATTATGGATGCTTTTAATCTTATGGGTGGTAGTTAAAGGATGTCCCTGGGTGATCGATTCTCGAAAGAATGGGTGGATAAGATTCTTGTTGCGCAACAGGAAGGGGGAGATGTAGGACAGGACATGCTGGAACTTGTTAGTCGGAGACCCTGGGAGGAGTGAGATAAGGCTTTTGTTTAGAGAGGAATGGAGACTGCTGGCTCCTTGAGGATGAGCATGGGCTTCTGCGGTTGCGAGGCAGTGGCCTTGATGAGAAGAGCTGCTGCTGCCATTGCTGAAAGCAAGTAGATAAGAGAAACTGCTGTTGTTGCTAAAAACAAGTAGATGCTTAAAAAAGGCTCATTTGTATTAACCAATCCGTGATTGCTTAGTGTATTGTAAGAACCAATTAGTTTGAAACACGCTTCTTGTAATTGCTATAAAAATATGTTCTAAACGCAATAAATTGGACACTTGCTTGCATCAGGCTATCGTCCCGTCTCTTATTTGCGGCAACTTCACACTTCCAAGTCCATCACTAAGTCATGTCCCTAAGCACTACATCTACAAGACCTTTAAAAACCTCCAAGAATAGTGACTCGGCAACTTCCCTGGGCAGCCTGTCCCAGTGCTTGACAACCCTTTCAGTGAAGAAATTTTTCCTAATACCCAATTTAAACCTCCCCTGGCACAACACGAAGCTGTTTCCTCTTGTCTTATCACTTGTTACCTGAGAAAAGAGACCAACATCCCTCTCAGTACAACCTCCTCTCAAGTAGTTGAAGAGAGTGATAAGATCTCCCCTCAGCCTACTTTTCTCCAGATTAAGCCACCTCAGTTGTCTCACCTGTTACTCATAGCACTTGTGCTCCAGCCGCTTCACCAGTTTTGTTGCCCTTCTTTGCACATGCTCCAGCACCTCAATGCCCTTTTGGCAGTAAGGGGCTCAAAATCGAACACAGTATTCAAGATGAAGCCTCACCTGCACAGAGTGCCTGGAGGGTATCACGTCCCTCGTTCTGCTGGCCACACTCTTTCTGATACAAGCCAGGATGCTATTGACCTTCTTGGCCACCTTAGCACACTGCCAGCTCATAGTTAGGCACTTATTAACCAACACACCCAGGGCCTTTTCAGTCAAGCAGCTTTCCAGCCACTCTTCACCAAGACTGTAGCATTGTATGGGGTTGATGTGGCCCAGATGCAAGACGCAGCTCTTAGCCTGTTGAACATCTTACAACTGGCCTTGGCCTGTCAGGCAGCCTATCCAGATCCCTTTGCAGAGCCTTTCTACCCTCAAGTATATCAACACTCCACCCAACTTGGTGTTGTCTGCAAACTTACTGAGGGTGCACTCAATCCCCTCATCCAGATAATTAATAAAGATATTAAACAAGACCAGCCCCAATACAGAGACTGGGGGACACCACTTGTGACAGGCTGCCAACTGGATCTAACTCCATTCACCGCAACTCTTTGGGCCCTGCCATCCAGCCAGTGTTTTATGCAACAAAAAGTACGCCCATACAAGCCAAGAGCAGCCACTTTGTCTGGGAAAATGCTGTGGGAAATGGTGTCAAAGGCTTTACTAAAGTCTAGGTCAACAACATCCACAGCACCTCCCTCATCCACCAAGTGGGTCACCCTGTCATAGAAGGAGATAGGTCAGTTGGACAGAACCGGCCTTTCATAAACTCAGACTGGGCTTGATTACGTGGTTATTCTGTGTCATATTATGGCACTCAGGATGATCTGCTCCCTAACCTTCCCCAGCACCAAGGTCAGTGTGACATACCTGTAGTCTCCCACACCCTCCTTCTGGCCCCTTTTCTAAACTGGCATTACATTTGCTAACCTCCAGTCCACTAGGAACTCCACGGTTAGCTGTGACTACTAATAAATGATAGAAAGTGGCTTGGCGAGCACTTCTGCCAGCTGCCTCAGTATCTTTGGGAGGATTCAAACTGTCCTTATAAACTTGTGTGTATCTAAGTGGTGTAGTAGATCACTAACCACTTCGCCTTGAATTATGGGGGTTCCATTCAGCTCCCTCTCCCTGTCTTCCAGCTCAGGGTCTGGATACCCTGAGAACAACTGATCTTAGTATTAAAGGCTGACACAAAGTGTTTATGAGTTTTATCAGTAATGCTAAACCTGTAAAGCAGTATTCTATCTATAGGTACTTCCCAGGCCAACAGAAAAGGCAGAAAATAGAAATGGCTCAACTCATATATTTCTCGGCTATTATACAACCTTGCTGAAAAGCAGTTTGAAAGCATGAGAAGGGGGGAAAAAATAGGAGAAAAATACTGGTCAGAATAATTAGATACCAGATACTACAGAGCAGGCTGTAGCACAGGTTTTGTTGCAGCCATTAAACCAGGCAAAAGATTTTAGACATTATGTTCCCCCTTAACTCTATTAGTGGGTCTCTGCCTCTACCCTTTATGACACAAATTCACCTTTCCATGAGCCACTTTTGACAAGCTTAGAAGAGAAGCACTGAGTTCAATGTATTAATGATCAAGTAAACAAAGCTCCATAATGGGTGCTTTCTGAGAACTAATGAAAAAATGAAGCAACCTATTGAACACACCAAAGGGAAATGTTGTTTCCCTTTTCATCACTAAGATTTTTCTCAGCTTGCCTGGATGGTATGCAACCTTTTCTCACTGTATTAGAGGTACTTGCAGGTATCCTTTTTCTGACTTGGCCTAGTGCTGATTGCTCAAAGTTGTTGAAGAGATGGAATTAAGACAAAGCTTTCCTAGTTTTTAATGAAAAAGAGTCCACATCATTTGTTAACAGATTTGTTCTTGTCATCTTTCAGCTTGCCTTGTGTATCCCTAGCTAAAGGCGTGTGTGAACATTACATGATATACTTAACCCACTGAGAAGTTATTTGTAATATTTCAAAGTTTTTATTATTATTATTATTATTATAATTATGTTTTTTACTGTGGAAGGAGTTCATTTCTTTCCCTAGCTATGTAAAAACAACTCAGGACAATGCAGCTTCTTTTGTAAAACGAAAATATGTAGGGAATCCAGAGGTGTGCTGATAATGCTTGACATCAGGAATGTTTTGTGTAACAGAAAATAGAGAAGGAAAAGCTTTTGTATGCCAGCTAGGCAGAGATAACACTTTGATTGCACAATGTACTATAAGAAACATACATATGCCATTTAACTGAAATGGATGAAGAAAGGTCAGTTTTCAGTACAGGAATTTTAGAGGTGAAATGCTGAAGGGTTCAATTCTACAATGCCAAATAAGATTTTTCGCATAGTTGTGGATGTTAGAAAGATCCTTGGTTATATTCTCTTTTTAAAAATACACAGGTGTGAATCATCAGCTTTGAAGAACACTAGGAAAGGCCAAATATGAGTGAGGAGGAATTGACTGTAAATTTCAAAAGAAAAGTAGTACTTAAATACAAATATTTATGGTTTCTCTTTTGTGAAAGTTAGCTTTTATTTTTCAAGTTTTTTGTTTATTTCAGCCACAAAGAAGTTCTCTCAGATCATGAATGTTGCATAATTAATGTGAACCACAGGTATAAGAAAATGTACTTTAAACATTAACAATATCTCAGTCATTCTGAAAGCTCTTCCATTGTTTGAAGTACTTGAGTGAAAACTGCTGGTCATAGGCAATTGTGTCATACCAAATAATACTGAGAAACTATGTAGTTAAAAACACCACTACAAGCTTATTATATTCTGCCACTTTTTTGACCCAGAATTGCACTTTACTGTAACATATTAAATATTGTCACATTTTTGTTAGTTTCATGATAGATTCTTTCCATATACCATTTTTTCTCTGGATTTGATTGCCATTAAAGTCTAGCTTCCATGTTGAAAGATAATGATATGTAGCTGCTTTTTAACAGCATACCAGACAGATAAAATATGAGCTTTTCAGATCCTGTTAACCCATACAACATAGACTATGTTGTTGGCCTGACTTGTTGGCAGTCAAGGATAGTGACCTATTCAGCATCCTTTTCAGAAAAGAGAGAGTAATTTAGAGAGGAAGCCTTGAACGATACATTATTTAAAACGTTCTTCATATATTTGTAACAAAACTTCTTATAAATAAACCATCAGTGCTGTTCATTATCAATGGAAAGTCATTGCTGACTTTGATATTTCTTTACCTTCCTGTTATCTACCTCTTTTTCTTTGACAGAATGTTCATTTCTTCCTCTACCTTCCAAGTCACTTGGTTTCTTCACTTAAAATTTCTTTTCTTTCAGACTGGTAGGGGCTGTTAAACACATAGACAAATTTATTCAAGCCACAGAATATCATTCAATTGTTATGTAGTAACTACATCTATAAACTACAATCTCCTATTATGCTCTGCATTTTGGAAGGGACTCAATCAGTAACAGACCATGTCTTCCCTCCATATTTCAGCCAACAGCCTTTCTTTGCTACATTTATGAGCTTTAGTAGACCCAGTAAGTTCTCAGTTTTATCCCACTTATACCAATAAATATAACTTTCCACCAAAATTGTTATATTTGTATCTTATTAAGATAAACAAGGATTGTGTCTTCCCAAGGTGTTTCCTTAGTCATCAAAAAATTAGCTAGTATTTTCCCACATTTTAATTTTTCAGGTTTTTTTAAGTGTTGATGTTAGAACTATATGTACTGTGCTGGCCTCAGTTTCACAAAAAAAGCTTCTCTACGTATACTGTCTGCTACTCTATTTACGTATTTCAGAGAGTTAGTGTACTGGTCTGGCTGGGGTTAAACCACAGCAATGGCATTGGTGTTAAGATGGAAATGTAGTGCTTATTTTGAATTTCTGGAAGCAGCTGTGAAAGTAGCAAATTCATATCCAATATGTGAATGTCATGGTTAGCAACCTCCCTGTCCTGGTTGGCAGATAAACCCGGGGACTTGGAACCCAATGCCCCTAAACGCACTGGGAAGGTGAAAGGGAAATAAGTGGGAGAGACTTGTGCATTGGCAAATAAAACAGTTTTAATGAAACAATAATAATAATAAAAAGGAAAATAATAAGAAAATAATAAAATATATACATATATACAAAATTGACTTCACCACCCAGTGACTATACATCACTACTGATGGTCTTCCTAAATGATGTTAATACAAGACATTTCACCTGTTAACTTGTTTTTTCTGTGAGTGCACTTGAGCAGCAGCAGCATCTGAAGGTTGTCCTTACAGTCTAGATTGTAGTTACGGATCTTAGTACTGGAGATCTTTAAAAGCAAGTCTTAATAATATACTACTATTGAAGATACACAGAAAACTTACCTGAACCAAAGATACATGGGGTATTATAGAGGATTGTGCCTATAGCTATTAAGGATCGATATGCAAAACTTCTTGTAGAACTTGCACTACAGGACAAATAGTGTTAAAAATAAATATGGAGATTTTTTTCCTCTTTCTGTAGTAAGTGCTGTAGAATTAAAGTCAAGTCACTAATTGCATAGTCATAGAACCAAAACAGTTGAAAGAAAGGAGTGATTCACACAGCCTGTGGCAGTGTGCCTCTGCATGCAAGAAGGAATTACAAATCTGGGAGATTTTAGAAAGTGCTTTTCAGCTAGGTCCTTGCTGTCTGAGCATCCAACACAAAAATACAAAATACTCCATGAAGTTTTACAGAATGTTATGTAGATGAGGACAAAGGCCAAATGCAAAAGAGTTGCAGAGGCTACTTTGATGCATAGGCAGTGGAGGCAAAGGAATAAGTACTTTCAGTCTGTACTGGAACATCTAGGGCAGATTCTCAGAGTTTACAGTGAATACACAAGAGAGATGTGATGACAGGAAAAAATAAAATAGGTGGAATTATCTTGATAGCAGAAATTCAGAAGTTGGTATATCTTTATCAAATTTACCTCCTTCTGGACAAACTGCTTAACAAGTATGTGTGGATTCTCTACATTAACAAAAGGTGTTCTCCATAAAAAAAAAAGAGGCTGTTGCTTCAATACATAGACTGGAAAACTAGTATAGCGGCAAAAACATGGTGCAAGTTGTGTATCAAAGCACCTATAGTTAATATCTTACATGACACCCAGTATATCTTGATCTTGACCTAAGTTTTCTTGTAACTAGGTGCCATCTCTGAATTCCAAAGATATTCAAGAGCTGATTGAAAATTTTTTTGCCAAAGCTTATTTTTGTCAGAAAAAAAATACTACGACTTTTTTATTACAAATATTTTCTTAGAATATCAACTCAGAGTAGAACACCTGAAGACTGCAAGAGTTTTAAATGTTTTCCTCAAAGCCCGAAACATTCCCATATTTTTTATCTTCCTTTTTTTTTGTTTTACATGCTTGCTTTTCTACTGAAATTTGCAGAAAAAAACCCCACATGGCATATAAAATCTATAAGAGAGAGAGACCTCATTGCTCTCTCCAGCTCCCTGAGAGGAGGCTGCCCAGGGAGGGGGTTGAGTCCCCTTCCCTGGAGGGGTTTAAGGGACGGGTGGACGAGGTGCTGAGGGACATGGGTTGGTGGTTGATGGGAATGGTTGGACTCGATGATCCTGGGGGTCTTTTCCAACCTGGTGATTCTATGATTCTATGATTCTATGAAAATAGCAGTCTTTTTAGTGTATCACTTAAAACAGAGAGCAGAACATTAAATGTTTTCACTCTCTATGTTGGGTCAGGATGACACACCTACAGAAAACATATTGAAAGAAAGAGAAAGTTGTAGGCCCTCACAAAAAGGGAGGAAGTCTTTTAAGAGAAGATAACCTCTGTTCATTGGTAATAATATAGTATCGGGGCAGAGGGGAAAAGGAACAACAAATAACATGATGTTGGTGAGTTGAGCTTATTAAGTGGACCAAAAAAAGTGGGATAGACTGTGTCAGGTAAAGGACTGTGCACACACGCACACATGCACACATATGTGTGTGTACACACAGACACACACAGAGTTAGCATATGTATATTTGTGTGCATAATTCTCCCACCATTTCTGTGCCAGAAAGTTGAGGCTGCAAAAAAACAAGTGACATTCTCTCCAGCTGTTCCACGGTAGGCTCTGCCTGAGGGCTTGGCAGGCAATGTTTCAACAGTTGCACGTCAGGTCCTCTGCTTCTACATGGTGCTAAAAGTCTGCGTACCAGCTTTCCTAAACTGTGTTGCTGGGGTTGGAGGGGTTATAACCAGATGCTGTCTAAAATCAATACACAATGATGTTGGCCTTTCCAGCAGTTTCAGCTGTTGTTGTCCTGGCACTTGTTGATCCATGGTTCATACCACAGCTGATCCCACTCAGTTCTTGCTTGTTTGCTTGCCTGTCAGCCATGTCTGATTATGCCTAGTCACTTAATTATGATTAGGGCTAAGGCTGTCATATTTCAGCAGCAAATAAAAAAGATTTTTAGGCAAAACTATCAGATTAAATAGTTGGATAGGAATGAAAGTTGAATGACTTGTGAAAACAATTTGCTTTCAGCCATCACAAGGTATTTTGCCATCTGTGCTGTCCAGAAATTCCGGAAATTGATCACAACACAGAATATCCAAATAATTAGAAGCTGGAACTGTCTGGTCCTTGGAAACCTTGTGTTTTGTAATCCAATGGGTTAACTGTAAGGATTCCTTTAGGTCTTTAGGAACAAAATACTAGCTATGGGAAGTGCTGTCACTAATGGTGGTTTGAAAAGACCTAGAAATAAAGACAGCAAAGATTGGTTTCTAGAAGGGATTTTCCAGAGCTCATCAACAAAACATTTCTACTTTGCACATTTAGGATACTTGAAAGGAATGTGCTGACACTCTTGTGACTGCAGTGCAGCTTGTATGCCTTTCCTACAACAGCAATGTACAAGTGGAAGCAGAAGCCTGTATTCATGGGGCCCTACACCCTGTGTCCATGGAGCTCTAACACCATCATTGTGGTATTTTTCTATTCAAGAGAGGTCAAAAAACACCCTAGTTTATTTTTGTCAGACATTTTTGTTCTCTTTGCAACTCATTCTAAAGGGTCAAAATGATAAATTATAGCTAGGGGTGGCAAAAGTCTCAGCACAAGGTGTCTTTGTGTTGGGCTGGGCAAAACCATGTATTACAAAGCACTGCCATTGCTGTTGACAGAAGCCCAGCTTTCTAGTGGTGCTGTGCATGACATGCATGGAAATTATTTGCCATCATTGGTCCTGTACCTGAGTCCTCTTTGCCTTGTCTATACCAAGCCCATAATGTCTCAGGTTATTACCCTCTTGCCTCGTACACTGTCTCCTTTTGCACATGTGCAGACTTTGGTACTCTTACAATCTGGTTTTGAGGGTGGTTTTAACATTTCACGTGAAGAGTACTTGCTTCTGTATTTTTACAGGCGCTTTGAGCTTAGCTGTTTACCGACAAGGATAACCTTTGGACTGCTTCTGGAGAACCCACCTTCACTCCTGAACACACTTTTTGATCCTTATTCTCTCCTTTATCCCTCAGAGTCAAGTTACAGATTAATTAAATTCTTAGACATTATTAGTTCCCACACCTTTTCTTAATTCTAAAACATTTTTAAAGAAACAAAGCAAAACACATTTGAAATTACCCTAATCTTACAGTGAAGAGCAACCAGACACTGAGACAACTATTTCAAGACACACTTTGGAAGAAGTGGGTCTTAATCACTTATGTCTCAAGGGCCCGTATGCAAACTGGGTATAATAAAATGATTTTGCTACAGGAAGGAATGTCAATTAATACACGAAAGATTTGAGGAACTTAGATGAAAGGTGCTATGAACTGTCAAAACACTGGTATTCTAATTTATCCTTTGAGACAGTTTGGCCTAAAGTAAGCATAACTCTCCTTCCAGCTAAAGGCTGACAGATGTATTTAATGATGAATTGTTTGTGCTTGAATGAACAATTTCAGAAGCTATTCTAATTTTTTATTTTATGTTTTCTAAAGGTAAGCATCTGCAATTCTGTTATTGTAAGGGGAAGAGGGGAGACAAAGCTACATATAAACATGTGTGTGCCTGATTAAAATTACAAAGCTTTGTGCTGGAAGGATCTGTAGCTAGGAGACAACTAAAAATAACTTAATTCAGGACAGATGGGTGATGTGAGTATGTGGGTGTTATTCAACTGTTTTACTGGACTTTTCAACCCTTAGGTGTGTTTTGTTAACCCATTCTGAAGATATACATGCAAAAACCTGAATTATGAAAATATGATTGATGGAAGTAGGTAGGGTGAGCTCAGGTAATTTCCACACCTCGGGATTTTAGATTGTCTGGGATTTTTTAAATTGTAGTGTTCAGATTTGGGTGATACTGAAACAGAGGGTTTTCACCATTAGCTTTGCACAATGGCCATTATCTGCAGGAATCTCTGCATTTGTTAAAGGTATCCTTTAAAACGTTAAGTTTCAGAATAAAACGTATCTATTTAAAAGGCAAGACTATAAAAATTAAATTCCAGGACGCCCTCTACTGGCCCACAGTATTAACAGCAAACAGTAACGAAAATCAAATGTAACCCAAAAGGAGCCCATGGTCCAAAATCTAAGATAATGCCGACTGCCTTTAATTTGAAACATGCTGGACTTGTTAAAAACATATTTAGGTTCCCTCCATTTCTTGAAAAGGCGGTGTCAGTATATGCTGGATGTGGCCTGAAGAAACTGACTGGCTTCTCTGGTGGCTGTTGCCTGCATGGTAGGGCAAATCAGATTCATATTTCAGCAATGAAGTTGCGATGTTGTACATCATCAGTCGAAAAACTTTTCACAGTATGAAAACAGAAACAAAGCATGCCCTGTTATATTTTCTACAGCTTATCAGAACCTACAAGGTCAGCAGGGACTGCGAACTTCCTGCTATTGCACAGTCCTTCCCTGTTCTGGTTCCTGCAGGAACTAAGACAAAGGTGGGCTGCTGGCCTGTGTTAAGTTTAGAAACAAGACTGATAGTAGCACACTATCAAGAGGGAGCTCTTCACCTCAGGCATTTAGTGAGAAGCTTCTTGTAAACACTGGAAATCCTTGCTCAGAGGTGGCAGCTAGTGATTGCTGATGTTCAGTGAGCGATGTCCCACACAGGAGGAGCATTTTAACACGTCTGTGCTTCCAGTTTCTACTTGTGGTAATCTCTAGAAATGTGCATACATTGCTACAGGCCAGATCAGCAGTCTTTTTTCTTCATACTGCAATAATGAAGAAAAGAGCAAGAAGTGAGAGCTTTTCTCGAATTACATGGAATTTTGGAATTCCACAAACTCGGTTTAGGCATAAAGAAAGAAAAATATGTAATGGGACTATTATTTGCTTTTGTATGCTGAGAAGAATACAGAAAAAGAACCATGGATGCTGGTTGCGCTGTTATTTGATGGGCCCTCTGACATGAAGGCGTGGAGAAGCACATCTACAGTTAACTTCACAGTCAGGTGAAGTGCAGTTATGACTTCTAGGCATTTACTTATTAAATTGCAGCAAATCAATGCTTCTAGATGCTAAACATCATCTCAGTATTCAGTGGAAAATACCTTCAGCTTAATTCCATTTACAGATTCACAACTGAAGATTAAAGTATTAATGCTTAGTAAATAGCCTTAAACCTGCAAAAGTAAAACATTTGGCCTTGGCTAAAAGCAGAAGTTTTGATTTGACTGGATTAATACCGTAACTGTACAAAGCAAACTGAACAGATTGCTTCCTCAAGTCTACAGTGTAAAGTCTGAGAGCTTTATGCACTTTAATATGCATTCTCAACATCTCTATGGAACATGGAACTATTATCATCAGCCCTATTGTACAGCTGGAGAACTAAAATTAATTTCACAGCTCAGTTTCTGGCAACAATTCCCTGCCAACACTAAAGATCAAATCAATGCTGACTCCCATCCTAGGGCCTTAAACAGATCTGAAAATAAGTATGATGCGACTTTGGGAATCTCGTAAGACCCTACTAGACTTCCATGACAAAGCAAATAGTAGCTACATGTTGCTCCAAGTGAAAGCAAGAAGCAGTTTCTGGGGAAGGAATGTTGACTTCATAGTGAGGTGATATATATCCCATGCCTGCGGAAGCTTCCTTGTTTTGAACAGATACCTGAGCTTTACACACAGCGAAGCATAGCAGCTGCTGCTAATTTGCAATAGACATAGGCTTTTTATCCTCTTGCTCAGAAGAGTTAAAATGATGGCATAAGAGGTCTAGCTGCCTTCTGTTTACTTTATATCTGTAATTCATTCTGCTCTTTGAAGTGCAAGTTTTAGAGCACATGCTTACAGGATTTGCAGGATCTGATCAGCTACCTTAGTCTTACTCTTCTCTCTACCACACTCCAAACACAGCAATCAGATACAACACTGGATCAGAAGACTACTGTAGGATTGATGAAGCTGATTCATCTTCAGTTTCATTTGGACATCAGCGCTGATGCTTCCTGATGTCTATCATCCTACTGTATCTTTTCCTGATGGGTCAAGTTTGCATTAGGGTAAATGCAAGCTGCTAACAAACTCCCTAGGCCTACTGCAAAAGGACTGGCAGAGGCCAACTCCTTCTCTTGTGCTCATGAAGTAAAGTACTTTCCATTTATCACTCAGCTTTTTCTTCTCATGTCAGTATTTATTTTAAAAGCAGCTCTGATCACATTTCATTTCAAGGCCAAAATCAGAGCAATTGCAAGAACACAAGTCCAATCTTTAGAAGAACAGGAGAAGATAAATAAAATTCCTTCCACTTTTTCTTACTGGGTACTCTGCTGTTGTCTCATGATTTAGGAAGTATTAATTTCACAGCATCACCTGAAAAGTCAGCAGTAAGAAGGGATAGTTCTGAGTCTGAAGCTTCCTACTAGCAGACTGAACATCCTTTCTGCCTTTTCTAAAGCTGCTTTGTTCATCATGCAACCCTGTACAGGGACTGAAGCTTCAGACACCCAAGGTCTAACACAAAAAAAAATAGAGAACGTGCCTATAACTCTTCTTATTTAACAAATTAAGAATACCAACTATGATCACCTTCAAAACAGTTTCCTTCTGAGTTGACACACAGCTGGGTATGAAGCTGCCGTATTTGAAAACACATGCATTCATACTGAGTGAAGCAATCAAGTTGAGCCTTGTCTAACTGACAGGTTACATGTTCTGTAACCATCTCTTTCCCTCTCACCTCCCACTCCTGGTTCCTGAGCTACAGGGTTAGTCTCGGGGGTTTTGTGTTGGACCTTGAATGATACTTTCTGCATTCCTGCAGGAGCTTCTGGGTTTCTTCCTGTTCTTCTGATCTCTGGAAGGTCAGTGCAGGTAGGGATACTAAACATTTGACTAGGGCTGCCCAGGTAGAGTTAGTGCTACAATTTTTGCTGACAGGTTTTAAAGATCAAATTACCCAGCAGATCCTAATGTAAATAAGAAACTATGACTGCATGCTGGATGAAGTTCTGCTGGTAGCATTGGCAGAGAGTTACCTAGCTCATCCAATGCAAAGTGTCACACAGGGGTTTCGCCAAGGCATCAGTGCTTCTGGGTAAGAAATGTAGAAACTTGAGAAACTTTACACACAAAACCTGGAATGACCACTGGGCTCAGTGGCAACTCAATGGGCACTTTGCAAAACCAGGCCTTAGACACAAGCACTCAGGGTGCATTTAAATATTTGAAACATGGCCAAGTTATTTGTGGAATTCTCCTTATGCAATTAACTCAGTGTAATTATGCAAGCTGTGTATTGCCACTTCTACTGATAGATGACCCAGTACTTGAGTACTTCATACGGTTAACTATTAGAACCATTACTCTTACAGGGAATCATAACTAGTCTCACTCTCACTATACATAACATACAAGCTTTGCAGGCAGCCACTACAGCAAGCACTGAAGGTCTGCAGATACCCAAGTGCTCTGATGCACAGCATATACCAGCTAACTTCTATGGTGCTGTGACTTCACTATATTCAGTGGAAACTAAGGATGTTCTCCCTTTTTACAAAAAAGTTTGGGCCCCCTCAGCAGGGTGGACAGCACTGCACATCAATTATGCTGCTTCTCTTAAATCATGTAGAAGTACCTCAATAATAGCCCTATGTTTTCATGCCTGCCACTAACACTACAAAATAATAACAATGTGGTAAAAAAGGGGTGTGCTAGGGCCAGAAATATGTCTCTAATCTAGTGGCACTACCTGTGACTGCTAGGCTCAATAATTAACAGTTAATTAACTGTAACATAGTTTTTAACTATAGTATGTCACTGTTAATGCATCTATTAAGTTTCAAGGCCATCGAATTTGAAACAGATTACTTCCAATCGCTGACAGAAATTTACTTAGAGGCCAGTGCTAGGATGTAGGCCAGAACTGTAATAAGAAGTAACACAGTATGTGTATATGTATATATACATATATGCATATATATTTTAATTCTTTGGGTTGCAAGGTGTGGGAAACCTATTCTGATCCAAGGGATCGGAATGCTTGTTTAACATTGACCTTGAGCACATACCCATGTATCCTTGAAGAGGCCGCAGAGCCCCAAGAATAGCTGAGTAAACAAGATTAAGAAACTGCCAGACCGCAAGCAGAGTTAACCAACTATGAAGTTACAACAGAGAAAGAGTCATCCAATTATGAACTGTTGGTCTTTGGCTAAACCAATCATATATGGACATACATTCTCATAAAGATATAAAAGGGCTTGTAAAAACAATAAAGGTGGTTCTTTTGCTCATAACTTTTTGCATGTTGTGTCCATCCTAACTGCAACAGCAAGGACCTTTATGAGTCTAGTCCAACCTCCCACCCCCTGCCTGCCTTGAGCAGGGACATTTTCAACTTGATCAGATTGCTCACAGCCCCATTCGACCCGATCCTGAAATGAGCCTTCAGTGTGTGTATGGACATTCCCTAGAGAGGCCTGTGGGGTTATGTGACAAGATGCAGGGCAGTCCATGAGAGGCTGGAGCTGCCTCATGCTGGACACTGCTGGTTCCAGCCAGCTCCCACAGACCCACCACAGGGCACAGCTCAATCCCTCAGGCAAAGATGGTGGCACCTCAGAGAAAACATAGTCAAGAAAGGGCAAAACACACTGGGCAAAGAGAGGAGGAGGGGAATGATGAAAGTGAGAAAAAGCAGAGGGAACTCCAACATCAAAGAAGGAGGAGGAGGTGGCCCATGACACACCAGCAGACATTTACACCATGGCCTGTCCAGGGACGCACTGCTGGAACAGAAGAAAACCATGAGAAGGAAGGAGCAGCAGAGGAGCTGTTATGGACTGACCATAAACCTTTCATTCCAGATCCCCTTACACTGCTGGCAGTGAATCAGGAGTGAAGAAATGAATTTTAGTTTGGGAATTGGGGCAGGAAAGGTACTATTTTATTGTTTGTCTTTTTGGTTCTCACATACATATCTACTTTAATTGGTAATAAATTAGTTTTCTCTTGGTCAAGTTGGATTTTCTTGTGATAGTGACTGGTAAGCAATCTCCTGATCCTTATCTCAACCCACGAGCTTTCTTATCCTTCTGTTGAGGTGGAACAGTGAGTAAGCAGCTGGGTGGGTGCTTGGCTCTTTGCCAAGGCTAACCCACCGCAATATGTGTACAACAAAGAATATAACATGAAATAAAATGCTGTCTCATATTCAAGAAAAAAATAATTATAACGTATCATGTTTTAAGCTTTACTAGGTGTTTCTGAACACCAGCTTTCATTACTGAGAAACAACCTGTATCCACAAGATTGCATTCTGGCCATCATGACATTAATCTAATGTGCTCAGTGCTCAGTTTATCCTGTTTATGAGGGCCATTATTTGTATGAGCTTAAATTGACTGCAGCAATATCATAATGACAGAAAAAGCATTTTTCACAGTTGCAGGGAATGAGGAATATGCTTTCTGAAATAAAATTCTTGTTAGTTGAAGTTAGCATAACAGATTTGAAAGCAACAAAGTAATAACCCACAACATTATTCTAGTTATTCTCTCAGCATTTATTTGAAATATCAATATTTTCCATGATATAGTTTATACATTAAGCAGCAGGGGATTGTCTTTGTTTCACATCATCCAGTACTGAAGTGGCACATTCGAAGCAGCACATTAAAACTCTGAAACACTCTGTACAATTTAGATAAATAGAACTCTGGATTACTAAACTAACAGAACTTCTGCAACTATTACCAAAAGAATGCCAAGAAGCTAGGCACAGCACTGTACACACAAAGTGCAGGCAGGAGGAACACAAGAGAACCAACTAATCACATGGGAAATGTTTTTGCATATACAGCCACATGTCTTCAATTGCTCAACACAAAAAGGTAACAAGTTTTATTTAGTCCTCATTGAGGGCAGAATATGCACAAATGATGTTCGAAGAACACATGGTAGACAGGAACAAATGAAGTGAGGGTTGTGTCTGGTTGGTTATTGTATTCCTCAGTGAAGAAGTTTACAAAGGATATCTGGTGCTTAAGCAGCAACATTTTGTGCCAAGACTTGACAAGAAACAGTTAACAAATGCCAGTTTTATTCCCCATCTTGCCCTTTTACTGGCATTTTGGTGAGCATGCTCAAAGTCCCTGAAGGGCAAATTCAGGTGCTTTGTGGTCCAAACTTTTTACTATAGGAATCCCCATTTTATGGTTTACAGTTTACCTCTGGATGGAGATAGGCCTTTTAACAATAATTATCTAAAAGAGAGCAGAAAGCAGGAGGACACATAGTACAGTGCTTCACTTTGAGAAACCAGAGGGTCTACATTTACACTGTCTCTGTGAGAACAGCAAGCCAGTTTGGTCGGAAGATACAATTCTGGTTAGTCAAGGTTAAACCTGTGTGAACTGTATCATTAAGAAGGGAAAGATGGAACAGCAAGAACTTTTCCCTCATTTTATAAAGACCTAAGACTGAAAACTAATACAGTGGTGATAGGTATTGTCTTCTCAATACCACCTTCACTTCCAGCTACTACTTCATCATGAGTCACCTGCTTTGCTCACCATCATCTTCCCAGCTTCATCTTAGAAATGGCTTTGGTTACCACCAGGCCAGCACGGCCAATAAACTAACCCACACTGTGCTGGCTCAGAAGATACCATGCATCACCACGTAGTATGACAACATGTAAACCAAAGATGCTTAGTGGGAATCAATGACTCTAACCACTGCAAGTTGCACTTGTAAGGTGTAAGAAGCAGCATTTTGAAAGCAGTGGTACTGACACAACTATCTGGGTCAGAAATGGTGGATCAGCCATCCTAATTGGGTAATGGAACTAGAATATCAACATAATTGATGGGGAAGAAACCTGACTGGCCATGAAGCATCCCCTCATACCAGTTTTCATCGATCTGGTTAGTGAGGGTAATGATATCACCCTCTTTAAATCCCAGCTCCCCTTCATTTTCTGGTTCAAAGTCATACAGGGCTCGGCAGCAGGGCTGATCCATGTGAGCACCTACAGAGAAGAAACATAAAGAAACAATGTGCTTAAAAATCTGAACAATATCCTTTTTACCACTGTATCTACTACAGATTTCCTTAGTTTTGGCATCACTTATACACTGATGACAGTTCTCTGATAACATCTAAATTTGGACTGCTAAACTCAATTAGAAGATACTTATCAGATTCTGGCAGCCTTCAGTTTTCATCTGTGACTGCTAGTAAATGCCTGAGAATCCTAAAAGAACCAAACTGCAATTAAGCCTACACCCCAATGCACAGCTACAATCAGTTTGGAATCTAATTTTTATCTTTTTATAAGCACAATAAAAATGAAGGAAAAGCCTTAATGTATTCACAGATTTACTGGCTCAGAGATGCTTTGGCTATCTACCTCACATAAATAGTGTAAGGGGTAGCTTAAAACAATAGTGGAAATGTCACTGTGTCTTTGTCCTTTATTTGGAAGCTTCATTAGTACAGCTACACTATAAAGCACTATATGCTGGGCAGAGTCCAACGGCATGAGGTTTAACAAGGCCAAATGCTGGGTCCTCCACCTGGGGCACAACAACCCTGTGCAGTGCAATGGACTAGGAGAAGTCTGGCTAGAGGAGAAGGACCTGAGGGTGTTGGTTGACAGCGACTGAACATTAGCCAGCAGTGCGCCCAGGTGGCCAAGAAGGCCAATGGCATCTTGGCTTGTATCAGAAACGACGTGACCAGCAGGTCCAGGGAGGTTATTTTCCCTCTGTACTCGGCACTGGTGAGACTGCTCCTTGAATAGTGTTCAGTTCTGGGCCCCTCACCACAAGAAGGATGTTGAGGCTCTGAAGCGAGTCCAGAGAAGAGCAACAAAGCTGGTGAAGGGGCTGGAGAACAGGCCTTATGAGGAACGGCTGAGATAGCTGGGGTTGTTTAGCCTGGAGAAGAGGAGGCTGAGGGGAGACCTCATTGCTCTCTACAACTACCTGAAAGGAAGTTGTGGAGAAGAGGGTGCTGGCCTCTTCCCAAGTGAGAGGGGACAGGACAAGAGGGAATGGCCTCAAGCTCCACCAGGGGAGGTTTAGGCTGAACATTAGGAAAAAAAAATTTCACAGAAATGGGCACTGGAACAGGCTGCCCAGGGAGATGGTTGATTCACCTTCCCTGGAGGTGTTTAAGGCATGGGTGGATGAAGCGCTGAGGGGCATGGTTTAGTATTTGACAGGAATGGTTGGACTCGATGATCCGGTGAGTCTTTTCCAACCTGGTGATTCTATGATTCTATATGCTTCTAGTCCTCCGGATTTTAACACGAGTTTTCCAAAGTCATTTTGTCCCCAGTCACACAAAACACTTGAATGCATCCAGGGCCACCAGACAGATTCAAAACAAGTTTGAAATTGAAAGCTTTCTAATACACTAGTCCATGAACATTCAGCCACAAATCCTCCAGAACAGCTAATGAATTAGTTAGACTATAATTTCAAATGTTATATGAAATTAAAAAATATTCCTCCCATCCCTTGTATTCTTTCCTCTGCCCCTGAAGTTGCTATAGCTTCAAGTCTGACAAAAGCAAAATTGTTACTCATCAAAACATTTAGGCTTTAGCAGCACCAAGGAATCTTATATATGACTGTGCATGACCTTTCATAGTAAAAGTTCATGCACTTCTAGTGATCAGAATCACAGAATGGTAGGGGTTGGAAAGGACCTCTGGAGATTGAATCCCAAACCCCTGCTAGTGCAGGTTCACCTACAGCAGGCTGCACAGGAATGTGTCCAGGCAGGTTTTGAACAACTCGAGAGAAGGAGACTCCACAACCTCTTCAGGGAGCCTGTTCCAGTGCTCTGTCACCCTTAAAGTAAAGTTTTTCCTCATTTTCAAGTGGAACTTCCTGTGTTCCAGTTTGTGCCTGTTGTCCCTTGCTCTGTTGCTGGGTACAGTTGAGAAGACTCTGGCCTTACCCTCTTGAACACCTGTTCCTTAGATATTTATAAGCATTGAAAAGACCCTCTCTGTCTTCTCTTGTCTAGGCTAAACACAGAGCTCACTCAGCCTCTCCTCTTAAGAGAGATGCTCCAGTCCCCTAATCATCTTAGTGGCACTCTGCTGGACTCTCTCCAGTAGTTCCTTGTCTTCATAATGGCACTTCTAAGGAAATATATTTCATCTTTTTTATGTATACTGACCTTAGGATAAGTAAGTTTCATGATCATGTTTTATATGTTCATTTCAACCACTAACTATGGCTAGAAGGCTCATACTTAGCCTATGTTAGGATAAAAATATTCCATTTCTATATATGTCAATAGAGCAAGATTTTTAAATTTAATTTATTAAATTCTGTAGTGAAACCTTCTTTCATTTCTTTACATATTGCTCATGGTGTACTTTGCCTTATTTGTCATGAAGGCTGTTTTGCTGGCATCCTCATTGCTACCAGATGAAATTTAGAAGACCTAGCAAATAAATTCCAATGAACATAGAGGATCCAAGCTTTGAATGAACCAATCCAAACATATATTAATATTTTTTTCAAAGAAGGCAGTGTTTCTCTGAAACCAATAAAAGAAAGAACACCTATTGAAGAAAATATGACTCTCTGAAGAGGAAAACACGAATGCTGAAGACACAGGAACATCGGTTGGCACTGCTTTAGTACTGACAAGTGTTCATGACACTACAAAAAGGAGTTGAAAAAAAATACTGGTGGCATGAGGAGAGCTTTGCCATGCAAGACTCTAGCCATGCTCATGCACAAAGAATCTCCATTGTATCCTCCTCCTTGCTAGCACAGTCAGATTACCAGGAGTTCGCAAGGTTATGCAAGACAATTTCCAGCTGCAGGTGCCAAAAGAAGATACTGTTGCTCCCTATATCTGGGAGAACATCAAGTATTCACATCATGATGTGACAGGAAGAAAGGAAATACTGATTAAAAATCACTGAGGCAAACTGAAACAACTGAGGTCAGGTTTCTGCATGTTCATGGAAGACTCCTAGTTTTTCTTTCAGCTTTCTAAATGCCTATTTTGTAAAGATCTATATTTCAAGGTGAATTTAGCATGGCAGCATCTCTTTGAAACTCCAGGACTAAGGAAATTTTTGACCCAAAGACATAATTAAAGTAGTGTATGATCCATTCTTGTTCTCCTGCCTTGATATGTGAATACTTTACAAAGAAACAACAGTTGAAACAACTGCCTCCTATACTATCCTCATTCTCATTTCCCCTCACTAAAAATTAATCTCTAGAAGAAAGACTGGTACTTCTGCGTTGTAGCAAAACTTCAGACACTGTTGGCTTTTCTTCTCACATTGCTACTGCCATTACCTGATGGTTTGGGTGTAGTGGCATGGGATATTCCTCCATTGTGCTGAGCATTGTCACCAGTTGTGAAATCCAGGCTCATGCGGGGTTTGGGCTGGTATTCTCTCCTGGGCTGCGATGATGCCTCTTTTATTCTGCCAAAACACGTGGTTAAATGTGAAGAGTTAGTTTCTTGTTAATGGATGAGCTACACTAAAAGTTTTCATTTCCATGCCTGAAGTCCCACCTACTGATGATCCAGACTAAACAAGTTTAGGTATTTGGAGTAATTTTTGCTTACGAGATTAGTTTAAATTACCAAAACCCACCTGATTTGACTATGTCATGAGGTTGTTAATTTTTCTTTCCCTCTAGTACTCCAGCTTTGCATCTATCTTCTTTTTGAATAATAATAACAAAATGCAGAAAAACTTGTTACATGATGAGCAACCTACAACAGGGCTGTACAAACATCTCAGCTTTTTAGCACAAATTTTGCTTCTGTGTCTGGCAAGCCTTAACTATTCAGTTGGTCAATGCCAACTCTTGTCATTTTGTGAGGAAGCTGCATGGGAATGTAGAGACTTCTGTTACAGACTTAGTTTATTTGTAATCTGGAATACTTGTTTTGCAAAGGCACACAGCTACAGTTTTCCTGACTCTTAAAATAAAAATATTATGCATAATTCATTTCAACTTATTCTTATAACTGAGAAATCTAGAATCCTAGGAAAGGGTGCATTTTCATCAGAGAAGGGATGACAACAGAATCAGAGTAGCTTATGCAGAACACTTGAGTTAGGACCTCCATTTTTAAAGAATAAGTTAGTTTCTTCAACCTCCTCTAGATCTCCCAGACTTGCTGTTGGTAGCATATTTTGATTTATCTATTGAAAAGACCCGCTTCTAACTTAATCAGTTTTGGTCCCAATAATAAGGGGTTCCTCACCATCCAAAACATTATCAATATTAGTCACTCCCCAGAGACTGCTTTTCTTCTTCATAAACAAAAACATAAGCATATTAAAATGTAAACTAATGCAGTTGTCAAAATAAACTTAAAGAAAAAGGCTTTGCCATGTTTCACTCATTAACAGAGTATCTTTTTCAAAACAGTAAAATTTTGAAGAAATAAATACTTCCATGAAACAAATGCTATTTTTTACAGATTATGAAGCAGGAGGAGACAGTTCTAGTTATTTGCTAAAAACTACCCAAAAGCTCAGTGTGAGATATGTTTCTTAAGAAAAGAAACATCTCCAAGGAAACCATTCCTGCTTCCCAGCTGCTCTGTCACGATACTGTGTCTTGAAAGTTGAAGCCTCCTGTTGCTTGATGAAATACAGAGTTTAACAGGAAAAGTCTTTGCTGACTTTCAAGATTCTACTGATTTTATTACAAGTCTCCCAATGTTTGCCAAGTTTCTGAAGTTCCAGTTAATGGAATCACAGTATTCTAAGGAATTTTATGCCTTCCATTAATGTGTAGAAGAAAAATGAAAATTCTTGTATTTGCAGTCCCTGAAGAAAGTTCTGAAATCTAATGATAAGCATCCAGAAAGAAGACTAGAGTGCATTTTTAATTTTTTCATGTTTTTTAAAAATTTTAAATTCTATGGCCTTTATGTTAAACAGGACTGTCTTGGCAGCTAGAAGACACTGTCCATGCCACACAACAGCACAAACAAGTTCCATTTACATCTCTTAAAAATATCTAGAAAAAAGGTAGTATGCACTATAGACAGTAACAAAATTTCACAGCTTTAGACCCATATCGTCCAAAAAACAAACCTCAAATGCCAGTGCCATGTAATCTTTGCTGCCTGCATATCATCAATAGGAAAGGACAAGCAGTTCAGATAGTAACAGCTCTGCACCCCTGCTTAATTCTTGGCATAAGCATATCACAGTGCACTGATTTGTGTCCAGAAGTGTGGATGATTCAGCCCACAGACTCTTTACAGTTATGGATGCACAGTAAGTTTATGCAAAGTATTTACTTGAGCTGATCTACAATAGCAGTCTGATGCAGGGTTCTTGAAAAGCTAAATTCATTCATGGCTGAAACTTAAAGATACTGACCATATAGCAGAAGTTTCAAAAGGGCAAAGGATTACGTGAATTAATACAGGAAGAAAAATCTGTTGCAGAGAGAGGTATCTTCAGTTCACGGGGTAACTTGTGGACTACAGAATAACCCACCTGCTCCTGGGAATTTTTTAATGCTTCTGTAAAGCAGGAGCATTGTAATATTCATTTGGAAGTGCTGGAAAACATTCTGTTAACTGTTGAGACAGTACTGCAAATGGCATCCAGAAACAGCCTGCTAAGCAGTCTACCTACCAAAAAGTGCTGCTCCTAATCACAAAGAAATTTTAAGACTTAGAGCTAGATGAGACTTAAAGACCGTGTTCTCTGAGAAAATAAACACTGACAAACCCAGAAAATAGCAAAGAATCACACACAATTAAAAGATGCCTTCACAGAGTATGTAAACATTATCTGCTCTTGCTAATTACATCCAGCTTTTAGGAAGCATATTCCAGAATCACATGGACTAAAGTAATCTTTCCTGGGTGTTATGTTTCCTTGATGAAGGACATCTCTGGGGGAAGTTGATAAACTTCTGTAAACATTATTTTCCTCATTTCAAGGGGGTACAATCCATTTTGTGCTGACAGAAACAAAAATTCTAAACTAAAAATTCTAAAATTCTGTTAAAAAGATACTGCATCAATTCTGAGATAGCATTGGCAGTTACAGAAAACAGGATGGAAGAGGCAAACTCATTTAAGTCTTGTACCAAGTTTGATCTGATAATACAGCTGGAAAAAAAAGAATATTTAATAAAGTTGTAATTGATGATGGTCTCACTACCTGGCTCAGGAAGATTTTTCAGGTAGATAAGACTGCAACAAGATACTCCTTTTCAATAGTAATCACTAAGATCTGTCAGAAATACTACTTTGTGAATACACGCAGGGATGGTAAGGAATCCAAGGTTGTAAGTCCTACTGAGTTATATATTCATGAACACTTGCTTTCAGTTAAATCACATTTAACAGCTTTACTGAGCTGAGATGCTCTCCTGAACTCAGTCCTCATTCAGTCATACTTACAAGTATATGCAACTTCAAAACATATAAACCTCAGCTTGCAGTTCCCTAATGAAATGGCCCTGATTTTCATAAACATGTGATTTCCAAGTTGCAAAAGATAGTGTCATTGCATTCTACTCACAGGTTTTCTGCCTTTAAAACAAAAAAAACCAACTCAAACAGCTTACAAGAAGTGCATTACCTATCTTCCAGCTTAGAAGTAACTCGCTGTAGGATTTGTGTGGCCTGCTTGTGGTACTCCAGCTGAGCTTGCACCAGAGCAGAAAGCTGGCTCACTTGTTCAATCTGAGGATGGACATTAAAACAACATATTTTAGGCAAGTATTAACACCAATAGTGATTAAAGACCACTGTCACGCTGACACTGCAAAGGCAGTTTTACTTATCTCTCTAAAAACTTGATTCATATTTGTGGTTGCTGAATAGTTACATATGAGTCTTTATTCATTACCAGGACATCTTGGATCTTGGATAGCAACTTTTCTCCCCTGAACACCTCCATGGCTGATTGGCATTAACAGCAACCTACAGAGGCTAACTCATTCAACAGATGCTATGAAAGAAATGGGACTGTAGTGAGAGCACTATACTCTTCTCCCTCCCTGCCTTTGAGGGGCACAAAACCACGGAGACTACGGTCACGTTTCTGTTGTATTCTGGTCTGTGAAGCAGACCAAAACAGGAAGATACTATGTGCTCTTTAATTCAGCATATTTGTAGTTAAGACAGACACCAGTCTACTTCAAGAGGAAAAAAAGTCCAAAACTTTTTTGGGGGGTTATGCAGTTGCTAGCAGTTTCCATAATGAACAATGCTGTAATGGTGTAATGCAGGCCAGTACTACCTGGCCACACAGAGCTGGATGTTACTGCAAGGACTGAAAGAAGTATAATGAGTTTGTAGTTTTATTTCAGCACAGTCATACTTTATTTCAAAAATGCAAATATTTTCGGTCTTTTTATGGCCCCTCTACAGCAAACTGGTTACAAAATTAAGAATTAAACTAGATGTCTATTTAAAATCTTAAAACATCCAATCATTTAGTTCAACAGAAATATCTAAACTGAGTTTCCTTTGACCACATATTATGTAAGACAGACTTCAGCTAAAATGTTCTTTTCCTCTGAAAAAAAAGGTTTTCTTCTTGCTTGATTTTACAGTTTCAACATTTATTATAAATAGAATACTGGAAAAACCTAATAGATGCTCAACTTTAAACTAGTTTCTAAGAAAAAAATATGCTGTAGAGTCAGATTTAATCAATCACATTAACTTTGGCTTTCCTATTCAATATCGCATCTGATTTACAGCAGAGACCATGGAGTTGTGAGTTCATTGTTTCTGATCTTTACCATTCCTCTCAGCAGCCCCCACACTTGAAAAAAAGCCTTGGCTCAAACCCTATAGCCACAGCTAAGTAGAAGTCATGACTTACATTTAAGTAATTCTAAGAAGGAAGATACTTTTGGTTTTGTTTGCTACTGAGGATTTATGTTCTTTAACTCAGTTACCTATAAAATGCCCATAAATATAGTCCTACATGTGCAAGCTGTATATTACTATAGCTTGTGAGCCTCTCATTGAGTCCACCAAGGAGGCAAGAGTTTCTTTGTTGTATAGTGATAGTAATCTGTGGTGTCAAGGACTTAATAAAGCTTTCAAGTTTTAGACTGCTTTAGACCATCCTCACTGCTGAACCTTTCTCATTTTTGGATTCAGCTCACAAATGAACAAGAGATATCTCACATCCATCTCCAAAAGGTTGAACATGCTTGACTCAGCAATTTCTTTCGATTCATCGAACTTCTCCAGAGCTTGGCGCAGTTCTTCATCTGGGAGTTTGCCCTGTCTTTTCTTTTTGTAATCAAAATCCAGGCGTCGACCCTCCATTTTCTTTAGGTGATGCTGAAAAACAAAAATGCAAATGCAAGCACAGAATAAAGGATGTTTTCCAACCCTTCTTATAATGCATTGTAATAAGGTAGTCCATGTACATTTGCAAACATGTGTTGTTTGCTGTATTATCAGTCACTCCACAGAGAGGAGAAATACGGAACAACGAAGCAATGGGGTGCTGCTGTCTAACTTACAGATCTTCAACATTAAAGAAAGATCACACAGAACGGATAACTACAATTGCCACCTGTATAAAAGATATGGAAGTTTCTAGCTTTTTAACTCTGATACAGAATTACCTGACCACTGTGTTTCTTCCCCAGATATTTAAGAGCAAACTCTGTTGAAAGCACAAGTTAGTACACTTTTGCCTGTGCAACAGTTCTCATACACAAAACAACACCACAAATACTTTTATCATTTCCATAAGACTACAGAAGGATCTTAATTTTGCCTTTTGTTATAGATTTTCTAGTTTGTTAACTGACGTAACACTCATGTCAACCTGTTTAGCAGCTGCTGTATCAAGGTGGCCATAAGTTAATGCTACTGGTACGATCATAAATACTTAAAAGTGTTTACTTTCCCTCAGAAGAATCAGTTAGAAATCAAGCTATTATGATATTTATAGATTTATCAACTTTGTAAATTATATCAAGCTGCCTAAGGCATCTTTCTTCCATATATTTAACAACATGAAAGCCTTACTAAAAGCTCAGATGAACAGTTACTTACGCAAATAAGCATTTGGTGAATTGGGAGGCACTTTTATTTCCAGCCACAAAATTGGGTTGTATGGGCAAACAGTTTTTACTCTGTAAATACCAGCTCATTTTTGGATTACTAATTAGGTGGTTCATGCAAACAAACTGTTTGCATTCAGAATTCCCGGGTGTGCTTCAGACATGACCTTCATACAAACAAAAGTGTGGTACCAGTCTAGAGCCAACTATCAGAAGGTACTTTCAAATCATACACTAGAAAATTGAATGTAAACATTTGTTCATTTATTCAGTGAAATAAGCTTTAAAATGGTAGGACTGGGGTACTGTGTTCATGCCTGCATAAGCTTGACGATGCCATCATCAAAAAATGTTAGATTTTTTATCTTTCCCTTTCTAAACCATCAACAAGAGAGACAGAACTGAAACGAAGAACCCAAGTCAAGAGACTAAATTCAGATGATATGTGAACCTGAAAACTCATTTTAAATTACACAGATAAAATTTTAAACCACACAAAATAATTTTGACCATATACACAGGCTGCACATCTCGCATTATTAAAATCCCACACTGAGGGCAATACCTGTATTTCTCTTAGATCTTTGTCATGGAGATTCTGAAGTGGGTCAATGAAGTTTTGTTTCACTTCCATGTCTAAGGAGTCTTTGACCTCAGAAAGCTCCTTCATAGCTTCTCCCACATCTGCAAGTGCTGGTCCTGAAAGAAAAGTTGTCCAGTTTATCTCAAAATAACTTAATTCCAAAAAACTGAAGAATGAAACTGAGTCATGGAAATTTCAGTTAACATTTCATTTTAAGCCTCAAGTTTAGGAAAGAAATAGAGTATGATACAATGTGTGAAAGGGCAACATGGATGTCACAATTCTGAAGTCCCCAGCATTTATGCCTTGTAACAGCTGAATTTGAGGATCCATGCTGCATCAAGACACCCTCCTCCATATCCCTCATTATCCATTCACTCTGGTGAAACAAGCATGCTGGAAAAAACTTACCTGTATTTGCTCTAGTGTCACATTAACAGACACTATGTTGCATAAAAAATAGGTCTAATCTAAGTGTAGGTCTCCCTGTTTGTATCAGCGAGGCTGGTGACAGCATCAAAAGTAAAATTTCTTAACAACTTCACAGACTTTTTTTTGTGAAAGTTTTTTTATTAAATCATTGACTTCATACACATGTTCAAGTTCATCAACTTCAACTAGAATTAGCTGCCTTCCGAGATTTCCTCCAAGATTAACTTGAAAGCCACAAAAATTATCACTCTCGTTTAACTCCTCTGCATAAAAATGAAAACAAGAAGCTCAAAAATACCATCCTGGGTTGAGGTACATTTGTGGAAAAAAAGCCTAGGTTTGAAAACCTAAAAATGTGAGAAATCGGAAGAAGCCTCCCAAGCACAGGATGCCAGCAATGCACTGTGAAACTAGAGAACCTGCCAGACCCAGATGAAGAGTGGCAAACAGCCATAATAGCTTCCATTAGTTGCAAATGTGAAAACAACTGCCATATCTACTCTGCTGCATGCTACTGCAATCATCAGCAATTTGCACAAACTAAATTCTATTAGTTCTTAATTTTTCCTTAAAAACATGTTTGAAATTTAGCAATTCAGTAATCTAGTACAAATCAACCTACATCTGCCAAGTTAATTAGTAAATTATATAAAACAGAGAAGAAAATACCTTTTTCATTGCAGAAGTCTTTATGCCAGGAACAACATTTTATAAAGATTCAAATACAAAACTGAATTTTCACAGCCCTATTTGAGGGTCCCATGTGTTGCCATATGAGAATGGCCACAGAGAAGCCCACACAAACAGGACAGAAAGACAAAGGATCCTGTTGTGAATGTCAGTCCTTTCAGTTAGGCCTCTGCTACTGAAGAATACAATATTAAGTTTCAGTTTAACATTTCTAACTCAGGCAGCTGTAAACTCATCTGGGGCTTGGAGGGAGGAAGGTTGACGGTTATGATACAAATATTCACTAGTGCCTTAAGATGTGGAATTTGTTCAGGAAAAAATGTCAAAGTCTATTAAAAATCTATTAGTCTTTATTCCTTGTCTGTAGCAAAGACAGTAACACTTATTATAAGGATTCTGAGGGCAAAATGGTTTTATCATACACACACATAGACAATAATACAAATTCTGAACATGTACATCTTTCATCCCAACAAGTCCCCAGTAACACAATCTATGACAGAGAGCCTAAAGCCTATATGACTTTCAGTCTAAATGGAAACAATTTGACTTTAATGCAGAAAAAAACATCTCTAGTCCAAGTATGCAAAAGACACTCCACAGGCCTAGATGAACCTTAAAGGACAAGTCTGATGAACCAGAACTCTGATGCTTCTTGCAGAACTTCTTCCTTTATAAGACTGCAATACTTTAAGAATGAAGTTATATTAAGTTTTACTACCATTTTTAAAGCATTCTAACAAAAAGAGAAGTAATCAAGTTACCAAAGTTGCATTCTTCTCCAAGTTCTCGGCCAAATTTCAGCATTGCATCTGCCAGCAAGGCTTCGGCCTGAGGGTAACCTGGTCCCTTTTCCTGGCCTCGAATTTTTGACATAGTGTTGATCATGCTGAGTTTAGCTCTGGAAGCTGAAGCAGGCCAAGTTACAGAGGTTACAAACATGCAACAGTTTGACCACACACTCTACATTTACCTCATCTACGAACAATGTATATGAAGGACATTATCTAAGTTTAGAACTAAGACCTAGTTTTCATAAATTATTTTTAGAGCAAAGGAATGAAATACTCTCTGTATTCTTCTGCTGACAGGCTAGAGAGGAGATTCTGTCCTGAACTCTAAGTCAAAGCTTCCCTTGAAATGGCTTGGACGTAAGAAAGCCCAGGAACATCCCCAAAATAGCATATTTGACATGCTACAACTCAGGTAGAAAAATCTTTAAGCTATCCCCAATTTCTTAACCTTAAAATCCTCAGGTATCAGATGGTTACCAGACTGAGACAGCCCTTGTCTCAAGGAAAAGTCCAGACTATGTAAACTCAAGATTAAACTGTGGTGCACTGCATGTTTTAAATATTTTAAAGTGTTTCTATTGTAGAATATTAAATAAAACCTATGTCCCCAAACATGATGTCCAAAAACATTTTTTGCTTTTTATGGAGATTTGCGAAAACTATGACTTCAATACAGTTTCCAACTGCACTTCAGCTTGCATTTCATTTCAGATAAACTAGTGCAGATCAGAAGAAAGCACATGATTATCATAATGATTAAAAAAAAAAAAGACAGTAAACATAAAAGAACAAATTTGTTTGATTATGTACTCCAGTGAATTTTTGCAAATACAGAATAGGAATGGCCTGCAGAGGGTGAATTAATCAATGGCACTTGAATTCAAATTTTGCCAGTAAATCCTATTGTCAGCAAAGCCGATTCAGTGGGTACCAGTACCTACATTATTGTGTGTGCTACAGGAGGGCACCTATGAATGCCCCTGCCCTCTGCCCTGCAAAGGCATGACTTTGCTCTTTTTTTTGAGTTAACATTACTGTTTACAGAACATTAGTAGATCACACTGTTGTGTGATGATTTCATTGGTCACAACTCAATCTTTCACACATTTCTGCAACAAAACATTAGGGGACTGAAGTTAGCAAGTGTTTTGCTTTTAATTTATTGTTGAAAACAAGTATCAAGAACTGGTTTTTGCAGCTGAATGTTTCACTTCATGGCTTACAATGTATTTATTGACAGTGGCACAGAAACAGAGGAAGATCAGGCAAGTGTCACAGTACTTATTTTGCCTGAGAAGCAGCTATGAAAAGACAACATATTTTTAGCATATAGGAATCATGTTTTTGCGAGCTTTCTCACTACCCTTGAGTGCCACCAGATTACACTTTTCAGCATCTGAATTTCTTGATGCCTTCTGTTTCTACCCACTACAGAACTACAGCCAGCAGACTGGCGGACTGTTCAGTATAAAAAACTGCATTTTAATGAAGTGTCTGGCCTTTAAAAATGGCATTGAAATGATGGTGACAATGTGAAAATACAGAATCATAAAAGAAACTAAGGCACAAACAAAATCTGTCAGGGAAATGGATTCAGCAAGCTGGATTAAAAGAGGAACAAATAGGAGTATTTTCAGAAATAAAAAAAAAATAAGAGGAAATATTAAAAAATTAAGTTATTATCTTCTGGAGTAGAAAGCAAAAGATAAAAGAATAATAAGAGAACGGCAAGAAATAAATAATAAAGAGAAGAAAGGTAGGCATGAAAAATTTATGCTTCAATGATCCATCTAATCATTCAATAATGATTAAATCAGAATTCTGATTTAGTAGGAAATCTTAGAATACATCCACCAGTAGTCTCATTTCACTTTTCCTCTTCTAAAGTTGATTCCAGTGGTTTCGACAGAAGCAGAGGTAAATTTATGCTCAGTCAGTCTCAAAATCCCATCCTGAGCGCTTTGATTCCTATTGCTTTGATAGTGCCACATGCTTTCTTCTCGAAGTTATGTTTCAGCCTGAGTAAGGACAGGCAGAAATGTTCAAAACACCACATGGAAGTGACCCCAATGCTTGATTCTTTTCTCAGTTGCACTCCCTCTCTTTTACACTGACTTTCATGGTGTGACTAATGATTCACCTTAATATTAAGTGTTTACAAAGCCATGGTGAATCAGAAGTATACTACCAAGAGTTTGAAGGAAACTTCAGCACTGAATTCAATTGCTCATTCTTTGTACTTTCAGTCTCATTTATTCTGCACCTCATATTCTTGAAATTATGGTCATGTACATCTACATGGAAAACCTCTGAGACTTCATTATATTCAATTTTAGTTACTTTCAGCTGTCCCTCAGTGTTTTTTTAACTAGGAAGTGTAGAAAACTGTCTTTTTCATTCACACTAACTTCAGCCCAACATCTCTTTCCCTAAATTCACCTTTGTCTTTAATGGCCTTTTCCCTTCCCTTTCCTTTTCCCATTTTTCTTTTTTTTTTCTTTTTGTTTTTCCTTCCAGCATTAGGAATAATTAACTGTTTTATGAAGTTAGACAACACTACTTACTTCATTTATTGATCCCTCAAGACACCATGAAGCCAACTGATCTCTATCACTGCAGTGCTATGGTATTCAGGCATATTGATGTTTCCAGGGCACATCTTACTCATCAAGGAATGTGTGTTAAGTTTGAAACCCTCTTCTCCCTACCATAACCCAGGTAAACTTTTAAAGAAAATCTTCTGATAAATACTGCTGTTAAAGAGGCTTTTTAAAATTACACTTCCTCCCTCTTGCCACTGTAATGTTTCTAATTTTTATGAAAATGAGAAAGCAAAGAGTAAATAGTGGAAATTGGCATTTTTTTGTGCCCCAGGTAAATAAATACTATAGTTGTAGAGATAATTTGGAAGAGGAAATTTTTATTTTATTGAAAAAAAAATATTTTTCAATGCAATTCTTCTCACTATAGTGAACTCTTTTGCAACTGGCATGAAACAATCTAAGACCAGATGATAGCTGAAAAAAGTCAGTCTTCCTTTCCTCTTACTACTTCATCTGCTACTGTGGAATAAATAATGTGATCACATTTGATATGCAAGAAAGTAAGTCTTTCCCCTGCCTATTACAATTTTAATTTTCTGATCCTTGCCACAAGCAGATGAAGGGATGTGTGGCTAAGAGCATGGAAACTGCTTTTTCCTGTAGCACTGCAAACTTGCATCAGCCTGAAGTGCCTGATATCACACCCTTAGCAACTTCCAGAAATTTTGCTCTCTGCTGTTGCAGTGAGCCTCCTTCACAATTCACAGCAATCGTAATCACTCAGATGTGTCAGGAACACAGCTAGTGAGAAACTAAACAGACAGAGTTTATTACTTAGTCTATACAATGTTGCACAACAGCAGCTTGACAGTAGTTAACCGTTTATCACTAGCCTCATAATGTTTGTCAGTCCTTTGGCTTTTCCTGCAGAGTGCTTGTTGAGGATGAGCAATGAAACTGTGGGCTCGAGTTTTAACCAGTATTTCATCTGTTGACATAGAAACCGTTCTAGTCATCATAATTTTCTCTCTAGCAGAACCTGAACCTGTAAATATTATCCTTCCTTTTTTTTTTTAATCCACTGGCACAATCATCAAACTATCAACCTTTCCTCTGTGGTCTAACAGAAAAATATCACCAGTTAAGCCATACTAGCAACAGTCCTTCATGCTATCATACTGAAGCTAAAATATTTCACACCAGTTCAAATTTGTTCCCGGATATTAGGAAAGAAATTCCTCATACTGAATGAGTGAATTTGGTCTGTACTTCCATAAAACTCTAAGATACTTATGGTAAGTAGAGGGCCTCATTTTACCTTCATGCTAATTTTGCACAAGTGTAACTCTGTTGACCTCATCGGTGATGCTGGCATTGACTTATGCTACTATCAAACTCCTTATGTTCCTAGATCACAACAGAAATCTCCAAATACTGGAATTTAACTCATTATTTGATTACAACAGCTCTAGATCACTCCTCTTTGTGAGGATACTTGGTAAGAGAGGAGTATGCAGCTCTCCATCAGTACAAACACAAAACCTTTCTTTCATCTCTTCATCAAAACCAACCATTTACTTCTATTCTGAAGGTTCAATTTAGTCATCCCGGATAATGTCTATTTATCTGCACTTTTCTCCAGTTAAGCTTTAACAGCCCGTTTGCACCTTCCTTTTGCAGTAACTTTAATGAGAATGGGAAACCACTCTAAAACCAGGTGAAACGTGTTGTTATGTCTCATTGTATGCCCTGGAGAAAGTTGCTTCAGAATTTTGCCTTTCTTTCTATGGTCTACAAGGACTGCCTGGTCCTTTTCCCTCACACAGGTGAATAACTGGGACTGCAGAAGAGAGATACCTCATGCAGACTGCCTCACCATTCTTGATCTTGATCTCCACTTGTGGGCTGGTTGCTTGGCCTTGGCCCCCATCCCCATAACAAGGGAGGTGTGTGATGCCCAGGGCTGCTGCTGCCCTAGGGCCCCTTGGCTGTCCTGCTCCTGGCTGGCCCTGCTCTGCCACCCATGGGGAGTCACAGACATCTCCAACTCCCAGGGATTTCCCCCGTGCTCGCAGTGCTGACATTCAGATCCCTGCAAGTAAATATAGCTGATTTTTAGGCATATGCTGCCCCCTTACAAAAAGCAAGAACACATGGAAGTAAAACTGGCCTCCTAAAGCCAGTATCTATTCCTCCTGACATTCTAACATGGAAGCCAGTACGTATCTTTGTCTTTTACTTCATGCTAATTTCACTGGTTTTGTATTAATTTTTGTGCCAGTGAGGACGAGCACTGTTAGACTATATGACTATACTTACCGTTGAGAAAGAGTATTCTAAAAAAGTGCTGTATTGTGCAAGAAATATGCAGCTGTGAAACTATATTACCTGGATTGGGCTGAAGATACTCTATGGTCTTTGCCATTATTTCCACAACTGCCCTGCTGGTAACATCCACTTTCTAAAGGACAAGAGAGTTAAACAAAAAGAAACACGAAAAAATGATTAGACAAAAAGAAGATGTTTTTCCCTCTCCTTTGTGTTCTTATAAATTCTTTTGACTCTTCCTGTAATTTTATTTCTGTGTCCCTAAGAACAGCTCTGGTACCAGAATGGTGATAATACCTAAAAAACTACCAAAGCATGAGTCCACTGTTTCAGTTTACAGCAGACTCATTCTCAAATGAAGTTATTAGTACAGAGTACCTCAGCATATGTTACAAATTTGATATGACTCATTGTACTGTGTTGACACTTTACATCACCCTGGGAAGTGTCCATAATAGGGAAAACTTTTTGATAGAACTGTCACTGAAATCTATTTGAAAAATTAGCAACCTTTGATATCCTAATAGCTGGTAAAATAAGGGGAAACCTGATATCAATCAACACCAACCACCAGTGATAAAATGGGCTGTCTACCTCTTTCACAGCAAGGTCTGGTAAAAGTGGGGTTAGGAAGACTAGGTATCACTCCGTTTCTTATTTCTAGAAACCTACCAGCATAGATGCACTGACCATTTATGTCCCTGAGCTGACCCTATGAATAATTATTTTATATTTAGGAATTTAAAATACCTAGAACAGAATAGCATCACCTTCTTCTCCTGTAACAGGAATTCTTCCTTTCTGAAGAAGTACTCTTATAAGCTTCATAAGCTGCATACAACTAAGTATGCAACTAGCCTCCCTCTCAGCATCAGATGTCAAAGAAAAAACTGCTGCTTTGGCAGATTTGGGGATCCATGTAACCTGTCCTGTACTCTGTATTTATGATGACACATTGCATTTCTCTGCAGGGCAGCTTGTGTCCCACAGTGTGAACTCCTTTACCATAATGACAAGTTCCTATTTTAAGATAGAACACCTGAGAGAGGTTGGTTGTAGCACGCTGTGACTGACTTCTCCTCTGTTTCCTGTAGCCACTACCATCTGCCAGGTCTTGCTCTACGCTTTACACAACGAAGCAGAAGAGGTCTGCCAGTCCTGGGTGAATAAGTCCTGAACTGCCTGGTTGGGAGCCCAGAAATGGCTAGAAGGTGGCAAAGGAGAGTGGAGGCAAGGGAACAGAAGGCTAGGGATAGGCAGAAGGAGTGTGTTCACTACCTGCAGAAAAGCTGGAAAGGAACATGAAGCCAAGCAGGGAGCATGAAGGCAACTGATGTATTTGCTCTGTTCTCTTCTCAAGTCTTAGTGCTCTTATCTCCTGGGCTGCCAACTCATGCCAGCCACAAGCACTACGTGGGACTCGCTCCTTGCTGCTGCAATGTCCTATTTTCCAAGGTAAACCTTGCACTAGTTTTCCGAATATTCATTAACCTCTTCCAGTGTTGACAGCAGTGCCTATACCTACTGTGTATTCAAAGGGGAGCTGGAAAGGAGATACCAACTCTGCAGTACTTTCATTGTAAGAAGTACAAAGGATATGTCCTTCTCCCTTATTTTCCATCCAAAGCCTTCTCCCTGTTTCTCTTGATCAGAGTTAGATCTCAGATAAGCACCCTACAAATGACCTAGCAGCAGCTTGTGTTACAAGATTTGACAGTACCAGAAGGCAGAAATAACCCTGCCCCTACTGATCTTTACAGTGAAAATATTAGCTTTTTTTTTACCCTTCACAGAAATACACAGTGCTACCAGTGCCAGCCTTTGCCAGTGGAGGCTGCCTAACAAAATCTTTGAACTATGCCTGACAAACCTAATAATCTTCTATGACAAAATAACCTACTCAGCTGATGTGGGGTGAGCAGTGGACATTGTCAACCTGGATTTCTCCAATGCTTTTAACAGTTTCCCATGGCCACCTCCTACAGAAACAGATGTGTTACGATTGAGACAACTGCTCTGTGTGGTGTGTGGAAACTGGCTGATAGGCTGTACCCGAAGTGTGGTATTAAATTGCTCCTTTTCAAACTGGCAATCTGTCACAAGTGGGGTGCCCCATGGATCAATACTGGGCTCAATGCTGTTTAATAACTCCACAAGTAGATGATGGGATCAAGTCCACCCTGATGAATTCTGCTGATGATACTAAACCGAGTAGGGAAGTAGACACCCTGGACGAACTGGATCAGCTGGAAGAGTGGGCTAACAAGAAATTCCTTGTGAAATCCAACAAGGACAAGTGCAAGGTCTTGTACCCAGGAAAAAATAATCCAGCAGTGCAGAAGAGGCTGGGCCCTACCCAGCTGGAGATCAGCTCTGCAGAAAGGGACCTGGGGGTCCAACAAGCTCATTAGGAACAAATGGTGTGCTGCTGCAGCACAGAAAGCCAACAGGATGTGGGGTTGCATCAACAAAGGCCCCAGACATAAGAAGAGATTCCACTGTACTCAGCACTTGTCAGGCCACACTTGGAATAGTCTTTTCAGTTTTGGCCTCTGCTATACAAAAAAGCTGCAGACAGGCTGCAGAGGGTCCACAGAAGGGCCACAAAAATAATCAAAGGACTGGGAAGCCTGCCATATGAGGAAAGGCTGAGAGAACTGGTTTTGTTCAGCCTTGAGATAAAAAGGCTTAGGGGAGACATTAGCACCACATTGCATTTTTTAAAAGGTAGCTACAAAGAAGATGGAGACTCCCTTTTTACAAGGAGTCATATGGAAAAGATGAGGAGTAATGAGTACAAGTTATTCCTGGGGAGATTTCGACTGGACACAAGAGAAAAATTTTTCACAATCAGAACAATAGGCAAATGAAATAATCTCCCCAGGGAAGTGGTGGATTCCCCAACATTAGATTCATCTGGACAGGGTGCTAGACCATCTAGACTGTGCTTTTGCCAGGAGAGGTTGGAACAGATGATCCTCTAGATCCCTTCCAGTCTGGTATTCTATGATTCTATGATTCTTTTAAGAGATAAATGAAACTAATTTGCAGCCTCATTCTCTGAATGAAATACTGGCATATATTATATTGGCCATATACTATATATTGCTGTGTTAGAAAACAAAAAGAAATAAGAAACTGAAAGCTTGGTCCTGCTGAATAAAAGTTAAGTTTTTCAAAATTATTCAAGTGATTCAGGGAGAAAAGCTTTGAAATTCCTATGCTAGATAGGAAAAATGAATGGTAATAAAGAATATATGCATCTATATTTAGACTTACTCGTTCCATTTCTTTGAAGTCATCATCTAGCTTGGTTCCTTCCGCACCTCCGACTTTTTCACTCACTTTCTGCAGTTAAAAAAAGAACAACAAACAGATTCAGCAATTAAAAAAACCAACCTAGTTACTATATTTTCCCAGAGAAATGTGTTTGGGGTCTTTTTTCTGTAAGTCACTACAACATTCAGATGTATTTTCTTCCTGAAAAACTTATTTCAAACACACTTCAACTTAAACAATCAGAAAATAATACATTACTGCTTAATTCTCAGAGACTTAATCTTCTGCTGGTGCCAGAATTACACACTATCGCATCTGTGAAAAATCACATCTTTATTTCTCTATTGAATGAATGTCTGTATCTTGGAACTTATCAAGCAATTAATCAACAATCATAGGTCTGTATTCAGCAGGCAGAAAAATCCATGGTCACGTGTGCTAATGAAGAAGGAGGTGACTTTTTATTATGAACTGGGGAAGGAATCAAGGAACTTAAAAAATTTCTCATCAGTGGTGAAAAATGGCCCCAGCTACTTTGTCCAGTGTGTATCAACACAACACCAAAGGTCATAATCATGCTTAAACACTGAGCAAGAAGAAGCTCCCAAGGCCTGACTCTAGCCACCCAGAAGGCAACAGGCACCCATGCCTGAGAAATCTCAGAAAAATACTGATTCAAGCCCCAGCCAGACATTTACCATTAAAAATCCAGTTTATAAGTAGAAGTTATAGGTAGGTAGGTAGGTAGGTCGGTAGGTAGGTCGGTCGGTCGGTCGGTAGGTGGGTAAGTAGCTGGGTAAGTAGGTAGGTAGATAGTCAGTTAGTTTAAAACCCCCTATATTCACACCATGAAAGCTTGAGGTTCATGAGTCATACATAAAATACTCAGTTGGTAGATCTACTAGAAATAATGAAAGGGATCTTTGGTGTCATGCCTTCAGCAAATACTCTGTTTATTTACATAACAGTCACTTTGAAAAGTAAATAGAAAATGATTTTGTGGTATCATTTCATTTCCCTGATTCAATGGAATATATTGAACTGAGTTTCCCTTTATTGTCAGTAAAAGTGACAGTAAGAGCTGTGGACTGCTATGCAACACCATTCAAAATGGATTTTTGCAACTGCATTGTCAGTCACGAAGTATTTTACTGGTGTAACCACAACTAAGTCAGATCCAGTCAATATACTAATTTTTCACTGGACTGGTATTTGTCACAAGAAATTCAAAAGACACATGACTTTCTGTTTTCTATCCATTTTTAGGTTTATTAACCGAACAACATTTATTTTTACAAACTTTCCTATGTGCCTCTGAATCATCCTTGGATTGTTTTAACTAATTGTAACTACTTATTCAGTGAAGTGACTCCTGAAATAAAAAAGGAGAAGTGAAAGAAACAATGCACTTGTTTCAACCACTGTGTGCACACTTCTACAGCTTTCTTTCAATATAAAGAGAAGGAAAACCCAGAGCCAACCACTCACATGTGATTAATAAAATCCAGACATTTGATTAATTTCAAATTCACTCCAGTACACTCCAACAAAGCTGCAAGAGCAGCATGGCTAAGCACTTACTAATGCAGGCTATAATTATCTGTGCAATAGGAAATGGCCATCAGCTCTGTTTGTTTTCTGTTGGCTCCTTGCAATTTAGTGCCCAAATGGCACATTAATGAGACATCAATACTATGAAACATCCAGAAAAAAACCAAAAAACTTATCCCTCCTTTCCTATACAGAAGAGATGTGCAAATCCATGCAGTCACTCTCTTGTCATTAATCTGAATGCACACGAGTTTTTATGATCTGTGTTACTGAACTTGTGCCTTACAGAGATTAATGAAGCACCACAAAAGAATGATAGATTTCAAACTCATCATTGTTAGGAACTATTCTGCAGTGGACAAGGGATAGATTCAATGTCTTAAAAGGTGATATGAATCTTCTGCAAAGGGACCTCCCACTGCAGATGATATGGCAAATTCTGCACAGGAGCTTTCTACTGTGAAGATTTCAGGTCCCTGAAAACAACAGCATGCAAATATGCTAGTACTAAAATATTCAAAACATATTTTGAATAACTTAGGATCAATTCTAAGAATACAAAGTACCCAAAGGCAATTAACGTTCCAGTCCTTTTTAGCTGTAGCTTTACTTTTCATCACTTTGAGGTATTTTCATAGTTGATGAGGATTTGCAAAAATATGGCTTTTCATCCCCACAAATTCCCTAAAGATCCCATCTCACATCTATAAACCATAGCAGTTGCTCCTTCTGTTCATATCCATCTTTATTCTAGCTGAGAAATGTTTGACGCTCAATAGTGCAGCTTTGTAGTCTGTTGCAGAGGTCACTGCAGACAAAAAAGGCAGGTCATCCCTTTCTTCAAAGTATGCTTTCAATTTTTGGTAATTGTGTCAATACAAGCCTCACAATCACCATCAAAACAAAAGCTAATATAAGTATGTACCAAGCTGAAAATTAATTTGTAAAGCTCTTGGTCAACTACTGTTACAGGCAACAGAGTGAAAGGAGAGATAAGCTGTGAGGTCTTCAGCTGTTCTGGAGGTGGATGACTTTTCTTTCAATGTACAGTCATCATAGTCCCTTAAGGAAGTACCTTCACCTCCACCATCCGGACAGAAATCTGGTTTGGGAAAGCACTGACAGACCACAGGAAAGAAGCATATTGACAAAAATCCCACTTGAAAGTTTAAATTACATTTATTTTCTTGAAGGCCACAGCCACTCAGCAGTTAAAGATGAGAACTTAAATTACAGATACAAATTTAAGAAAAAAACCAAAAACAGAACTAAAAAATGAAACCCTCAGAAGTTCTTATCCCTTAGGATAGAAGAGAGAAATCTACTCAGAAGAGAATATTAAGTCCCTTTTGTAAGTCCATAATCTAAAGTGATGAGGTGGGAGCAGTGGGCCTGAGAAAGGCTGCCTAGGCATTTGTCTAAGAGCCCACATCTATGTCATCACTGTATTGACAACATGTAAAGATAGTCTTCAGCCCATTTATATTTATCCCGCGAATCAACTGTCAAACCATTTCATTAAGGCTACTGCCGCATCATCCTCAAAGAGTTTCAGACTTGATCATCATAAATTCATGAAGCTATTACAGCTTATCCTAGATAAGGATTTGCTCTCGCGCTAAAGCTTCAGAGGCAGTCAGAAACATCACCAGCTAAAAGCTACAGCTAGCCTTTGCTGTGTCATTTGAGTCAAGGTTTCAATATTTTGGTTCTTGCTTTATAACAGAATATATAGTAGGCCCTTCAAATTGTCTTCAAAAACAGTAATACTAAAATACTACATTGTGTTCAAGACTGAGTTGGATGGAGCCTTGAGCAGCCTGGTCTAGTGGGGGGTGTTCCTGCCCATGGCAGCGGGGCTGGAACTAGATGATATTTAAGGTCCCTTCCAATCCAAGCCATTCTGTGATTCTATGATCTCCTCCTAGTCCAGTCATATGGAAGAATCAAGACCTAATCTGATACCAGAGCCAACATTATTTAGTTATTTTGTGATTATGCTTTCTCCTTCTAATGTTCATTACTTACTCCACCTTGCCTCCAAAAAGCCTTTACAATAAAATTATCATTAAAATATCACCATGTTTTCATGAAAAATAACAGATTCAACACAGAACATCTTCTGCGTGGGGAACAAAATGTCATGAAAACATTTTTGTGCATCAAAAATATACAGACCTTTTCCAGAACTAACAATGTCATCATTTACAGTAGGGATCTCTATGTTTTCTATGACTGAAAACAAGTGCTATATGCCTTAGAGCAAATTCCAATTTTCTAAAGATCCCACTTCCACTCTGGCAGAATATTAACTTCTGCTGGTGAGAATGGTTTCAGCAGGGACAATGAAAGTGACATGAATCCTATAATAAGGGGAAAAAGTAAACTTGTTCTTTTTTACTAGCAGATAATATTAAAAAGGCATTTTGGGGGTAAGTGCTGACAGGATCTGGTTAGCCATAGTGACCCGAGTGTGGCTTTCCAGATGGATTTCATGTGAAACAACAAAACTCACTAGATCTTAGTTCTGGAGGCATTTATTCAATTTCTCACACAGTTGTGCAATTAACCTGTTTTTTGTGTTGTTGTGTCATGTTACAGCATGCCACACGGGTTAAGAAAATGCCTGTGCAGCCACTATGAACATGCTGAAAATTCCAGTTGCCTTTTACAGAATACAGTGATGGATCACTTGTACAATATCCTATACAGCAGTCCTCTAAGTAAAGGCAATATGAACCTGATGCTGTCATCTCTCACTAGTCACAAGATATAAATCTAGATCAAATGTGCATTAGACAGCTATTCCATGAGAATTATGTCAGTACTATGACACTACATCATACTAGAGTGGCTCTGAAAAATTCACAATTTCAACAACTGCTACCAAGAAAGCCTGGTATGTTATGCCACTAACCAAACATGAAAATGCAGTAAGACCAGCATTAACCTACAACAGTAGTCACTAAAGTCTGCAGCTCAAATAATAGTTTGGCAGCGTGTATAGAAGCCAGTTTTGCTTCTACACAGGAACAGAAAATCAACTTTGAATAGATTATCACCACAATACACTGCCTTTGCCCATGATGCAAATTGAATGACCTGTTTCCAAAGCAGTCACACCACCTGATACTGAGAAAGTAACAGTTTCTATATGGCATGAATTCATAGCTCCAAATATGGAGCACAGCAACACTTTTACTCAAAGCATACTGCAAACTTTGACCTATTTCTTCTACCATCAGCGCCATCCTCTACTAGTCTTCCCATTCATAAATTTTGGAGATTATTTTTGCACATTGTTTCTTATCTACCACATAGTTCAGTTTCCATGATATAACTTCTCTGTCCTGAAAAGGAAGGCTGTTGACACTGCAGTCCTATCAATTTGCTACGTAGTGAACAGAGTGGTAAGAATAAAAATTTTATTTATTTGAAAGCTACAGGAAACAGTAATGAACGGAACTTATAAATTCACAACAGAGAAAAATAATACACTCTGTAGTTTGTGCTTGTTAGATTCAAGTCGATCTGTTGAATTCTCTTTCCTGACACATTATTTTGTGTTCCACAGGTTTCTAGAGTTCTTCCACGCAGTTTTTGCCTTTTGCCTGTCACTGTAAGAGGCCATGTTGAGGAAGCACAGTAACAGAATTATCTTCAGGTTCATTAAAGATTTTCAAACAGTCTCTAAAATGCTGTGATGCTTCATTAGCTTTGCAAACACAAGAGAGACACATCTAACTTGCAGAAGAAAGTAGTGAGAAATACACATTTTAGTGGGAAGAATTCTGTGTACACATGGTAAAGATTTGTCAACACTGTAGGCTCTTCAAGAGGAGAAAACAAACATTTCAAACAGAACATTTATAAAAAACACAGTCTCTAATCAAGATTTTTTTTTTAATTCTGTCACTTCACGTGCTAGAATAAGAACCTTTCTGTGAAAAATTTTTTTCTGATATCCAGCCAGAACCTCCCTTGGTGGAGCTTGAGGCCATTCCCCCTTGTCCTGTCCCCTGTCACTTGGGAGAAGAGGCCAGCTCCCTCCTCTCTACAACCTCCTTTCAGGTAGTTATAGAGAGCAATGAGGTCTTCCCTCAGCCTCCTCTTCTCAAGGCTAAACAACCCCAGCTCTCTCAGCCAGAGCCTCAACATCCTTCTTGTGGTGACGGGCCCAGAACTGAACACAGTATTCAAGGAGCGGTCTCACCAGTGCCAAGTACAGAGGGAGAATAACGTCCCTGGACCTGCTGGTCACGCCGTTTCTGATCCAAGCCAAGATGCCATTGGCCTTCTTGGCCACCTGGGCACACTGCTGGCTCATGTTCAGTCGGCTGTCAAGCAACACCCCCAAGTCCCTCCCCTCCAGGCAGCTTTCTAGACAGACTTCTCCTAGTCTGTAGCACTGCATAGGGTTGTTGTGCCACAAGTGCAGGACCCCGCACTTGGCCTTGTTAAACCTCATGCCATTGGACTCAGCCCAGCAGTCCAGCCTGTTCAGATCCCTTTGAAGAGCCTCCCTACCCTCCAGCAGACCAACACTTCCACCTAGCTTAGTGTCATCTGCAAACTAGCTAAAGGTGCACTTAATGCCTTCATCCAGGTCATTGATAAAGACATTGAAGAGGGCTGGACCCAGCACTGAGTGCTCACAGCTGCTAGTAGTATAGCCCATAGCTCTATCACTGCTAAAAGCTCCACTAGCAGTCTGAAGGCAGGTCAGAAAGCCAGGGAAACTGGCTACAGATGTGACATCGTAAGACACAGGACTGGCAGTGCTAAAGACAGGCCATTGCTAAAGCCTACCAAGCCATGAAGGAAGTTCTTTGTGGGATAGGATGTCCAGTAACACCAGTGATGGTCTGGAGCAAAAGCTAAATGGTTCAGTAGAACTACTTCTCTCCAAGAAGGATAAAAAGAGATCAGAATCCAAACATCCAGCACTGTTGTAGCATAAGAAATATGCATTGTGAACCTGTACTGTGACCTTATTCTCCTCTTCTAGAATCCATCACTAATTTGTGGTTTGGTTTAGTGTGTTTTTCAGCCAAAGCTGTCAACGGAGAGGGGAAAGGATCAAGCCCTTCTTTAACCAATCTGAGCTAGCAGTTTGCTTTTCGACTGCTAGCAAGGATCATACTGCAGAATTCCTGCAACTCCAGCATCACATCTAGAGTCCTTCACATTCAGCACTAGCACACAATATGAAAGTATGCTGCAAGCTTCTGCACTGACAGGATGTACTGCAGAGCCTTTGCTGCAATGTCACTGCATTACATTGGAAGCTGTCCACTAGTAAGTGAAACAGAACACAGTGAGAACAGGGGAAGAATGGTTGAGGAAGTGCTGGTGTAGTAGTGTCCTGTGTTGTATCTTTGTACAAAAAGCCCTTGCATAGAAGCACCCACCATGACAGATGAGGTCAGCAATACCCTAGGGCAAACAAAAATTCAAATCAATATTATGGACTCCAATGTCAAAGGTCTACTGACAGCTGAAAAACTGCAATGCATCCATGACATCCAATAGAACCTATTTCACGCACTTAAACTTATTACTGAAGTTTTACTAGTTTATTAACCACATACTTCTCTGCAAAGTTTCAGCAAGAAAGCTGGTCACAACCCCAGCATCTCTGCAATTTAGAGTGGCCTCAGGAGCTGGCAAAGAGAAGCTGGCGAAAGCTCAAAAGCTGGAAGAGAGCTGAGGACAGTAAGAACACTGTGTGCTTTTTTAACATTCTCCGTCTGCAGGCCATCCGTATGAGAAACAGAGAAGAAACTGGCATTGAAAAGATGTGCCAATCTCTGCTTTTTTTTTGCAGTACAGAAAAGGAGCAGATCATCTATTTCTGTATGTTATCTATTCTGACACAGTATTTCTACTTCAGCTGACAACAGTACGATGACCTCTTTAGTGGACTTGTGTGCAATAAAATGCTCACAAGTTTTTAACTCCTCTGCAAAGGAATCTGTATTCAAACCCACAATCCTTACAAGCTCTCCACACAGCAGTAGTGGGAGGGCTGCCCTACACTGCACTGCCACAGAGAAAAGAGGACACCTGTGCTCTATTTCCACAGAGTGCCAAAAAATTTGGTAATGGCCTGAGTGTTTCTTCAGTGTAAGTGGATCACTCAGCTGGGTGGGGATAAGGAAAGTCTGAGGGAAGGGCAAAACTAATAGAATAATACTGACCTTATGGGGGCCTTTTCAGATTTTTGCATAGAGAGGTGCATGGCACCAGTTTTCCCATCTGGAACATTATCAGTTGCCATCTCCTAACCTATTATGCTCTGTAACCATAAATAAATAATAGTTTTATATTTTAGAAGGGGAGTGTAAACTCTGAGACTATACATTAATTCAAATCTCTGTATTTCATGCTTTCAAAGCAATTATTAGAAGCTTTAAGAGGAAGATACTTCCTCTAGATAGATAGAATTGCAGCTTTAAAGTGTGTTGCTGCACTTTCAGGCAGGTGAGTGGTGGATCTTAAAACCATATACAGAGGAGTATGACAGTGCACAGAGCAAAAAAGAAGAAAGAACATACGTTAACACATGCTTGCTCTGTCAACATAGTTTCTAAATTCAGCAGAAACAATGATCTCTTCCCTCCTGCTGCTTCACTTGGCAAATGTATACCTCACCACGCAGCAGACCCAATCTGGGTATAGGTGATAGGTGGCTTAAACTATCATATGATTTTGTAAACCACTTCATTGGGCTGCTTAGGCTTATCTACTCCATTTCAGCACAAAACCGTGTTTCCTGCAGCAGTGGTTTAAGCTACCAACCAGAGTACACATTCACTCCTCATGACAAATCGTGTTTAGTCTTGGCTACTGATCCCAAAAAATAAGTAATAGCATAAGAAATTTACAGCAATTTAATCCTATTTAAGCCATATTTTATAACTCTACATAATGTATGCCAGTCTATCTGCCTTCTGCTGGATGAAATTCAACCTAGTCCTTAAAATCTGGGAATGTGAGAAAGCTAGGTACATTCAGAACTGCTAGAGGCCAAGAGAACAAAACATGGCTTAAACATTATTCATCAATCTAACAGCTGTACAATCGGTGCTATTGTGAACTCATTTCTTCTACATTTGAAAGTACATTTGCTGGAATCTGTCACTGAATTAATCGTTATCTGCCAAAGACAAGATGTCAAAGGGAATTCGTGAGGGAAAGAACATGTATATAAGCTGCTGCTGGTACTGATGTACATTCTAGTTCTGGTGTTCCTATTGCCACAAGGTCTAAAAGGTGCAGTCTGTGCAGCACGAAGTTCATGTCAAAACTTTCTATATATTTCCGTATGCTGCTGGCAGTGTTGATAATTTATTAACTACATATAGAGCGCCCCGAAGTCATCCACCACTTTCAGCTTGATAGGAGCACATTTAGAAACGGCTGAAGCTTTAACTTTCTTACATGAGCACTACATAAATTAATCTGAATGCTCTTATCTTTCATGTCCTGTGTTTCACACTGTTTAAGAGCGATATGACCCAAAGCACTGGGGAGGGGAGGGAAGTTATGACTGGATTAAACATATCCAGATACAAGAAAAGAGAAATGGACAGCACCATTTAGCCTGATGCTGTACTGTGTAGGACAACACTGCACAGCACAACAACCAGAGGCAGATGCAGCTCTGCCTCTGCAGCTGCGGCAAGGTCAGCAAGAGGATTCTGTCACAGTTCCTGGCAGACAAGGAGGAGCAGCCTCTTCCTACCAAAATGAATGCATAGCTGCAGCCCTAAGGAATTAATATTTGTATTTGAAGATGATTACTTTCCTCCTTTCACCATTGTATCAGCTACCAGTGACAACAGACATTATAAAACATAAGCAAAAAAACCCTGTATAAACACAAAAGAAGACTCAGCTCTGAACTAAACAATACTTCAATTCACCAGCACCACTCCTGAAGTCACAATTTCGTTGAATGATGACATGCAAATGAAAATATAATAAAAAGAATGCTGGGCTTGGTAAAAGGACTTGTAGCTAGCTCAAAGATTGTAAATATTTACGCCTTTGAATATCTCAAAATAGGTATGGTTGGATCTCAAAGGTCTTTTCCTCTTAAAGTACAAATTCAGTTGTTGCTTTTTCCCAGGTTATAGCCCCTGTAATTTCAACATTTTATGAGAATAAACTATTCCAATTAAGTTTGGTTCTATGAAACTGTTGCATTCCATTAATAATATCTAAAAATTTTATGAAGACTTCATGTGCAGGCTCATTCTGATTCTTTCAGCACGTTACTACAGATGAAGGATCCTCCTAAGAGTGCCTTTTAGAAAGACAGCTGCATATTCATGTCAAGTACAGTTACAGAGCAATATTAAAAACTGTTTCATCTCATTTAGAAAGACCATGTCTGCCTTTGACAGACTGGGAAAGGCAGTCATTTTGTCCCACTCCCATAGGCACTGCCTGACTGGACATCCACAGCCATCTCACTGACACATACTGTTTCTGGACTGAATTTATTTTGAGGTACATAGCTGATGTAAGGCACACTATACAGTCATTGCCACATGCAGAGGAACTTTCCAGCTTTACTACCTTCTACGTTCAAGAGTATTACCTGTCAAGAGGAGAGGGGGCATGTGAAAAGAGCAAGGGAAGCAGACAATAAAGGAGATAAGATCATCTGTTGGTGTACAAAACATGAATCAGCTTTCATTTTATGACACACGTAATCCTAACAGACGTTCTATGCTGCCCCTGTCAGTCAAACACCCATCTCCTCTCCTTTCATCTGTTTTATTAAAAACATTTATATCATGTTGCCAGACGCTGATATGTTTTATGCTAGGTTATATCCCAGGGGTACCACATTTTGTTAAAAGGTATCCATGTACTTTACAGAATGAGATACAAGGGATATGTAAAATAAAGCCTGTAAATGGCTAAGACTTTTCTTCCATTTGAAATAACATAATGGAAAATGTTTATAAAAAGGGACAATCACTTTACACTAGAGAAGTAAATAACATTTTCTATCCCCTTCTTCTTCCCCATATTTTCCATACTGGCAATGAATTTTAGGATGTAAATATCTTGCAGTCTGTGTAGGATATTAAACCAGGTATTATCCTTTATGTCTATCTGCTAATTATATTTAGTAGAATATTAATATTCAATACAAAATTTACCACAAATTATTCTGTTTAAGTGAGATTTTCAAATGTCTAAATTCAGACATCACAACCACAAATAAAAATACAGCACTAGCTTCTTGATGTAATTAGTTAATGAGCCTAATTAGCCTAACGACTGATGTGTTCAGAGTTACTGTCCATTCTGCAGACAACTGTGCCACTTACATGTTCTTATAAACAAGCAGTTTTATCCCGTGGTGCGTGGAGGGCAAGAATAAGTTGGACTTGTAGTTGCTTGTAAAAGAAACAGTGAGATAGAAATGCTACTAAATATTTCACTGTCTTACTTTGCCTTGAAGAGGGTGGCAGTCTACTTGGTCTGAGGTAAAAAGTAACCCTTGAGAGGTGAGGCTGACAGGTCGGTTCCCAGGGTCATCTTTTCTGCCCTTTTTAAAAACTGGGACAATCACAGAATCACCAGGTTGGAAAAGACCCACTGAATCATTGAGTTCAACCATTCCTATCAATCACTAAATCATGCCCTTCAGCACCTTGTCCCCCCATCCCTTAAACACCTCCAGGGAAGGTGACTCAACCACCTCCCTGGGCAGCCTGTTGCAGTGCCTAATGACCCTTCTTCCAGTCACCAGCGATTTCTGACTGCCATGACTTTCCAAATATCATGGAGAGTGGGTTGGCCACCACAACAACCAATTCCCTCAGGATTCTGGGATGTATCTCATCAGGTCCCATAGACTTATACATGTTCAAGTTCCTTGGGTGATCACAAACCTGATCACCCCCAACAGTGGGAGGGGCTTTACACACCCCGGTCACCATCTTGCTGTTAAATGACCCAGAAGAGGTGAGGAAAGCAGCTGCCAGTGAAGACTGAGGCAAAAATGTTGTTGAGTACCTCAGCCTTCTCCTTGTTTGTTGATGCAAGGTCAGTATTTTCATTCACCAGTGGTGGTATGCTCTCTTTAACTCCTTTTCTGGCTGACATACTCATATAAGCCCTTAGTTAGTTTTTGCTTCCCTTTCTGGTGGTTGTATCTGTTCCTATTTCAGAGACCTCAGGGTGTGGTTCCACCAGCGTATCTCTTGCTCAGACTCTCTGATGCTCCTCAGCCTGTTTACTTCCTCTCACACACAGCTCTGCCATCAGGCTGAGGAGATAGTTCACTTGATCACACCCCTTTGTTGCCTTCATTGCCCTCCTTGTGTTCTCCCTGCCTGCGTGAACTGCCTTGCAAACTGCCTTGCTGCACCCTTCTGACAAGTCACCACCCTGTTTGTCCAAACCTGTTCGCTAAGCTCCTAAAGGGTGGCTCTTGTAGGGCAGGGGGACTGGCCCTGCCACCCATCACACTGCCCTCTATGAGTCAGCACCACGTGAGAGCTCAGCAGGAGCTTAGGTCTCACCTGGACTTAAGGGGGGATGCTGGGGCACTCTCCCTTTTCCTGGGTTTTTAAAACACCCTCACAGTTCTGGTTGTGACTTTGACACTTTCAGGAAGGGTCCCCTGGTGTGACTGTACGCTCCAGAGCCCTTTGCCTCAGTGACTACGCTGAAGTGGCAGTTACTCTGGGTTTTAAACTGTTGCTGTCACCCTTCACTCCAACCATATATTTGTAACTATATATAATAGAAATAAATAAGCAGAACCATAGAATCGTAGAATCACTAAGGCTGGAAGTTCTCTAAGACCACCCAGTCCAACCATCAGCCCAACAACACCATGCCTAGTAAACCATGTCCAAACTGCCACATCTACAAATCTTTGGAACACCTCCAGGGAAGGACACCCTACCACTTCCCTGGGCAGACTGCTCCAACACTTGACCACTCTTCTGGTAAATAATTCTTTTCTAATAACCAGCCTAAGCCTCTCCTGATGCAACTTGAGGCCGTTTCCTCTTGCCTTATCACTCATTACTTGACATACAAATCCTTAACCACACTTTTAAAAGCCAAATGAAAGCCACACTCAAGCAGGACTATGAAAATCATCTTAGTATATGCAATCTGACAAATCAGAGCAGATTAAGCAAATTGCATGAGAACATACACTACTGGTGCTCTCAAGATTCATTATCCACTTCTTACTGTTCAAGCATTAGGCTCTTTATTAGCAATACCTGGGCCATGATATGGTGGACTGTGATACATTGAATCCTGTTTGTGTTACAAATTTCAAAAGAGCCACATGGGAAAGCAAACTGGCCTTGGCAGTAGTGGAGAAATACAAGCCTGGAGAAGACTGTATTCCAGCACCACAGAAATGTTCAGTAAGAAAGTGGTACAGCCACTAAGCTTCTGAAAGGGCTTAGCATGTGGGAACAATTACGAAAACCAAGACCAACAGCATCTCCTATTAAAGAAGCCAAAATGCACAGGCCAAATTCCTGTTTCTAAAGGCAAAAAGGCTACCCCTAGCTGTATACTATCTCCTGCTTTTCACCACAAACGTGAGGCAGTGTCTAGTGGTGGAGCTGTTAGAAAAATCATAACAAGCTCTTATGACCAGGTGGCCACGCAACCATTTATTTTCATTTCCAATAACCACATGCCACACAAAAATCTGTTCATGAATCAATTCTACCACCAATCACCCAGACTTGGTATTTTTACAGTTTGAGCATCAGTACCACTGGAGTCCTTTGCTGAGATAACCTGGCAATGCATTCCACTCTCATGACTGATGACCTATTTTATTTAGCATAAAGTAGGGGTGGGAGAAGCCTTTGCTGCTCTACAGTTTGCATTTCATTCTCAAGCTTATCTTACCACAGCACAGCCACTTTGGTTTAAATTACTGAGGGGACTGAATAATTAATTACTGTGCGTAACGCAAAAGGGCACATATTTTGCTCTTATAATAAACACTGTACTTATCTTTAGGAGTAACGGATAAATTCCTTACTCTTATTTGCCGTATAATGTTATTTTGTGAAGTTGGGTTTTTTCCAGTTCACTTTAACATATGAAGATGCTTCTGTGAAACAGAGCAAAATGAGCAATTATAATCCCCAATGAGTGTTTCCTCCTCTTATATTGTGGGAATATGGGTGAAAATTTAAAAAAAACAGTTTTAAAACAGGACATTATGTACCTTAGTACCTTTTCAACAACAAACTTTACAATTATCATAAAATATGAAGCTGGAAAAATAAACAAACAGAAAACAATTAGAAGTCCCAATTTTGCTGTCCTGATACATGAAAAATTCCCATTTAAAATGCAGAAAATTTCTGCCTCTAAAAGACTGCAGGATTGGGACCAGACGAACTAACCACACAAGCTGACAGAGCTAGCCATATTTGAAATAAGACTGTTAATGTTTCTATGTCGTTGTGTGAATACAATATCTGCTTTCTCCTCAACTTCTCTCTCTCTTGCGTATTTGAGCTGTAAGTGTGCCTGGTTAATCTGAAACTATTTTTATGCCAAGTATACGTCCTCAGGATAGTTCAACATATCATGACTATATGTTTGACATTCCATAGGCATTAGTGCTGAGGAGATGTATACCTTCATTTTGACAGGCAAAATGCAGCAAAACTTTTCTAGCATCAAACTGACCAAGGGTTATGTCTGAAAACTAAAAACCTCTCACACTCCTCATTACACGTGAGTTTTACAGCCTCCTGCAAACTGCAGACAAAAGTAATAAAACTGAAGCTATTAAGACACTGGGCATCTCATGTAAGACAATCAAGGAGATGACTGATCCAGGCTCTGTTTAAACAGCTGAAGTGATACAGCATGATAATGCCCTGCTCTTCCCTGGAATCTCTGTGACGTAACAGCTTCTGACCTTTCAGGTGCCCTCTGTAAAGATAGCTGGGAGCATACAGAATCAACAACTTTAATAACTGCAGAAAGACTTTTATAGCCCAGGGCATGTGAATCATAACCAGAAATAGTAACTGCTAGTACACTACAGAGTAAATTTAGAGATGTTTAGGAATTTCTCAACAGTTTGAGAGAACACCATTTGGCCAAAAATACTTTTTTTTTTTTTTTTACAGTAATCTACCAGTTTTACTATGACTTAGGAAAGTTTTCCCCATGCCATGATAGAAATTCTGTTCAAAACTGGACATAACAAGTGACCTTTTAAGCTTACTCAGAGAGTCTATTTTACAAAAGAGACAAAAATGTGGGTTTCTCACATCTCACATCCTTAGCCACACATTCAGTAAAAAAAATTATGCTTGGCCAAATTAACATTTGGAGGTAAGGGAAGGGGAGAAGAAGTAATTCACACAAAGTAAAAGAGGTCTAAAATGAGAGATTAAGATCATCCAGTTCACAGTAGCAATTTTCATGAACAGAACAGTAAATACTTAAGCAGGCTGCCCTCAGCATTTTTCCACAAAAACTCTGCTCAAGAAATGTTTTCAGTGTTACACAAGTTAGGAAACTTCCTGTAGTCTTGAAAAGCTGCACAGGGCAATAAAATCATGTTGTTCTTTATCCAATGAATCTATACCTTACAGGGTTTCTTGGTATGTTTTAACAGACCTTATGGAAGTTACCTTGCTCTGGAGGCTGGTGACAAGTTGGCTTGCCAACACCTTTTCTATAATGATATTGTCAGCTCTGAGAACTAAGTCAGCAGTAAATATGCACAGGTTATAAGGTACAGGTAAGAAGAGTAGAAGGTAACATTACAAAAGCAGAATGTGTGAATCCTTCCATATATGTAAATGAAAAAAAAAATCAGGCCTGTTTTTCCTTACCACAGCATCAGGGAGGTTTGACTGGGCTATTCCCACTTTCAAAGGTACCAGAAAGAGCTTCAATAACTAAATACAGAAGACAAAAGTAATTTGTTTGCACAGCAAAAATAGCAAGGAAAATTCTTTATGATCCGTGAACTTAATCATATAGCATTTCTTAATTTAATTACTCATTAAAAATCCATCCATCTATAGCTCTTGAGAAGTTAGACGCTGGGCTGTGCTTACTCCAGCAATGACATTCTGGCACTCATCACATAATGAGTCTGCTTCTGCTACGGCACAGCACACGGCACGGGGGGAGAGGAGGGGAGGACCCCAACCCAAAACTCCCAATAGTAATGCCTGTTGAAAACACTGGGAGATAAGACAAGTCCCTTAAATCAGTGAAGAGTGAACTTCGGCGGTGTTTTTCTTGAAAGAGCACTAATTATTTGAAGAAATAGTGAACTCCTGACAACAAAGGTCACCAAGCTAAACCTTCCTTTGAAAAATTTTAAGATGTTTCTTTTTATCCAGTTTACCTTCACCTACATATGCTACATGAATTTTGGTACAGCTACGAATCAGTGAATGCTATCTTTGAGCTGTATTTCTTAACTAGGACACAGCTCTTGCCTAATTACAAATGGTAATGGCTTCTCTTCTTGGACATGCAAGTTCATTGTGGTGCTAACATCTAACCCTACTAAACTGAAATGTTTTTTAGAACTTTGTAAGGACTACATAAAAACTCCTCAGAGAGTAGCCATAAAACAAACAAAAAAGACTCCCCAGAAGTAGACACTTAAATGTCATTCTGTAAGGGGCAATTAAAGAGCATCTACAGATTTTGAGCATAAAAATAATTCTCCCAGTGTTCACCTATTGCAGAGTTCATGTGTGCACACTACACTGTCACTTCAATGCTTAATTTCACATCTGGTTTAACCCTACAAAGAAAAATGTGTTTGGTTTAAAGTTTACTTTTAGAGACTTCTTGTTTATACAAGGAAATAATTATCCAGAGTTAATAATCTCTGTCTAGGAAAGCTCCCAGGATGGCTGACATGCATTAGTTTAGATGGGGAGGCTGCTGCTGGTCATGATCTAGCACTATCAACCACTGCAAAGTGCTATTACATTGCTGTCTAGTTTTATAAGATTGCAAAGGCTTCATATGCAGTGATTAATACTCTCAGTGCCCTTGATGCAGTAGAGGTGGTATGATCTGAAAGCACAAAGACCTAGAGATTTTTCAGGTCACTGTTAGTAAAAGCTGACTTGCCAGACATTGCTATGCTTTCCCCGCACAGAAGCCCTTTAAAAAAGGGAAGGTAAGAGAATAAGAGGAGAAGGAGAAAAAGAGGTAGAAAAAAGCAGGAAGTAATCGTAAAGGTGCAAAAGGTACAAACCAGCCAGGGATCAAGAGATGATCAGTTGTTTTTCAGGTAAAGATGTTATACCAGCAAAATCTATAATACATTAAGAGAATATGCACAATTATCCTTATTCTGTGGTCTATGTTTCAGCTAAGCTGGACAGGAGGGAATATTTTTAGTACTTTCATTTGAAACAGACTACATCAGTTTCTTCTTGGGGTAAATTTTAACTCTCTTTATAAACTGATGGTTTATACTCCACTTATGGTTCAATAAAGAGCTGAACCCACATCCACAACAGGCATCATAACGCCTTGGGTAGTGAGAAAGGATTGGTTTGAATTTGGCTAGATGAAAGATAGCACTAGGTTTAAGCAGTCTGCCCTGAGACCTGAAGTACGAAATACACAATCCAGTAACACCTGCCAAGAGGAAGATGTGTTGCTCATACTATTTATGGGAGGGTCTTCTGCAGAGCTGAATCCTTCACCTGATCCACACTCATTTTGTGATTGAGTTAAGGTCTCCAAATAGGCACCAGCTGAATTAAAATAACTGTATTAAGTAGAAACTAAATAAGAAAGGGATATGCTGCTGCAGACCCAGGAATAAGTATTTTTAGTGAAAAAAAATCTAGACAGGGATCAGGAACCTTTTGTGCTATTACAATAGTCATATACAACAGAGTGTTTGTAAGTTTTTTTTTTACTTGGATCTAAAAGGAGAAAATACAGTGATAAAACTATTTTTTTCCCCTCTCTTTAATAACCACCTGAAATTAGTTTTAAGTTATTATTTTTCTTCAGTCACACACAGGCCCAAAACATTTTTCTTATCCATGCACTTTCTAAAAGTACAGGACAAGGATTACATCCCAAGCAAATATCTAATATCCTGAATGGATTTAACATCTGTTTCTGTTTCAAATTAATCCCCATGTGCACTGGCTGGCTGCATAACAGCAAGAAAAGATGTGCATGATTATAACACTGTCTTTCTGCAGTACCAATGTTAAAACTTTTGTGAAGAGAAATTACCAAAATACTTCCTGTAACTGCACAGGAAGTAAATTAAAATAAACCATTAGATAAGACATCTTTCCTTTGAGCATGAAATGTAATTTAGAGTGACACCTGGAACCTGAAATACTACAAACTGATTTTTATACCATCCATTTAGCTTTCCCTCACTATCTAAAAGGTTTGCTGCATTTATTTTTATGGTGGAAAAGCTCTTTCTGGCGACAGAAAGAAACCCAAATCTTTGCAAGACCTTGACCTGAAAGAGCATTGCGATATCTGTGGTTTCATCTTCAGCTAAGCACTTGGCAATGGCCTCTTCAACACATTATAACCAGTTTTGTTTCACAGATTTCGTGCAAAAGGAGTGATTTTTTTCATACTTGTTATCCTTGCATTAAATGCATGGAGAGCCCCTAGGTCAGAGGAAAAACTGTATCTTTTGAAGGGACATAGACTGATAACGGACTAAGTTGTGCAAGAGTTCCCCCCAAAAAGTACAGCATTTCTGTGCTGTCAGTTTAAACAAAAAGGACCTCCCTTAATTAGTTAGTGGGGAGAGAGTTTTTTCCTTAAATCATCTTAGCTTTTGCACTAAGTACAATGCTCCAACCATTCACTTCTAAATGGTCTTTGAATTTATTTTGTGGGTTTTGGTGACAGACCCATTATTGAGTGTTTTTCACGCTAGGTTACAGGGGTTCCTTAGCCCATCACAATTCCTCTGACCTTCTCCTGATTTTTGGTGGAGTTCTGTATTTATTGTGATCAGAAACTTTCCAGGTAGCTTAACATTCCTCTGCAAAAGTTAAAACAGTATAACTTACTGGAGTAAAAGGAACGTGAAACCAATTGTCATGTGCTATCAGATTGCTGAAACAAAAATAATTAGTACAGTTCTTTACGCTTCCCTGACAAAGTTTAGCAAATGTTGGTTCACATACCAATTAATTCAGCCAGGGTCAACTTTATCAAAAGGTAGAAACACCAGAATGCTTTTGCAGAAAATGCAAAAGAGAACATATTCTGAATTCTGCAGTCTAAACAAAGCATTAGAATACCTGCAAATACCAATCCACCTGGATATCAAAGAAACCTTGAATCTATAAACAATATTGCTGGGAAAAAAGCCCATAAAATGCCAAGTTTGTCAACAAGTAATTTCAATCTATGCAATTGGCCCACAGGGAACATAATTTCAGAAACATTGCGCTTGTTCTCTAGGTTTTTAATCAGGGTTTTGATATAATTGTACACTAATAAACAAATCCAAATGTCACAAATACCAAATGGGCCAGGAAATTAGACTACATTACCAGATGCCATTTCTAACTCTGCACAGGCAAAACCATGCATTGAATTCTAACATTTTTGACACATCAGAGCACAAAATCTCAAGCATACTATCAAAAAGCCCATTAGAAATAACACTTTGTTCTTTTTTAATCAAAGCCTCATATAAACTGTTTTTTTTCAGGGAGGACAAATCCCTAGAACAGCCTAGATATACCCAGACAGTTAACAGCAGAAGCATGTTTATAAGCTGCTATCTTACTCTGTGTTCACAGCATGCCTGGAAGTTAAAAGACTAATTAATTCCCCATATGTGGCCAGTTTTGTTTTATCATTTCACTGAATAAGGATAAACAGGATAACAGAATGCTTTGCAGCACAGCAAGAACATCATTACTTTTAGCTCCACCTACACAACTCATCTTGATACAATCTGGTTACTTAAAGATCAAACTCTGTTAACCTTATTACTAGTGCTGAGTTACTTAACCACCTTCAGATAGCTCACTTAATGACCTTAATAAATAATGTAAAAACATTCACAGATGTTATGTTATCCTACATTACCTTAATTGGTTTGTTGTATGTCCACCTGTTGCTTCATAGAATCCAAAAATTGTCTTTTAACACAGCTTGTCTGAACCAATTTCTTCAAATATGTAAGCACTGTTTCCACTTAAAGGACTGACTTTCCATTTCATTCCCTGTACATAGTTTGTATTACTTCACATTCTTTTGCAGCAGTGTAGGAATTAAAATCACTGTGCTTCCTTAGAGCAGGAAATCAAAAAAAACAACTCAAATTTGTTCCTACCACGACCTGCAAAAGAGAAATAACTTCACGATCACATTCTATGCAGCAAGTCCTCTCTCTATAGAGACCCACTATGACAGCTGATGACACAAAAGCCAAGACAGACAAATCTTTTTTGCTTCTTTATAGTGTAGACTTTTAGTCTTAAATCCTCTTCTTTTTTAATACCAAACAGAATTTTGTTTCAGGAAGCTATCAAACCTTGTTCCCATCTTAGAAAAACTTCCTGACTTCAATGATGGTGACACTGGATTCTCAGCCCTGACTAGGCTTTAAATTCTGCCTTTATTCTCTGTAACAAGTATCTGCATTTTCATAGCCTCTTTAACACAGCACTGAGAAAAACACTTTAATTAATCGTGGAGTTGAGGCACCTTGCAAGCTGAGGTGTCTATTTGGCAGGAAAGTCCTGAGACAGTGATTTAAGACACTTGAAGTTGAGACACCTTCATTATGGCAATTTATTATTTGCAAGGCTCAGAGAACAACCCCCACCCTGCAAAGTGCCAGTTACACAGAATACAGTTTGTCAGCTCCTTACCGGGAGCAGCAGGTCAGCTATGTTTCCTTTCTTCCGCTATAATTTTGAATTAGCGTTAAGACCGAATTGTTTTCTTATGAGATTATAAGTGATTGAGATCTCTGATCTTCCTCACATCTTTTCATGGTTCACAGGAGTCATAAGTCTTGCAACTAAATAGTTTCTCTAAAGAAATATATAGAATCTGGTAAGTTATGACAGCTTACTCTAGAGCGCTGTACACGGTGAAACCAGAACCTGGCCCACCAAGGCTGAAAATTAATATCCCAAGTGTGAATCTGTGATGTGCCTCCTAGGTAGTGCAGCGCAGTGCTGCACATGCAGTTACAAAGTAAAGAGGTTAAGTAGGCACTGGGAGTCTCTGAAGCAAAAACTGTCTGAGGATGGATGCTTCATATCTTCAAAACTATGAGAAAGCAGGCAGGGACAACCCAAAGTAAATTTTCAGTTTCAGTTAGCCTTACTTTATAAAAAAATTCTCACTGCATCAAAGTGCAACTAAAAAGAAATCTATTTCACAGCCATTTTTACCTAAGTGTTTCACAATAGATAACAGGCAGTTTACATGAGATCACTGTGTGCAGCACACTGCAAATCTCTATAAGGATATGTAACTTCAACATTATCACCTTAGCCATGAAAAGACTTTAGCAGCTTTTAAATATAGGTCATTACCTGGCAAATTAATAAATTGTCTGTCTTCTAAATTCTCTGTGAGGCTTTGTCGTAAGTATTCAATGAGGTAGAAGTTGAAAAGAAGATTTCAGACAAGAGTCAGAATACAGCAAATTCTTTCAAAGTAGTAGAATTCCACTCTCCTTTAAGAATCACAGGATATTTTGCATTATCACATTAGAATCACTATGAGAGAATTCTACTGACTTCTTGTCAGTAAATATAGCTTAATTATGAGCAGGATTCTTTCCACTGTTGTACCCTAGCATTGGTTATCGGTTATTTAATGAGCTTTTGCACCACTTTTGCCCTCCAGACTCATGTTTTTCTCAGTACATGAGAGAGGTTTCTTTTATGCTGGTACAGCTGGGTTGATAGTTAAAAAAACATAACAAAACAAACAAACAAAAAAAAAAAAACCCAAACCAAATCCAACCAAAAAATCAAAAAAAAGAGAAAACTTTGAAGTCAAAGGAACAGCCTTGAAAATATTAATTAATGGAATTTTATCATCAGAAATGTTTCAGAAAAAAACCACCAAAAGCTGGTTCTCTTGACAAAACATAGTATTAGAAGTGATAGCACTGTCACACATAGACTTAGATGTGGAGGGTCACAGACTTGCAGCTATGTCAATGCTAAAGGGAAAGAAACATTGCAGTCACATCTGCTACACTTCAAAAGCAAAACTGGAGACATACATCACCCATTAATGTAAAAAGAATGCAGTCCATGCTCACCTTTCACATGCTTACCTACTAGAGTACCTGAGAGAGGATTTGTCTTCAAATACAGAAATTACTGATGAGTCATGCAGGCATTAAGTCAAACATATAGTAAAATATGATTATGCCTAAGATTCATAAAGAATAAGGGTTATTACATAACTAACATATGAACTGTACCACTGTAATCATCTTATTAGTCCACTTGCTCACACTGCTGTGTGAGACACAAAAATGCAGCACTTAACTGTTCTGAGCACTGTTATCAGATGTTCCATGCTGATCACATGGAGCTATCCTGGGGTCAGCCATACTATAGAAAAGATTAAAAATCCCGTAAGGTTGCTTTTCCATACATCCAGCAAAAGTACTGCTTATCTTTAAAAGGCAACATTACTAAAAACACAGTGGAACACAGGGTAACCTCCATTTTTAACAAAATGCAAAAAAACTGAAAAATCATCATGCTTAAAATAGCTGGCACTGTATTACCTGGTTGTAGTAACAACATTTGCAAACACATTTGACTGGTTTTTGGGGCTTTTTTATAACACAGGGAGACTACGAATTTGTGAAAGTCTTCCTCAATTAAAAGCCATAAAATCACAATTGAAATAAATCTAAAGGACAAAAGTAAAAAAAAAAAAAAAAAGTCTAATTATCTTTCTACAACTATGTTGCTTCCACTTCAAGGAATGCAAGTATTTTATTTTGAGCATAAAGACTTAGTTCTACTCATGCAAGATGAGTAACTGGGATTTCTCCCAACTGAAACTGCCAACTTCAGAGCTGTTATTTCGTTTCAACGACGTACATAAAAGTTTGCTGCTCAATACAGCAATGACATACGCTACTCCGCCCTAGGACTTGACCCTAATCTACTTTCAATTCTTTTGTCTCTTTCTCTTAATGCATTGATAGGTTATATGTAGTCACTAAAGAGAAGTTTTAGAATCTGAGTGTTCAACTCCCACCTGAAGTTCAGTGAGAATGTATTTCCAGTGATATCAATAAAGCTATACCATTTCTCTGTCAGTTGAAGTCTATCAGCCTAAGAGAAGTAAACCACTTTTTGTTTAGGATGGTTACCACTGCATTTGTTCTTGTTCCTTGCTGAAGCCAGCCCTCTCTCTACCATTTGAAGATGTGTCCAGCAGAAAAAGGAGTAAGGGCTGTGTAGATTTTCAACCAACTTAGTTACAAATATTATATTTAAGCCATACTTAATAATTATTACTTAATGAAGGTTTAATAGAGGTTCAACACAAAAACTTACAATAGCCGAACAAGACTCTGTTGTTCCTCTGTGTACTGAGAGAAATATTTTCTAAGCAATCTATGGGCTATACGTAATTATTTGAAGAACAATTTTTGTTAATATAAACATAAAAAGAAGAATAGTATTATTAAAAAGTCAATGGCTAAGCCAAACTGTTTCTTAACAAATTCAATGTAAATTCCTGTGGGGGTTTGGTTTATTACAATACACTCATTAACTGACCAATATGGCAGCAAGTGGGAAAATGTCTTACACTTACATGCTCCTGGCAAATAAAGAAGCAGGCATAACAGATCTATATAGTTGTGTGTCCCATCTGTATCTGAAAATGGATACTACTTAATAAAAATTGAATATTGCATGTTTTTACTGAAATGCCTGTGAAAAAACTGAGTACGTTATGGTAAACGATTGACACCTATTTTTAACATCTACCTCAGTTCCATATTCTTTCAGATAAAGTTCAAGACAATGACTTTAGCCTTCAAAGACTTGTATTAATTGAAACATGCTCTAAAGATCACAACATTTTCCCCACTTCCATGATTGATTTTTAAGGGAAGAAACTGCTGATAAACCATTACACTGAATGACCATTTGCCATTTGCTACTCACAACAGTGTGAAATATCCAGTGATACTAGTGAAAGGCCATAAAAATTATTTTAAGCATTTCTCTCTAAGAATATACAGCACAGAAAGTGCAGAATAGATTACAGAAGGAAGAGTACAGCAGAGAAAGTGGGTCCAGACAGCCCATGAGATAGGAACTCAAACTTCTGGTGTTTGAATTTGCCTTTACTGCAGTTACCCTTGGCACTTGCAATTTGACTATGCAGCTTCACCTGGTTCTAATACAAGAATATGCATTACAAAGCCCTGTTAGACCATCTGGCCTGGTGCTACTGTAAGGTGCTATACGATGTACTAGGTCTTACCCCAAATGTACTACTGCAGTTTAAAGTTAACTGCTTTTTAAAGCTGGTAAGAGCATATTAGCACAGGGAAATTGGGATTCTGAGGATACTACCAGTAAAAACATGAAAAAAGTAATCAAAGCCAAACCCACACCTCTGGGACCCAGAAGCTCGCTCAGATATGTAGAATCACATAATGGATAAGAGGAGTTTGGCACTAACTAGCCATGGAAGACCTGAAAGGAGGCACCAGCAACAAAGCTGTTCTTTCTAGATGTAACTGATAAGTATAAAAAAATGTTCCGATCTATACCTGCCAATTTATAGCTGTAAAGCTGTGGGCAGGTCTGCACTTAGTCCAAGAAATGTGTGGTTTTATGCTATATACACTATTTTTCCATTTTTTTCCACTAGAAATGCCCAAGAACACAACTTGGGTCAAACTAACTAGCCATGGAAGTCCTGAAAGGAGGCACCAGCAACAAAGCTTTTCTTTCTAGATGTAACTGATTAGTATAAAAAAATGTTCTGATCTATACCTGCCAATTTATAGCTGTAAAGCTGTGGGCAGGACTGCACTTAATCCAAGAAATGTGTGGTTTTATGCTATATACACTATTTTTCCATTTTTTTCCACTAGAAATGCCCAAGAACACAACTTGGGTCAAACTGTCTCAGAAAAAAAGATAGTTTTGTCCATGGTTGCTTTCCTCATTAAGGGAAAAGTGGCATCCTAAAGCAAAGAAGGGCAGCAGCTGGCACTCATTGCCAGGAGCAGGTAGGCTGCCAGTCAGTATCTAGCAACCTGCAGCCCAGGCAAACCGCTGTCCTCCACATCTAAATCCAAAGCCTGCTTCAAGGATGCTGACTACTTTCCAGCTGAGTTTTCACATGGTCAGTAACTAGAAATAGATATTGAAATGTTTCCTGGTCCTTCATCTGCAACCTGCAGGTCCGAGGCACTGTGCTTTGTGGCTGCAGAGGGACCTTGTACATAGACTATTGTGATTTAGCTCCTAAGGATGACTCAATCAGCTTGAAGAAAAGGATATCTCAGGTCATGACCTCCTCCTTGAAGGATTAATGACCAAGTATGAAGTTACCTACCCCTCAGTAACTCTTCCTTAGTGGCTCCATAAGGAAATATACTATCCATCATGGCAGTCAGCAGTAATGGAAGCCAATGCTGGAAGTTCAAATACAATTCACTTACAAAATAATGCGTGATGTAGTGCACTTCTCTGCTTCATAATCATAAAAAAAATAAAAAAGAATAAAAATGTGATCCTTAATCATATGATGCATATAAACAAAGTGGTGCATACAGGACAATTGCAGATGGTCTTTCTATACCTGTTCACTTGCATTTAAAGGATGAGTCAAAACCCACTTTTAAAATTTCTCACATAAATATTAAATTCTTTTATTCTGGAGTATCGCAACCAAAGCACAGTGTACTAGAGGAAAAACGCGCACTTCTAAAGACACACAACATGAAAGCAGGAGGTGAAAAAGCACCACTTACTAGACCCTAATACTTTTCAGAAAATACATATTTTAGTTTTTCCTTGAAATCAAACAGATGCAATCTTTCTCCTAGAGACAGCTTCAAAAGAAACAAAATACTTTCCAAGGTGCCCCATCTACAGAATAATCGCTACACATCACACTCTCCTGCAATATTCCATGTGGTAATGTTACTTGACAGACTTGTTTTGGAATATTCAGTGTCTTTTAAAAAAGACTAAAAACAAATCAGCTTCTGCTGACAACTGCTGATACTCCTCTACCATCTGAAGAAATCTAGACAGTCTTTGATTACACAGTATTGTGGCTCTGTCATAGGGTAGCTCCTAGGATTGCGGTCTGTCATTGCTATGTACAAGTGAGACAAAGCAAGCTCTTAAGGGGGGGAACATCACTCATGCTCAGTTTCCAAAAGACTGATTTCTTAATGAGTTTTCAGTGCTACCTATTAGTTAATTTTAAATTCACTGATACAATTGATGATCATAAAGGAAAAAAAAAAAAAGAGAGACAGAAGTTCCTCTGTCACTTGTTGAATACTTATTTTTAGAAAGTTTTAGGATAGGAACCTGCTTCTTAAGCTACAAGTATAATAAAGGATTATCAGAGTTTGAGATAATTTATTGCCTCCTCTCATTACGGATGATACGTGAATAATCAAATATAAGGTCAAGTACTTGCAGACTTACTTTCTGTAACCAGATAGGGAGATACCTGGATGCGAAGAGCCATTCACTGCTCTGGGTCTGTCACAGATTTGGAGTTTCACAAAGCACATTACCCTCCTCCAAGATACTGATGAGAATTATATCCTTTGAGTGATTAAACAAATGTGAAAACTAATGCAGAGTTCAATTAACAGACTGACATTCTCAACACGAGCTGTTAACTTACATGGACTGTCTGTTCACCTGGAAGAAAACAAGTGCATTTTTGAGTAATACACATGTAAGTAGCAGCGAGATACTCAAACATCTGCTTTCATTCTTATGTGTCTACCCCACCCCTCTGGAAATAGACTTTATCATGCCTACAACAGCCTTATAAACGAAACTTCAGCCACGAGTGATCCTGCCTGGTGCTAAGTCTATGCAGATTAACTGAAACAGCAATAAGTGTGCAGGTATCTACATGATCATGACTATAGTATGAAAATAGCTCAACTTTTTAACAAAACTGAAATTAGTAAAAGTACCTCCTTTCCCTCTCTTTCTCAACATACAGTCTCTTAAAACTGAAGGCTGAAACCTTAGCAGCAACATCTTTTTCTCTGCTAAGGGCTTCACAAGTCCAGGAGGGTAAAAATAATATGCTAGCAATTTATATGCTATGGAATTATACTGCTTTTTTATTCCACAGATGAAGCTGCAAGAATAGTAACTGTGTAAGAAAGATATCTGCCTGAACATCAGCAGCAATGATAGACACTTGCCAAGCAAACTATGCTAATGGGTGATTTTTTTCTACTTGCATATAAATTGATCTGAGTAATGCTGTGTCCAAAATGCTGCACGATCCATTCCCCCACTGAAGGCAATAGCAAGACAGACTTTGATTTTACTAATGTAAAATGCACATCCCATACAAATGTACTTCCACAGGAGAGCTCTCTTAATAATCAACCGAAGTAAATTGCCTATCCCATTGCCTCCGTTTCCTTCTCTATGAAAAACAGATAAAAATCTTTGAGACTGCCACGAGAGGCTCTGTAAGTGAAAAGTGCTGTTGCTGTGTGAGAAAGGATTTGTTCAGCTACATCTCCCAGTCTCTTGTGAGGCCGTGTTCTTTAGGTGCTTCTCCCAGTTTTCACAATGACTGCATGTGATTTCTAGAACTCTGCATCCAGAAATATTCATGGAAGCAGTGGAAATTATGGGCAACTTCTTAGTGTAAAGCAAAACGTGGGTAAAGTTAGACTTAACAGATGCTTTGCTACACACATTCCTCTCAAACAAAAAAGACAAACAGCCGCTGAGCAGTGCTTTGTGGGTCCCAGCTATACCAGCATGATAAAGAGCACCAGAAAAGATACATACAACTTTTTCCTTGACTATATTTGACAGACAGGGTATCATTTTGGCCACAATATCTGGATACATAGATACATTTTCTGTACACTGATTTCCCTCTAAGTCCCACTCCCCTCCTTCTATACTGAGCAGATGTCTCCAAAACCTGTTTGAAAAAAAAAACAACCAACCTTATTTTTTTCCCTTTCTCCTTTTCTTGCTGTAGTTACTGCTAAAACCTGCTTTGCTCCTACATACACCAGCAGACCCTAGTGTCCTACGGAATGAATTGTTCATGTTTTGCTGAAAACGAGAACATACCACTCAGACATTGAGCCATCGACCAAAACTGATCATGTTTCACGACCTTCCCCTAGACTCAGAGAATGCTAAACCTATGCAGGAATAAAAATGGTTTGTACATTAATGATCTACTGTCCTTGATGTGCCCCAAATTAAAAATAACAGGCAGCTGTTTCATTACAGATTTTGATTGCCATCAATGCCTGAGCACAAAGATATTCAGTCAAAGAAAATAAAACTGGCCTGCAGAATTATTTGAAGTCAACTGACAGGGAACTGTGGCTGATTCTTCTTCAGTCTGGAGAAAGAACAAGTTACACGAGTCCACCCACAAGTAGTGATGACTTGTCCAATACAAGTACAAGTGGCATCCAAACAGATCAGGAAGAATCGGAGGGGTGATTGTGCCACATCTTTTTTTCTGCTCTTATTCCTTAATATCAGAACATACTGCTCTTCCAGCATACCTACCATTTCAGGTCACATTGGATTTACATTATAAAATACTATCACATATCACTATATTACTATATTACTAATATTACTATATTACTAATATTACTATATTATTAATATTACTATTATTATGAGGTTTTTCTCAAACTTGAGGCTTATGTACATCAGTGCTCTTGTAAGCAGTTCAGAAGCACAATTTTTACCCTCTGAGAAAAAGTCAGAAGCATCTACCATTGGAATGACAAATATAATAACTTGCAAAGATTCATTGGTAAGGAGCCATGATAATGTATTTTCTAGCAAGAAGTTCACACTGAAGCAATGGTATAATAAGCAGACGAATGCCATATATAACAACAACTAGGTGAGACACTTATTTTAGAAAACACAAAGGCAGGCATGATCAGAATGACTTCTTAAAAGCACATGACTGCAGACCTACACACATCTCTGCTAGCAGGTGTTACGACTTAATTCGGCAGCCAACAAGAAACTTACCAGTTTGTAGTGAGTGTCAGTCTGACCTCTGTGCCAAGGAAAGTCATGGAACAGGTGATCTTGAGTGCTATCATGAAGCCCAGGCAAAAGAACTGGCTGATCAGGCCCAGTCAACAGGGGTTCATGAAAGGCAGGTCTTGCCAAACTAACCTGATCGCCTTCTGTGACAAAATGACTCGACTACTGGATGAGGGAAAGGCTGTGGATGTGGTCCTCCTGGACTTCAGTAAAGCCAACAACATTCTGCTTCAGAAACTGTCAGCCTCTGGCCTGGACAGGCGCACACTCTCCTGGGTGGAAAACTGGTTGGATGGCCGGGCCCAGAGAGTGGTGGTAAATGGTGTTAAATCCAGCTGGAGGCCAGTGACAAGTGGGGTTCCCCAGGGCTCAGTGCTGGGTCCAGCCCTGTTCAATGTCTTTATCAATGACCTGGATGAAGGCATGAGGGCACCCTTAGCTAGTTTGCAGACGACACTAAGCTGGGTGGAAGTGTTGATCTGCTGGAGGGTAGGGAGGCTCTGCAAAGGGATCTGAACAGGGTGGACCGCTGGGCTGAGTCCAATGGCATGAGGTTTAACAAGGCCAAGTGCAGGGTCCTGCACTTGGGGCACAACAACCCTGTGCAGTGCTACAGACTAGGAGAAGTCTGTCTAGAAAGCTGCCTGGAGGAGAGGAACCTGAGGGTGTTGGTTGACAGCGACTGAATATGAGCCAGCAGTGTGCCCAGGTGGCCAAGAAGGCCAATGGCATCATGGCTTGTATCAGAAATGGCATGACCAGCAGGTCCAGGGAGGTTATTCTCCCTCTGTACTCGGCACTGGTGAGACCGCTCCTTGAATAGTGTTCAGTTCTGGGCCCCTCACCACAAGAAGGATGTTGAGGCTCTGGACTGAGGCCAGAGAAGAGCAACAAAGCTGGTGAAGGGGCTGGAGAACAGGTCTTATGAGGAGCGGCAGAAGGAACTGGGGTTGTTTAGCCTGGAGAAGAGGAGGTTGAGGGGAGACCTCATTGCTGTCTATAACTACCTGGAAGGAGGTTGTAGAGAGGAGGGTGCTGGCCTCTTCTCCCAAGTGACAGGGGACAGGACAAGAGGGAATGGCCTCAAGCTCCGCCAGGGGAGGTTTAGGCTGGACATTAGGAAAAAATTTTTCACAGAAAGGGTCATTGGGCACTGGAACAGGCTGCCCAGGGAGGTGGTTGATTCACCTTCCCTGGAGGTGTTTAAGGGACAGGTGGATGAGGTGCTGTGGGGCATGGTTTAGTGTTTGATAGGAACGGTTGGACTTGATGATCCAGTGGGTCTCTTCCAACCTGGTTATTCTATGATTCTCTAATAATTTATTGTGGGTTCCAAAGTTTTATTATATTTTGCATTTGTCGAAATATGCAATCAACCAAGTAATAAATTCCATACATCTTCCCTTGTATCACATTCTTATTTTGCTTGGTAAAACCTCCAAGTCTTTCAAAAACACATTTTGTTTTAGTCAGCCAGAAAACCTATCCATTACATAAAAAATGATGGATCCTCTGGTATAACGCAGAAGTACAGTAAGCTGCATTACAATTTAACAGAATAGCTACAGCAAAAGAGTTCTTACTCTAGAGCATTAAGACCTCTTCTGGAGTGTCCACAATGTTTTAAATTTGTTCCTTCTTGTCCTTAATTCAAAATAAACACTAGCCAAGTCCTTCCCTGGCAGAAAGTCCAAACTTCACAGAGGCCTGAAAACTACTATATCAGAAGATCATGCTAGGATGTTACATGTCCATAAATGTAACATTACTGCAATAAAAATGTTTACTTCTGTCTTGCTTTTCAACTATGATTCATGTTTAAATAAAAAGCTTGTGCAAAAGAGTGTGCCCTCATGGATTCTTGAATAAAATCACAAAAGTTTAAAATTCTGTATAAAAACCCAGAAAGGTTCTTCTATAGTTCACAGGAGTCATGAGGAAGGTCAGAATTGGTACACTTAGTTATACAAGCAAGTAATTAAAATTATATACATAACAGATACTCCTTACTGCATACACTCTAGTGGTTTCACAGTACCGCCACATTATATTATGCAATCAGCAATTTCATTAGTATTTCCTCTACCTATCTTTTTCTTTCCAGAAAGCAGTAAAGGACTCATTTTGTGGGCACAGTGGAAGACATCTAAGCATCAGCACAAATCAAATTCCAGTATGAACCTCCCACTCATTTTCCAAGTGGGAAAACAGAGGGAAAAAACAGAATATTTACTTTGCTCTTGGACATAAATGTCAGCAGCACACCATTAACAGACTCTGACATAAAGTGTTAAGCAATGTTTTTCTCATTAGCTGGGTTTCTTTGTTACATATATCTGCATAAAGCAACAGAGATAGGTAGCTTGTAGCATTCAAATCACTGAAATTTGGGCACTTTAAATAATCCTATCTTAAAAATAACACCACACTCCTTCAAAATACCCTGGCTCAAACAAATGAACACATTCCCAAGCACAGGAATACAGCTGACCTAAGTGTGGAGACACTAAGATGACAATGACACAAACCAACTTTGTGACTTCTGCTGGTATAATTAAAACCACCTGAAAAAAGAGAGGGACTAGTGAGCCCTTTCTTCAATCTCTGTTCCTACTTACACAAAGAGGGTTAACTCTGTGAAGGTAAGTGCAGAAATAATAGGATGGCAGCCACTGAAAGACATCTAAAGGACATACTATTTTAGCAGCTATTAAGTTGTAGGAAAGCACAGCTGACAGGAACATTATTTGCTTGTCTTCATATGTTCAGAAACAAATCAACAGGGAGAAAAACAAAATACAGGTAAAATGCTATGTCATGGAAGTGGTGTCACCACCACTTCACCAGCTGATTTAAACTCAGAGTTGCCCATCCTCAGTTGAATAAATTGTCCACAGTTCTGCTCAGTTAGTAGTTAGGTAAGGTTTTACTGAAGCCAGCAGATTTATTTCTTATGTAAAGACTGAAAAAAGGCATTGAAATGTACTCTGTAAAAAGATATTCAAACATTTCATTAGTACTTTGACCCAAACACAGCACTAAGCAACATTTACACACTCATTTTTCAAGCTATCATTTTCACCTGTCTTACATTCAATAGTACTAACAGATATGCTGAACGAAGCTGCTTTATTGTCTGATATTCATCTTAAAATGTTCTTAATAGCATCAAACCAAAACCAGGCAAAATACAGATCTTTACTCATGTTCCACCTGTTGCTGGGTAGCAAAACATGACTTGGAAAATGTCTTATGGTATTCTGAAGAAATATAATCAAAGAACCTCCTACAGCCCATCCTTTCTTGGCAGGCTTTATAAAGCAAAGTAAATCATACTGTACCAGAAACTATCCCTTTTCATATATCTGTAGACCTTGAGAGATTAGCCCATAAAGGGAAAAATACACCTGAAATATATCTCCCAAGCAGAAAAAAATTTCTATTACTATTTTTTAAAAAAAATAATTAAAATATATTAAATTTTTAATTAAAGGCTTGCAATTCTCATGAAAGTGAAGGTCACCTGAGAGTTCAGGTTTTATGAAAAATAAAAAACATAAGTAGAAATGGAGTTTTACTGAAAACTTTTTAGCCCTGCTTGTTTACTCCCATGTACCAGCTCCACTGAAGATGGGTTTTGCATGGTCTGTGCATTAACTTCCAGTCAATATCACTGAACCTGCAGTAGGAGAAAAAAAAAACACAAAAAACTCTGAAACCCCATTAAAAAGCCTATCCAAATGTTGAAAAAAAGTAACTAATCTTTCTGGGATGCAGTTGTTTGTGTCTGGACAAGAGATACATACAAGGTACATACAAGCTACCTGAAAGGAGGTTGTAGAGAGGAGGGAGCTGGCCTCTTCTCCCAAGTGACAGGGGACAGGACAAGACGGAACGGCCTCAAGCTCTGCCAGGGGAGGTTTAGGCTGGACATTAGGAAAAAAAAATTTCTCGGAAAGGGTCACTGGGCACTGGAACAGGCTGCCCAGGGAGGTGGTTGATTCACCTTCCCTGGAGGTGTTTAAGGCATGGGTAGACGAGGTGCTAAGGGGCATGGTTTAGTGTTTGATAGGAATGGTTGGACTCGATGATCCGGTGGGTCTCTTCCAACCTGGTTATTCTATGATTCCATGAAGTTCCATGATCATTATGTATTCTTATTAAGTAAAGAATGCCAGCTACCATCGCAGTAGAAAGCAGAATGGGGTATTAGCATGAACTGACAAGACTGTATGGGTCTCCTTCTCCTAACTTCTCCTTCAGCTACGGTTTTAACTCTGAAGAAAATCAACTCAGAATCCAAGAAAATGAGAAGGGGAAACATCCTCTTGGGGCTGTGATTCATATGCCAGCTGGAAATTAAATAGGAGAGTGGAAGACTAAGACCATCACTAACCTGAAGTCATCACTATTAGAGATCATCACTACCATCAAAATTAGAAGACAGTTGAATCAATTTTATGTATTTGGCCCAGATCATCAGACTGTAAATGAATTTTTCCAGTACTGCTAGGTACATATCAGATTTTTTGCAATTTCCTGTTCATCGGCATAGATAATCTCTAGGAAGCTTCTGTGGAACACATGCTTATTCCAGAAGCTGTAGCAGTTAAATAACAAGCTAAGACAGCTGGGTTCAATTTAGGTTGCAGATTACTCATTCACTCAAGAATATAACTGCTGTCAGGCTGCTGTAAGCTAGCACTGCTGCTATTACTGAATATTGTTGCTATGTCCAGCTTTTTTCTATTTAGGACATTAAGGAATATTTAAAAAAAAAAAAGACACACATACAAAATTAGTTACTAAACAATGACAATTCTTTCTCAGAAATAACTACTGTTCTTAAAACTCCAGATTACTATATATTAAAGAGATTAAAAGCATAGGAATTAGACTTTTTCAACTCTTTTGAAAACATTTTGCATACATCTCCTATATTTTACTCTATAACTGATTTTCCATTTTATGCCTAAAATCTTTGCATTTGGGTGAAGGCATTTGGAAAGGGACTGCTGTTAGAGATCAAGGTATATTTTTTTTTCTTATTTAGCTCTTAAATGCACTACACTAGGAAACAGCAGGGTTACTTGAGGGTGGGTGTAGTGTCTCATAGAGCATAGAGGATGGCTCCCACAGCCTAGAAACATTTCCTAGGCTGTGCCATCCTCAAACGACCATCAAAACAACCTCTAAGAAAAAGAAGAGGAGAGCGATAGTCTTGGGGGATTCCCTTCTAAAGGGAACAGAGGGATCTAAAAATCTAGCAAGATTCATAAATAGAGCTTTAAAATAGATGTGAAGGGGGAGGGGGACAAAGCCAGGCTAGTCAGGAGTGAGCCTGGAAGTGGAACTCCAGTGCCTGAGAGATGGTGTGCTGGAAAAGACCGCCAATATGTCAACACAGAGCGAGTGGGGGTGAGTACATCTGGTGATGGAAAGGATGAAACCGGCACTGAGGGATTAGACAATCCAAGGACCAGTCAGTTGGGAATGAACACTATTCTCTTTGTGAGAGCTGACGGTTCTCCAGCCCAGCTGAAGTGCATTTACACCAATGCACGCAGCACAGGCAATAAGCAGGAATTGGAAACTGTTGTAGGGCAAGGAGACTATGATGTAGTTGCCATCATGGAAACGTGGTGGGATGACTTGTATAACTGGAGTGCAGCTATGGTGGGTATAAACTCTTCAGGTGGGACAGGAAGGGTAGAAGAGGAGGCAGGGTAGCCCTCTATGTTAGAGAGTGCTTTGATATCCTTGAGTTTGATTATGGTGATGACGGGACTGAGTGCCTGTGGTTAAAATCAGAGGAGCCCACAAGAAGGCAGATATTGTGATAGGAGTCTGTTATGGACCACCCAGTCAAGATGAAGCAGCTAATGAGCTCTTCTATAAACAGAATCACAGAATCACAGAATAACCAGGTTGGAAGAGACCCACCGGATCATCGAGTCCAACCCTTCCTACCAAACACTAAACCATATCCCTCAGCACCTCGTCCACCCGTGCCTTAAACACCTCCAGGGAAGGTGACTCAACCACCTCCCTGGGCAGCCTGTTCCAATGCCCAATGACCCTTTCTGTAAAGAATTTTTTCCTAACGTCTAGCCTAAACCTCCCCTGGCGGAGCTTGAGGCCATTCCCTCTTGTCCTGTCCCCTGTCACTTGGGAGAAGAGGCCAGCACCCTCCTCTCTACAACGTCCTTTCAGGTAGTTGTAGAGAGCAATGAGGTCACCCCTCAGCCTCCTCCAGGCTAAACAACCCCAGCTCTCTCAGCCGCTCCTCATAAGGCCTGTTCTCCAGCCCTTTCACCAGCTTTGTTGCTCTTCTCTGGCCTCAGTCCAGAGCCTCAACATCCTTCTTGTGGTGAGGGGCCCAGAACTGAACACAGTATTCGAGGAGCGGTCTCACCAGTGTCGAGTACAGAGGGAGGATAACCTCCCTGGACCTGGTGGTCACGCCGTTTCTGATACAAGTCAAGATGCCATTGGCCTTCTTGGCCACCTGGGCACACTGCTGGCTCATATTCAGTCGGCTGTCAACCAACACACCCAGGTCCCTCTCCTCCAGGCAGCTTTCTAGACAGACTTCTCCCAGTCTGTAGCACTGCACAGGGTTGTTGTGCCCCAAGTGCAGGACACGGCATTTGGCCTTGTTAAACCTCATGCCATTGGACTCTGCCCAGCGGTCCAGCCTGTTCAGATCCCTTTGCAGAGCCTCCCGACCCTCCAGCAGATCAACACTTCCACCCAGCTTAGTGTCGTCCGCAAACTTGCTAAGGGTGCACTCGATGCCTTCATCCAGATCATTGATGAAGACATTGAACAGGGCTGGACCCAGCACTGAGCCCTGGGGAACCCCACTTGTCACTGGCCTCCAGCTGGATTTCACACCATTTACCACCACTCTCTGGGCCCGGCCATCCAACCAGTTTTCCACCCAGGAGAGTGTGCGCCTGTCCAGCCCAGAGGCTGACAGTTTCTCAAGCAGAACGCTGTGAGAAACTGTGTCAAAGGCTTTGCTGAAGTCCAGGAAGACCACATCCACAGCCTTTCCCTCATCCAGTAGCCGGGTCACTTTGTCATAGAAGGCGATCAGGTTAGTCTGGCAAGACCTGCCTTTTGTGAACCCATGTTGACTGGGCCTGATCACCCGGTTCTCTTGCATGTGCTTCATGATAGCACTCAAGATCACCTGTTCCATGACTTTCCCTGGCACTGAGGTCAGACTGACAGGCCTGTAGTTTCCTGGGTCCTCCCTGCGGCCCTTTTTGTAGATGGGCACAACATCAGCCAGCCTCCAGTCCAGTGGGACTTCCCCAGTCTTCCAGGACTGTTGGAAGATGATGGAAAGGGGTTTGGCCAGCACATCCGCCAGCTCCTTCAGTACCCTAGGGTGAATCCCATCCGGCCCCATAGACTAGGAGTAGTCTCAAGATCACTAGCTCTTGTCCTTGTGGGAGACTTTAATCTTCCAGATGTCTGCTGGAAGTACAATACAGCAGAAAGGAAACAGTCTAGGAGGTTCCTGGAGTGTTTGGAAGACAACTTCTTCGCACAACTGGTGAATGAACTGACAAGGGAAGGTGCCCTCCTGGACCTGCTGTTTGTGAACAGAGAATGCCTTGTGGGGGATGTGGCGGTTGGAAGACGCCTGGGACAAAGTGATCATGAGATGATAGGTTTTTCAGTTCTAGGTGAGGTGAGGAGGGGGATTAGAAGAACAGTCACATTAAACTTCCAGAGGGCAGACTTTGGACTGTTCAGAAGGCTGGTTGATAAAGTCCCATGGAAGACAGCCCTTGAGGGCAAGGGAGCCCATGAGGGCTGGGAACTCTTCAAAAAGGAAATCCTAGCAGTTCAGGAGCAAGCCCTCCCCATGTTCCAGAAAAGGAGCCAGTGGGGGAAAACACCAGCTTGCTTGAGTAGGGAGATCTTGAGGGACATCAAAAAGAAGAGGAATGTCTATGAGCTTTGGACGAAGGGACAGGTGTCTTGGGTGGACTACAGGGAGGAAGAGAGATCATGCAGAGAAAAAATCAGGAGAGATAAGGCCCAATTTTAACTAAAATTGGCCAAGTCTGTGCAAGATAACAAAAAATCTTTCTGTAAATACATTAACAATAAAAGGAGGCTCAGGGAGAACATTCAGTCCCTATTGGATGCAAAGGGAACTACTGTGACAGGGGATGATGATGGCTGGTTACAAACCAGAGGTCATTTAATGAGCACCCCAAGCACCAAGCAGCTTATGCTAAATGAAATAAAGGCACTTTAGCCTAAGGCCTCACAGCTTTTGCACCAGAATTAAAGCTAACTTTGCAGAAGAAGCAGCTGCTGTAAATGACACACTATCTTCAAGGTTTCTCTTTGCAACAATAGAGAGTTCTGCCTTATACTCCTCTCATTTCTCACTGGAAGCTTTCCTCCATAGTCCTTGACTTGTTACTTTGTAGTTTATCAATTTGTAGACCGAAATGCTCATATAGCTGTTTCTCATGGGAAAATATAATAATGTATTGTAACTAATGATTACTTGTTGCTAAAGGAGAATTGTCAAATCAGCTTGCAAAACAATGGCTTGCTTCAGCTAAGTGAGGTATAAAATGTGTTATGAACTTTGATTAAATGGCTTCACAAGGATCATATTGATCACTGTGTGTTGTCTCGTTTCTTCCGTCAAATGGCGCCCGAAAAGGGACCCTCAGATTGCCTGCCAAAGTTGCCTTGAACGACTGAAGACACGGCAGAGGGTACGGAAAAGCCGACCATAGGAGAGTGCTGTCCCTGGCACTCGGGAAATAATGTTTCCAGGGCTGCGCAGCTTAAAAAATTGAGGAAACTTGCCACTGGCCAGGCGAGCGGTCGGGGAGGAGATGGGGCAGGCGCTTTCTTCCGAGGACAAGGCTCAGATAGAATCTGCACAGAAGCTCCTCCAACATATGCTCTCAATGAGAGGAATTACTTACGAAAAAGCTGCGTTGCAGTCTGTGTTAACATGGGCTTATCAAAGTGGCATTGTTACAATGACCGCTGCCCTATTCGAGGAAGAGACTTGGGAGAAAATGGGACAAAGACTGTTTGATGAATGCATGAAAGGAAATAAGAATCTTTGGCAATATCTTACTCTTTGGCGATTAGTTCAAGAGACATTGTGTGATATGAAGGTCGAGCGAGAGGTTGCAGCATCAGCTTATGCTGCTATGCATAGGAATCAGGAGAACAGTGGTGGTTCATTTGCATCTGCATTATCGTTTCGTGAAAGTAATTTACCCACGCAGGCAACACCACCACCACCTTCCAAAGATTGGCCTTCTCCCCCATTTTCCCCAGTGGAAGAACATGAGGAGGTTCATGCTACCGAAGGCGAAGGACATAAAGGTCCTCCTTGTCAAACATTATATCCTCCTCTTCCAAAAAGTCCTTCAGTTACTTCCTTAGAGGATTCGTTTAGTGAGGACTCTGAACGTCCTGTGTTGCCCTCTCCTGAGTGTTTCAATTTCAAACAAGAATTTGATAAACTGATGGCAAAGCTGGAAGAAATTCGAATTCGCCAGGAAAAGGAGAGCCGTCCACCTGAACCACCTCTGCCCGATCACCCAGGAATGCAGTCATGCCCTGAACCGACTGCACCGGCTCTGCCATCGATGCGGTTTGATACTGGGACTGGGGGGACCAGGTGGCGGGGACCGGGAACGCATTGGCGGGGGGTAATTAGGGACGCGGTTTTAGAAGGGGTAACTGTGGAAGCGCATCCTGTATTGTTAAATACACAAACAAAGGAGCAAGGAAATGGGAACCATTTAATTGAAAATTGTTAAAAGAGATTCCAAAAGCCACAAAAGGGAATGAATTAAGTGCTCTGCAGCCAAGCCGCCCGGACGAGGTTTTCACCCCCCCCACCCCAGCTCCCGTGGAGCAGCTCGCTGCGGTGAGCCACTGCCCTGGGCTGAGGGAGGGCCGCTCGCCATCGCTGCTGCCACCACAAAACCCAAGCAGTTTCAGCATTACAGAAGGGACAGTTAACAGATACGATAAGAAATAGCTCAATTAAACAACGTTGGTAGCAGTTCAAGAATCGAGACAGTTTAAATAATGCAATTTTACAACAGATGCGGCTTCTTGTTTTATCAAACACTTATAAAGATACTGGATTTTGAAAGTTGTAACAGGCATGACCCATATATGGTGTTTATAGATAGATCAAAGGATGTGCTTGACAAGCAAGTAGACAACTGAGCAGTTAAAGAAACCTTAATTTTACAATCAATCAGTGACAAAAAATCCTAATGACAAATATAGAAAGATATGGTGTGGTCTGAAAACCCCTACAACAACAGCTGGGATCATTACCTACCAAGCACAGCTGATGGCTACCGCCCTGACTGTACACTGGACAGAAAGACTTTTGTTATAGATGCAAGTTTTACTGAAATAAATCAAGCAAGGGAAATTATATACGGGTGGATGGAAGTTTTAGCTCAACTGACCAATCCATGATTAACTACAAAAATCATGAATTTGCAAAGCACAGTACTCACAGAGCAAAGAAGAACAATATATTACCATAAGTGAAATATTTGTTAGACAATCGATATAAGCCTTATTAGATAACGCATGTACATATTTTAAGTGCTGTATGTTCCCGGTACCGTGTGTAGTTTGAATATCCATAGCATTGAAAAACTGTGGATCCAATAGTGATAACCAACATTGTATGAATGTATTCAGCTAGCTTTGAAATGAGTGGTCATATGTGTGTGTTTGAAGCGCTTCAAACATTTGTAAGACTTACAAATTGGTTTTGATTAATCTTGAAAATATATACCTGGGACCTTTCAATCTCAAATGTCCACTAAGCCAGCAAACAGGTAGATTTACCTGGGGATCTTTGGAATGAAAGGTTTCTGAAGGAAAAATTTTAAAATACCTAGCAAAACATAAAAAAAAAAAGGAGGAGAGAGACAAAGAGACGAGAGGAAAAAAAAAAATGGATAAAGCCTAGCCTTGCAGCTGTATGTGTGTGAGTCTCCCCCCGCTTCTCCTTCCTTTCTAAGTTTGTTGGTTTTTTTTTTCTTTTAGCTTTGCAGAAGTCCAGAGGAGTTAACTGTGTTATCTCTCTAGGGGAATGACAATTTGTGAGAAAATTCTGCATTCCAGTGTCACTCGTCAGCAACTGCGGGGTCCTAGTGCAGACAACCTTTAGGGATAATTGAGCCAATGATAGAGGAAAATTCAAATGATTCATTATGAATTATTGAGTGGATATTTTTACCGTATCAACCAAAAAATACTATAACCACTAGACTCGAGCTGTTTGGTCAATTGATAATGAAAGGCAGGAAAAGGTATTTCAGTTATATAGCAATCAAATTGTGTGGCAAACAGAAATCAGAAATGAAAGTGATCTTATTTGTGCATTGAAAATAGTATGTAGCAAAAAATTATTAGTGCCTCATATTTGGACAGTAAATAGTGACAATTGGGATAGAACAGTAAAACAGTGTGAAAAGCATTTTAGCTGGAAAAAGAAAAGGAGTCAAAAATGAAATCCTTCAGCATCATTCTCTCTTGTGGACTATTGTGTCTAGTAACGGGAGTTCAATCGGTCACAATTGATATGGCTCTGTCACAAAATTCACCGAATGTGTGGGTCTCTTGGGCCTACAAAGCCAATATTACTGACTTTTGTATGTCGTTAAAGCAAGTAGGAGACCCTTCTAGAACTTGTCTGATAGGAATACCGTATTTGAACCTAGAAGACTTTCGAAATTGGACCACAGTAGACCATTGGTTGAAGAAAACAGTTATAAATAAGACTGCTACAACAATGGGGTGGGGTTATGACTCCACTGCCATGGCTCTAGTAGTAAAAAATTTAAATGAGATAACGTTGCCCCCACAAGAACTAGATTTATTAGGGTCAGATTCATCTCGAGGATGTTGGCATTTTGGTACTCCGTCTATTGGGGATGAAACCCATGTGTCACCTCAAAGAATATGGTATCATGATAATTCCTATTGTAATGGATCCTCCCCTCACATACCCTATCATGATACTAAACCAAAGGCACTTCCGCCTGGACACTTTTTAATTTGTGGAGATAGGACATGGCCTGGAATACCTGCTCTGCCTTTTGGAGGGCCTTCTTATATCAGAAAATTGAGTTTCCTGATGCCTCGAAAAGAGCACATGCAATTTTTTAAGGAACTTAACAAAACAGTGGTAAGAAAAAGGCGATCCACCCTCCAATTGAGAGAGACCTGTAATGATAATGTGGTTTTATGGGGCTGAGCTTTATCTATAGTTAGTTCTCTCTTTTTTCCACAAATAACAAGCATACAGGCACTAAATTCATTGCATACTTTAGCTTGCTGGACAGATAAACAGATGAATCGTACCTCGCAGATTTTATATGAGCTTGCCAATGACAGATAGTATTAGGCATGCCACACTGCAAAATCTAGCAGCTATTGATTTTTTGCTTTTAGCTCATGGCCATGGATGTGAGGATTTCGCTGGAAAGTGTTGTGTGAATCTTTCTGATCACTCTCAATCAATACATATGAAATTGAAAGGGATGGCAGATGCCATGAAAAAATTACAATCTGAAAATTTCTTAGATAACTGGTTTACAGGATTAGGTTTAACAGGATGGCTTAAAGAATTTTTAAAGCAAGGTCTGATTATTTTGATTGTCATTTTGGTAATTTTAAGTGTGATACCGTGTATTTTGTCTTGTGTGAGATGAATGATTGACGTGACCATGAAAAACGTTTTCAATAGTGCTTGGAGTGCTCAAAAAGAAAATGGGGGAATTGATGGGTGGTTACGAACCAGAGGTCATTTAATGAGCACCCCAAGCACCGAGCAGCTTATGCTAAATGAAATAAAGGCACCTTAGCCTAAGGCCTCACAGCTTTTGCACCAGAATTAAAGCTAACTTTGCAGAAGAAGCAGCTGCTGTAAATGACACACTATCTTCAAGGTTTCTCTTTGCAACAATAGAGAGTTCTGCCTTATACTCCTCTCATTTCTCACTGGAGGCTTTCCTCCGTAGTCCTTGACTTGTTACTTTGTAGTTTATCAATTTGTAGACTGAAATGCTCACATAGCTGTTTCTCATGGGAAAATATAATAATGTATTGTAACTAATGATTACTTGTTGCTAAAGGAGAATTGTCAAATCAGCTTGCAAAACAATGGCTTGCTTCAGCTAAGTGAGGTATAAAATGTGTTATGAACTTTGATTAAATGGCTTCACAAGGATCATATTGATCATTGTGTGTTGTCCCGTTTCTTTCGTCAGGATAAGGACAAGGCTGAGGTATTTAATGCCTTCTTTGCCTCAGTCTTTAATAGTAAGGAAAGTTGTTCCCTCTGTGTACACACCCAGGAGCTAGAGGAGCAGCACAAAGCCACTGTGATCCAAGAGGACATGGTTAGAGACTTGCTTGCCCAGCTAGACACCCACAAGTCTATGGGGTCACATGGGATTCACTCAAGTGTATTAAAGGAGCTGGCAGATGTGCTTGCCAAACCCCTTTCCATCATCTTCCAAAAGTCCTGGCTGCCTGGGGAAGTTCCACTGGACCACAGGCTGGCTGATGTTGTGCCCATCTACAAGAAGCATAGGAGGGAGGACCCAGGGAACTACAGACCTGTTAGTCTGACCTCAGTGCCAAGGAAAGTAATGGAACAGGTGATCTTGAGGGCTATCATGAAGCACATGCAAGAGAACTGGCTGATCAGGCCCAGTCAACAGGGGTTCACAAAAGGCAGGTCTTGCAAAACTAACCTGACCGCCTTCTGTGACAAAATGACTCGACTACTGGATGAGGGAAAGGCTGTGGATGTGGTCCTCCTGGACTTCAGTAAAGCCTTTGACACAGTTTCTCACAGCATTCTGCTTCGGAAACTGTCAGCCTCTGGCCTGGACAGGCGCACACCCTCCTGGCTGGAAAACTGGTTGGATGGCCGGGCCCAGAGAGTGGTGGTAAATGGAGTGAACTCCAGCTGGAGGCCAGTTACAAGTGGGGTTCCCCAGGGCTCAGTGCTGGGTCCAGCCCTCTTCAATGTCTTTATCAATGACCTGGATGAAGGCATTGAGTGCACCCTTAGCAAGTTTGCAGATGACACTAAGCTGGGTGGAAGCGTGGATCTGCTGGAGGGTAGGGAGGCTCTGCAAAGGGATCTGAACAGGCTGGACCGCTGGGCTGAGTCCAATGGCATGAGGTTTAACAAGACCAAATGCCGTGTCCTGCACTTGGGGCACAACAACCCTGTGCAGTGCTACAGACTGGGAGAAGTCTGTCTAGAAAGTTGCCTGGAGGAGAGGAACCTGGGGGTGTTGGTTGACAGCCGACTGAACATGAGCCAGCAGTGTGTCCAGGTGGCCAAGAAGGCCAATGGCATCTTGGCTTGTATCAGAAACGGCGTGACCAGCAGGTCCAGGGAGGTTATTCTCCCTCTGTACTCGGCACTGGTGAGACCGCTCCTCGAATCCTGTGTTCAGTTCTGGGCCCGTCACCACAAGAAGGATGTAGAGGCTCTGGAGCGAGTCCAGAGAAGAGGAACAAAGCTGGGGAAGGGGCTGGAGAACGAGGAGCGGCAGAAGGAACTGGGGTTGTTTAGCCTGGAGAAGAGGAGGCTGAGGGGAGACCTCATTGCTCTCTACAACTACCTGGAAGGAGGTTGAGGAGAGCAGGGAGCTGGCCTCTTCTCCCAAGTGACAGGGGACAGGACAAGAGGGAATGGCCTTAAGCTCCATCAAGGGAGGTTCAGGCTGTACATCTAAAAAAAATTTTTCACAGAAAGGGTCATTGGGCACTGGAACAGGCTGCCCAGGGAGGTGGTTGATTCACCTTCCCTGGAGGTGTTTAAAAGACATGTGGATGAGGTGCTGTGGGGCATGGTTTAGTGTTTGATAGGACTGGTTGGACTCGATGATCTTTTGGGTCTTTTCCAACCTACTGATTCTGTGATTTTGTGATCTCAGTCTATGTACTTCCATTTTCCAGCTGTCTCATTTCCAATTTCTAACTACTCTTTTAGTGTCATAAATCTCAACTGGTTATAAATTGACTTGCATAAAGGCATTAAAAGATTATCTTCCATATTGTCCAAGGAATATTTGGAGAAATCTTTATTCAAAGTACAACTCCAAGGGGGTTTACATCATTCCATATAGGCTTAAAATCAAAATCTCTAGATAATTTTTAGTATAAAGTAATTTTTGATTTTTTCTTGTTCTTCCATCTGAGAACGGGATGCACGTTCTGCTGAAATACTTAAATACAGCTTATGGTGAAATGTGTTTAACCCTTACACTTTACTCAAAGCACTTCCCACATGCCTAACACATGACTTTACTAGATGATTAAATTTACCAAGGATCATCCTATCAAAGATAACTCTTCAAAAACTCTTGACAAGGCAGACAGAGGAAAAAAACCAATACTGTTGCAAGAGTATCCAAATGCTTTATTATAGTTTTATTTATTTATTTATTTGTAGAACATATTAACCAATTTTGGAATGATTGACTAGAGCTAGTCCATGGCTAGAGCTCTAGTTTCACACAAAAATGGGGCACCTTTGATATATTTTTGATTGAAACCTGAATCATGCCTTGTCAAATTTCCTTGCATGATCAACATCTAAGAGATGGCATATTTCCCAATATGGACAGAAAGTTTCATAACAACTTGAACTTCTTTGAGAGTTTTCACATCTTCACTTCTTACTTATCTCTTATTTCTTCATGCAATCATGAGAGTTACTTTTGGCATATCTTATCCATAAACTATGTATCTTCATGCTTGTACACTGATCATTTGAATTCAAAGCATCAGTTAACAGGTTAATGTCTTATGAATCAGAGTGCCATATGTCCACTCATGACAAGTTAGAATATCATTGTAGCACAATTGTGACTTGCAAAGTTTCCAATATTCAGAAATGGAAAAAGTAATCTTTCCAATATTAAATGGTTTCTGGATGTGAATCTGAAAATCATTTAAACTGCAGTATGATAATGATTTTTTTACCATAAAGCCTTCATTTTTCACATTTTAAGTTCTAGAGGCATTTCCCTGGAAACACAGTATGTTTAGCAGCATTTGCACAACAGAAGCTTTTCAACATAGAGAATTTGTCTTCCATAAAGAAGCAAGTGTATTCATGACCTAAGTAAGCAGTTAAGTTCACACCTGTGAAAGGTCACAGGTAAGCCTTCAAGGACAGGTAATCCACATCCATTTAAATATTGTCCTTTCCCAATGAACATTAGTATAACAGCCATTGAAATTCATAGGTCAAAACACAATGAAGAGAATTTCTACAGGATCTGAAAGCTTTTGGAACATTATTCACTATCTATCAGTAGTTATAAGAGGGCCACAGCTCTGTCCCGGCTTATGACTGCAATTGAAATAATACTGGGAGAAAATAACATTTACTGTACACTGGTAACTCGCTGACTACTGGTTAACTGGTTATATTACAGTAGTGTGTTCTCAGACTTCTTGATCTTTCTCAGTATTCACACTGGTATTATGATGTGTCTCTGAAGCACCATTTTCTAGTAGATTAGGAACCAGGAGAAATTACTCAAGGTAATAGCAAAAGCTTGCAGATTTAAAGGGATGTTGTCATGGCTGATGAGCTCAAAGCTTTGTATCGTCATTACAGTAGTACTATGCCACAGGATGCTATAGTTGTGAGTAATACAGTACTTTGCAAGTGGGTCTGCTACCATAAGCCAACATATACCAAGTTGGACAATAAAACATATAGGAAAAAAAGTTTTCATGTAAATCTTCTTGTAGGTAAAATGTCCTTAAGCAACACACAGGCAGTATAATATCCCCAAGTGAGACTCTTCTAATTCCTATTGTTCTGTTCTTTTAATTAAGAGCAGAAGTCTTGCAAGCAGTCTTTGAACACTGAAATACTGAAGTTGCCTTAAAAAATAACCCAGTGCTTAATAAAAGAAATAAGACTAATGAACAGCAGAAGAGACACAACATTCACAAATACGTGCAGTACTACCTGATCCAAGGTCACTATTATTAAAAGAACTTTTAGAATATCAGACACCAGTGCTCATAAAGCACAAAGAAAATAGTTTAAAAATCCTTTCAGGGTTAAATTTTAATCATGTCTTTTAATCAAACATTCAAGAATTAAAGAGTCTTTATTATCAGAATATCATGTCAGCCTTTGGTAACAATGATGACCTTAAATACTTCTAAATTATAATACTAGCATTTAGTACTTAAGAAAACAGAATTAGTGACATTTCAAGCAAAATCTGGGTTTCATCAAGATACATGAAATTCTAGAAATAGCAAAATATTGGCAAAAACCATTTCAATGTATCACCTTGCTGACTAAATTCAAGAGAGTAGAAACTTTCCATGTATGCAACACTATAAATAAAATATAATAACACGAAAAAAAGGACTTTATTCTAGATGCCTTGATTTCTTAAAAGCTGTCCTTAACATCCTTTATAAAAGGCCATATGGAATGGAAGAGCTGTTTCTAAATAAATGGATAAATATAGGTCATGACAGTAGCACCACAGCACAAGTGCAGCACAGCCAGCCCAACACCAACTGAGCCCCCAGTCTGTTTTTGTGGGACATTATGTAACCTACGCATAAGCCTTATACAGCTTAACGTACCCCATGACTAAATACAGTTTTACTTCCTAGCAGGCAAATCCAGAGCATAAAAGTAGCTTGCATTGCTTCATGAGCTGGCAATAAAACCGTTCAGGAGGATAGGGGCAAAACTGTCTGACAAGGACTCATAACCTGTAATTTCTCTAATCGGATGACCTCCAACACGTGATTCGCTGCCCATGCCTCCTGGGCCATTGCTATAATGGTGTTACATAACCACTGTAATACTCTTAGATCAATTGGAAAAGGCCAGACATGGGGTAAAGTATGCCCTCCCTTGCCTACCTCCTCCTTCAGTGCTTATAATTGATAGTAACTGGAATTTGTTAAGAGAGGGCCTGACCTAATGCTGCACTTAAGCCTCTAAGCGGCTCCCTGCTGCCTGCCCAGGGCTCAGGGTCTGACTTTTGACAGCTCCCCGGCCACACTGGTCTCCACAGGGAGACACAGTGCCACTTCCCAGTGATCAGCCTCCACCCTGAGCTGCCCCAAATCACACCAACCACAAGAAAATGGATGCTCCCAGTGCAAGACACAAGTGATGAACTGCATACAGGCACAGGTGTTGCATGCTTCAAAGGTGCCATCTTATAACACTTTTGTAACAAGTGCTGAAACTTACGCTGACATGCTGCTCTACACCCCAAAACCAGACTGAAGCGAACAACCAATGTGGTTCTATGAAGAATGAGTTTAAAAGAGTTCCATGTAGTTGCTTAACTCCTAGCAGGAAAGAATTCATTAATTAGTCCTACTGAATCAGCCTCAACAGCATATTCAATTATTTGGAGACAGAGACAGTGAAAAACCCTTTACAGCAAAAATGTTATCTAAATGCAGCTCATCAGGAACTGGATGACTTGTGTCTCTTAGAAAAACAACACAGATTTTTTTCTGCTGCCATTGTCCCAGGGTTTATTCCTGCTTAAGCCAACCACCGACAAAAAGAGAAAGCTTTTTTTGACAGAATTATTCAGCTCTGGTCCATTAATGACAGCTCCTTCCTATCCTTTATCTCTGCAGCATGTCACCGTAACCCCAGCCAGGGAGCCTCCGGATCCAAGATTAACCTGAACCATCTTGCATTTCTAGTCATGGATGTTCCTCATTTAGCACCCAGCAGTCAGTCACAATAGCAATCATCAGTTAAGCAGGAGCTAGAAGCCAAGGTCTGTCTGAGACTGTAACAAGTCTTCCTCCATTTATATGCATATGAAAATTAACTGATTACTTTACAATGAAAAAGTGTCAAGATGGTCTTGAATACGAAGTTCATTCATTTATAGCCAGAAGCGCAAAGACAGGAAAAATATTAAGGAGATCTCCTTTTTCCTTGGTAGGAACAAGTGTTTATCTGATTGCAAATTTCCAAGCGCTTCTGCTTCCAAGCTATAAATAATGAGAAAGTAAAGGAACAGCAACCATAAGAAATCATAGCTGTGTTCTCTGCACCCTAAGAATAGCATGCACAAACAGCAAATGTTACTAAGTTTTAATTCCTTTGGAAGACTGTGAGGTTTATATAGAAAACAATATTGAACAAAATATATTGATGTCACTGTTCCCCTCAATAAGCCTCAATCCACACCACTATTCAAAACACTGGCCAGTCTTCTAGTCAGAACACAGAATGCACAAAATATTAGGACACATTTTTTAATGTAATAAAATGCCAGTCAAATAACTTCATCCCTAAGGCATTTTCCAGCACTTCCAGCAGATATCCAGATCTCCACACTGTGTGTCCGTGCTACCAGGCTCTCAAGTTACCAGAGACAGAGAGACCATGGCATGAGACACTCGGTCTAAGACTGATCTCACTGTCACTGAAGACAAATAAATTTTCCCCACCAGTTACAGAAGTCCTACATAACAGTAACAAGCCTCTTCATCTCCTGGCTCTTACAATAAGTAAGAAGTCAATTGATGACCCCAGATGACTTTGTTCTAAGAATGTACTGAAATGACAGTGGACATACTGCTGACATCTTAACAAAGACTTTATGGACTGAGAGCTCAGCATCTTTCAGAATTCACAGCCAAAGTTTAACTCTGAATTATCCTAAAACATCATACATGATCACTCTAAGCCAAGTCTGCAGCTTTCTAGGGGCCATCGACAAAAATCTGTTTGGTGGCTTGCACTGTGTGTATGAGTACAGGATTTCCACAAGTGAGAAACTCTCACTGCTGTGTTCTAGCACTTCAATCTGCCTGCAGTCTAAAATTCATGTCAGCAACCTAACACTCCTCATTATAATTTTTGGTAGGTCTTAATGACAACTTATCTCTGTCAAAGAGACACAGCAGGATCTAGAATAACAGGGACACCTTTATGACTGAAATCACCCCACTTGTCTCAAACATCTCTGTAGACTTTCAGCAGAGAAATCCTGGGGGATGTGTCAAAGGCATCAATGCTGAAGCCCAATCACACCCCTAAGCCAGCTGCCACAAGGTAACAAACCAGAGAACAGGCTGTTCTGTGTGAACTCAATTTTCTTTGAACTCCTGGCAACAGTCTGCACAGGTAACTAAATGAAGAGGTATAGCATACATAGCATGAACACTCAGAACAGCCTCTTCCCTTTCCTATTAAATCAGTGTTCCACGTCCTTCCTAGAGAAGATGTTAAAAGCTGCACCATGCTGCCAGGCCTTTGGTCTGGCTACAATGTACTTATTTTTACTATCTCGTTTGAAAATCCCCTTGATAAATGAAGTAACCTTTCTTCCTTTTCACCTACTTATGGACTGCAATAAATCAGAACTCACTTAACCCTTAGTTCATTGGTAATGTATCCACTTGACATCGCAGGTACCTAAATCTGAAGCAGGGATATTGCTAGTTGGATATTTTGAACATGATCAAAATCACAAAAGGACTTTTATATATAAAGTTAAGTTATAAAGTTACTATTTTACTGATGCTGTTGAACTTTCAAAATTCTCCTTCTGTCTTAATCAGACAATATTCCTAGATTCTGCAGAAATTAGTGTTCAAAAGAAGTTTAAAATTATTTACTAAATTAAGTTGAATTTGTACATGCTGCAGAATAAAAACACGCAATAGTTATTGTGGCTTAATTGTGCTGTGGCTCTTTCATAATGAGCATCAATGAATATATCAGTGCCTGAAATGTGTCAGAATTTTAGCCATCAATGCATCACAAAGATGGTCTTACAGCACAAAACAAGGCCAAAACAACAATTGTTGGTGCAGTTTGGAATGTACCGTCAAAAGTACTTGTGTATTACCATGCACAAGTAATTTTTTAACTAAGCAATTACCACCATCATTTCCTAAAGTTACTTGTGTGAACATGAAGGGGATTGTTGTGGTATGTCAGCACTTCCCATGACTACAGACTACACCCCATGTGGAAATGTATCAGCATTTTTCCTCCCTCAGACCAGCTCTAAAAATGTGTGGTCTTTAATCTTAGCATTTGTGTTCTGAATGTTTGTGGTTTTCCCTTTCAGACAGCTTACAATGGAAACTCAGATTTTCAAGAGGTCTTTTTCTCTGTTTCTACGTAAAAGCCATTATTTATATGAAAGGACTTACATAATATCCACTTCTTAGGAAAAATAAGTCCCCAGTTCTCATATCTGCACAACTATAGAGCTTCTCAGGACATCCTGAGAAGAATGATAATAAATACCGTTAATTGGTTTAGAATACCAGTGCATCTACCAGTCTTGCTCACTAACCCTCACTATTGCGCTCATCTTCATCAATCTTTTTTTTGTCTCCTGAACACAGTGCTTTCCAGAGTGATACTCTACTGAAGCCTTCTCCTTTACCCCAGTCCTGAAACACCTACTACTGCTACTACTTGCATCCCTGATGCTGAGGAGTCCCTCACTCAGCCTTCTAATCAAAACTGACTTCGCTGACTCAGGCAGCATCAAGACTTCAGGGGATGTGATCCTCTCTGCCCTTATGAAAGGAGGGACAGGATTGCTCTTACAACACCATACTCTACTTGCTTAAAAGTAGGCTGTCGTTTACAGTGTCACTGGATGTCTTTCTTGCTTTGAGAAAGACAATTCACTTCTAAATAACTTCTACTCTAAAAAAACTGAGGAAGCTTAACAAAGAATAACAATCAATGGAGCCCTGACTTAAATATGTTTCCAAACATAAACCAAAACTTCTGTGCCCCAATCAAACATCTATAAGGATTTTTCTGTCTACATTCTCTACATCCCATGGATAAATGTTGCAGTGTATCAACACTTGACAAAAATCTTGTGAAAATTCGTAGTTCTCAGCAAAACCTACTACATTCTATAGCTCACGTTAAAGAATTGCTCCTTTACCACATGATTACTTATTAGCAACAATCATCTCTGTAGGGCGAATCAGCCAGCAAAAAAAAGAAACACTTCACTTGGAATTTCTCAATGAGGGTCAGCGAGGAAAATCAGTAAGCAAAGAATGTCTTGCAAGACACAAAGTCACACATCATATTCTTGCATTTCATTTAGTCATATAGAGATTAGTTACATCCATGCACTTACCTGTGCTTCAAATCTATCATAAGCCTAACTGGGTCTTAACTATTGTTCAGTTTTTGTTTCCTAGTGAAGGAAGATGCCATAAACCTCTCAGTTTGACTTAGTTCTTTCCTCAGAATCACACACAGCTGCTCCCACTACCACCACACACCTGGCATTATCACTGGAGATATTTTTTCACTTCCTCACCAAACTCTTAAAGTATTTGTGTTTTGAAAATTCTTCAACACGTCAAGAGTAGCTCCAGAAAGAACCACTTATTTGAGAATTCAGTTTCAAAGAAAATCATTGTGCAGAATTTGAAGCAGAAAAGTAATCTATTTCCTTTCCCAAAATGCAGAGAACAAAAATTCTACAATAAATTACAATAAGAGAACAGTAATTACTAGGATTTTTAAAGCATAAGATTTCCATGTATCTTCTGTAGTTGAAATCAATTAAGCTACAGAAATTACTTATACATAAATGTTTGATGTTATGTATAAATACCTATGTCACGAGTTCCCATTTACTTCAATGTATCAAAATCTGTCTTCCTAACCATAAACAAAACCTTGAGCCTACATAAAAAATTTGAAAGCACAACTGAATGATTCAGGAAGCACAACATTTTTGTCATCTGCACAGTGCCTGAAGACCAGGCTCCACATTCTTTAAGAAAATGGAGATCTGGATTGATCTCCAAGACTTATGTAGATACCATACCCCTGAGCAGCATTCTGCAGCCATAACTCATTATCGTTTCAGGCACTTTGGCCAGCACGAACAGCACTTCAACAGCATCCTCCCATCCTTCCTTTTTTCTCAATCATCACTTCAGGTGACTGCATGCTTGCCCTGACATCTACTTGTTGGCTGGGAACTGACTTGATTTCTGACCTCCAGGCCTCTGCCAAAAGAAGCCGTTTGCACATAAGAGGCAAAGCAATTTTTTCCTTCTATAGTTTGTTTTACTCGTATGATCTTCATAGTGGCTTTAATCACAATGGTGTTCTTAATACAGCAATCAGGGTGTTTCCCAGGACTACATACTAGTACTTCCAGACAGGCACAGCCTCTCCTTTTCCACAGCCTCTGAACCACACCTTATAGGAAGAGTCTCTTATATGCAGAGCTCATTTTTTTGGAAATTTCTCTGCAGCTCTACCAAGTTGCTGCTGTTTTTATAAAACTACTCCACCGGGGTCAAGACATCATTCTGTGCAGGTGAGTCATCTCTGCAGTTCTATGCATGGGAAAACAACTCACAAAGTAGAACTTGAGGAGCCGAGATCTAAAGCAAACTTTAACAGGGACTCAAGAATAATTTTCTTGACAGACTTAAGGATGGGCTTCACATTCTGTTGTTGTTAGCATAAATAGTTAAAAACATATTATGCAACAGAAAGGATGTTTAGTACTTAATTAAAGCATCTATTATCCATGATTTTGATACTGTCTCTCACAGAATTCTTCTGCACAAAATGTCCAGCATACAGCTAGACAAGTCCATTATATGCTGGGTGAGCGATTGGCTGACAAGTCAGACTCAATGAATTACATAGTAAAAGGTGTCACATCAGGCTGGTGGCCAGTCACCAGTGGGGTTTCCCAGGGCTCAATCTTTGGACCAGCACTCTGTAATGTTTTTTATAAATTGTCTGGATGCAAGAATTGAATGTACATTGAGTTTGCCTATGATATGAAACTAGGAGGAGCTGTGGACCCCCTTGAGGGCAGAGAGATCTAGCTAGACTAGAAAGCTGGGAAATCACCAATCATATGAAATTCAATAAGAGCAAGTTCAGGATTCTGCATCTGGGACAGGGTAATCCAGTTTATATTTACAAACGGGGACAAGAGGTTGGAGACAGCCCTGCAGAAAGAGGTGTGGGGGTTTGGGTCAATGATAAGTTCAATATGAGTCAGCAGTGTGTCCTGGCAGCCAAATGGGTCATATCCCAGGGTGCATCAAGCACAGTATCACTAGCCATTTGAGAGAGTTGACTGTCCCTCTCTAGACTGCACTAGTGTGGCCCCACCCCAGGTACTGTGTGCAGTTTTCAGTGCCTGCACTTGTTGGAAAGTTTGGAAACATCAACATCCAAAGCTTCAAAACAAGAACAACACAAACCCTGTCCGGAAGTATTTTTCTTAAACTCATGTTTTTCATCCAGCCTCTCAGTATCATAATAGCCCACCTCATGATTTTTAGACATTCACAGCTGACTATGCTATATATCAAAATAGCACTGCCTGTCTCATTAATTCACAACTTGGATATGCAACATAAAATATTAATCACCACTTTGGAAGCCACTTGCATCCCTTAATTTGTAACATGATAATGCTCTCCTTAAGTCTGCTCCAGAGAGCTTACTAATGTCTCTTCTGCTAGTATCCACATTTTGCCTTTTTCTTGTGTTTGCAGCAGACACATACAAAACAGAAGCATACTTCTTAGTTATTTTGCACTGGTCAGATGGCAGCAGTAGCTTGCCATTATCTCTGATCTCCGCTTCATTCTAAAGTCTGTGCAAAGAGGTCTTGCAGGTTACCAGAGGTAAGATGTACACATCTAAGTATCTCCTATGCTGACATGGGAAAAAAATGGATACATATACAAATGTACATATCTCCTTTGTATGAGTAATATGTGCACATCCTTGTGGCTGGAGTGCTTGATACATAATCATATACAAAGCAGTGAATAGGGGATGCATTGCAGTAATTTCACTGCTAGTTCCACAAAGACCAGTAAAGCAGAGGTACATGAAATGATTAAGACTTGCGTGTCTACAGGGAGGCTCTAATTGGATTCAAGAATTTTAAATCCATCTCCAGATGCAGAGAAGCAGAGAGTGACTCACAGGCCTTTCCACAGAGCACGCAGAGGTGAAATTAGCAGGGGAGATGAGCGTTATGTGGGCAGAAGAGCTCCTATAAAACCACATATTTATAGTGTAAAAAAGCAAGTACAAGTAATCTATTTACATGGATCCTAAGAGCTTCATAGCTCCTGAGAGAGGACCAGGATGAGAACAGAGGAAGAGAAATTGCCACATACTGCATCACTCCAAAAGCAGCAAACTGCCAAGGCATCTGAAAATAGGCAAAGCTTGGTTAGACTCAAAACTGTGCATACCAAGTTAATATTCTTCAAAGAAAGTGTCTGGGAAGGTGCACAAAGAATGCATCTGTCATACCGGTTTTGTCTGATTTTGTCATCACAGCAACAAGGACACAGGCAGAGGACTGGGTGCATATGTAGGATGCCACCGGGGTACACCTATACTTACAGCTTTTTGCAGCATGAGCTTTAGCACTCTGAGGTCTAAGGAAAATCTATGCTGTCACCTAAACACGTGCCCTCCTGGACTTCTGCTGTGTGAAGTTCCTTTGAACACTCCACTGAAAAAATATAATACAGGCTATTCAGGTTGAGGTCCACCACATGGACAATTCCTTGGAAGTGATTAGTTCATGTTAAAGAACCAAGATCACCTGCAACGCTACTTAGTAATTCTGCTGAGTCTTATGCACAGAAAACCACAATAGCCATCGAAAACACAACTAAACAAAAGGGATAGAGCTCTTATGAAGGCTATTTGCATAAGTACAGATAAGTATCCTTTCTACAGTATAACACTAAGTACACCACACAGCTGACATTTGATTTAGAAGGATTTTTAAAAAAACCCTATCTATATACTTTAAATGAACATACTCCATAACAAAAAGTGTTTCCTGAAAACTTCAGAGCGCCACATAGCTTTGAAAATTTTGACATCCATATATGCAGTGCTGAAGGAGATGCAGACCTCACAGTATTCTTTAACTATATGCTTTTAATCAGCAAGGCATACATAAGTCACATTAAGAAAGTACTACTACTACCATTGGCAAATCTTTACACAGTTTCTCAGTTTTCTGATCTTCAGACAAACAGGATGTTTTTGGTTTTGTCTATTCCAAACTCTTGTTCCAAACTGTGCTCAGCCATATCTCCAATTCACTTATTACTGTTTTTTTATAGCCTGGCCTTCTCACACATTCAAGATATGTCATCCTGTGTGTCCAGTTCAGAACACCTGGTCTTTTAAATAATGTTTATTCTAGTGTGATTGGTACCAGCTTCATGCTTTATCTTAGTCCCAATTAATCATCCATATACTTGGCATTGCTCCCACACATATACCCTCACCAAGCAAGATGACAGAGATTATAATAACTCCGCAGAACCAAAAAGACACATAATGAGATATATAGTAGAACAGTGTGTTTGCTGTATTTGCTCCTACACATTGCATCTCTTTATTACAGGGATACAAATGTCTCATCACATAAGGAAAAGGAATCAGACTACTGCTAATGGTTTCTTCACCCCACTTACCAATATGTTCAGACTTCAACGCATACTGAGTTCTGTGAACCAGTATTATCAATGGCAAATACAGGCTAAACCAAACACAAGGTATCTAACTGATCCATGGGAAGTATTAGCTACCCATATATTGGCATAACCATTCCATTCTAATGTTTCAATGAAAGCACAAAAGCCATATAATTGAAACCTAATAAAATCCGTCTCTAAGGAGCACAGATACAGAAGATAACATCAAAAACAGCAGCATGGTTCTAACACTGTTCAGGGAACTGGCAGTGGGAGTATCTCTTTTTAATCCATTTGAGGCAGTGTAGAAAACTATTACTGGGGTTTTAAGGGATTTTTTTCCTTCAACTTCTCCTGTAGTGTTCAATGCTGATGGTGCTCATAAGAAAAAAAAGAAAAAGTAATGATTTTTTTTCTCCTGGATTTTGGCTTTTTTGGTCTCAAAATTATTTGCAGGGTACCATTTAGATCTTGCACGCATTAGAAGAAGTTCTGACACTAAAAATCATTTAATCTTCTTCAAATCCATAACACAATTCATAATCAAAAAAGACATGTCTCTCTAAAATTGCATGATCAAAACACACAATACTAAGTTTGTTCAAACGGCTCCCTTACCAGCTTCTTTCAAACCTTTTGATATCCACAAGTCAAGGAACAATATAATTGTGAGTAGGTATAACGGTTAAAATTGCAGAGACTGACACTTGCTTCACTTACGTAACAATAGGACTTCTGTTCTTGAGCTGATACAGCCAGCACAGACATAGAATAAATTATGCCATACCCTTTCCACAACTTCATTTCCGTGAGTGGTCATGGTCCTCCTGATAGTGCAGGGAAAGACTGCCACAAAAGGTTACATACCAAGGAACAATTTATTCTTTTCATTGTATCTAATACTGTAAACCACAGCCTCACTGCTTAGGGTTTCTCCAAGCCCCACGGCTGCCAGACACATCTAGTAGTGCTCTGAAGCATCTCCCACTCGTTTCATCAAGAACACACTTTGCTTGCTGGCTGACATGTAGCTTTGGCATGGACAAAACAGAAGACACTCTAAAGTGTTATTTTCATAGAACAGAATCACAGAATCATAGAATCACCAGGTTGGAAAAGACCCAAAAGAACATCAAGTCTAACCATTCCTATCAATCACTAAACCACGCCCCTCAGCGCCTCGTCCAGAAGTCCCTTAAACACCTCCAGGGATGGTGACTCAACCACCTCCATGCGCAGCCTGTTATAGTGCCCAATGGCCCTTTCCAAGGAAAAATTTTTCCTAATGTCCAGCCTGAACCTCCCCTGGCGGAGCTTGAGGCCATTCCCTCTTGTCCTGTCCCCTGTCACTTGGGAAAAGAGACCAGCACCCTCCTCTCCACAACCTCCTTTCAGGTAGTTGTAGAGAGCCATAAAGTCTCCCCTCAGCCTCCACTTCTCAAGGCCAAACAACCCCAGCTTTCTCAGCCATTCCTCATATGGAACCATCCCTCCTCACCAGCTTCGTCGCTCTTCTCTGGACTCGCTTCAGAGCCTCAACATCCTTCTTGCAGTGAGGGACCCAGAACTGAACACAGTATTCGAGGAGCGGTCTCAGCAGTGCCGAGTACAGAGGGAGAATAACCTCCCTGGACCTGCTGGCCACGCCATTTCTGATACAAGCCAAGATGCCACTGGCCTTCTTGGCCACCTGGACACACTGCTGGCTCATGAAAGACACATTTGTACATGTCAAGGCCAAGTCTGCTCTACCTATATGTCTAGCAAGTTAAGAAAGTCCACACAAAAGAACAAATTCAGGGAGCGTGCGTGTGGATAAGGTTTTAACCTCGACGTCTAGAGCAAACCTATGATTATATAGGAGGTACGCTGTTTAAAAAGAGAATGGTTCTCACCACCCATATGAACAAAACTATAAATTCCTTGATGGATTGAAGTTTTATTCACGAGAATTGTCAATCTTTTGTGAGAGCTTTGGCAAAGTGTACCCAGACAGCCCAAATTTTAAAAAGATTATGAGTTATGATCAACTTATTCTCAATACAGAAGAGTTACATCTCCAAATAAACTCTCTTTATCTAAATCTTCAACGCTACAAGGAAATAATAACATAAGCATATAGGATGTTTCCATCTTTCTCCAACCACACACAACAAATTTGCTACAATGCAAATGAAAGATGGGAAGGTAGCTAAAAATAATGCCATGTGGCTTTGATGAAGTATATTGCCTGACTGGAAGTATTTGTAAAGATTAAGTCTCCAGAAGCCAGAAGGCATCAAGCTTTTGGCTTTTCAGAGGGATGCAGAGTGCAGGGACTTCCCATACTCACTTAAGATGTTCCAGTTCCTTCAAGAGGCTTTGCATATTGAATGTAAACTAAATCCACCAGGTCTTCCAGCCCCACTAAACACCTGATCAACAGCAAAATCTCAGCTGGCTTCTCATGGACAATAGTTAGGTCTATCTCTGGCTGAAAAAATGTTGTTTTAAAACAACGTGTTTCATATCACTGACAAGTAACAGATATGTCAGTACCATTACTCATCAGCACTCTACATTTGGGCAATTTAGCAAGTTGGGAATTACACAGCATACCTCTGCAGCAAGACCTGCATAAGGCAAGACCTTACTGCACTCTACTCACTGGGCTCTGGTTGCATAAGGGCAATGGCTCCGGCCAGAGACAGAGAGAGAGATAAGTAAGGATAAAGAGACATTTGCCCTCAGGGCCACATTTCCAATAGCCATCCTTGCTAGCACACCCAGAGATCAAGAATTCACAGTTTCCTCCCTAGTTTGCAGCTTTTTTTTCAGTGTCACATCTTTGGCATATTGTGAGACAGAAGTGATGCAGAACAAGGACAGGAATTCCCAGCAAAGCTTGCACTGCCAGTGGGAATCCCTTAATTACTGCCCAGCTTTTATATGGGTGAACAGAAAAACAGTGGTTAAGGATCCTTTCCTTCTTAGGCCAATTAAGACAGAAATCTGAGCTCACAACAGAGCACAGTAATGGTCCATAACCAGTCTCCTGGGTCTGCATGGATGCCCCATCCCTGGAGGTGTTCAAGGCCAGGCTGGATGAGGCTTTGAGCAACCTGATTGAATGGAAGGTGTCCCTGCAGTGAGCTTGGAACTAATGATTCTTAAGGTCCCTTCCAACCTTAACCATTCTGTGATGATGTGATTCTGTGTGAACAATCAGTGCTGTAGTGTGGCACCCACTACCTCAGCTCTGCTGAAGATGATGTTCCTAAACGGCAAAATGGCAATGTTACCCAGAGCACCAGAAATCACATTGAGACACACTGCTTCTCGGCAGTCAATGGCCTCTTGCCTCAGAAGATACAATCTAGTTCTTTAAAATGCACTCAAGGTAAAGAAACCTGCTCTGCTATATCTGTTCCATATTACATGGTTTCTTAAAATACAGCCCTCTCTAATCTATATTACTATATTTATTTTCCCAGTAATTATTATATTTATTTTCCCAGTAATTATTGTATTTATTTTCCCAGTACTCTATGTTGCTTTTCTTCTCTTATCTACTTACACCCTTGCTTGCAAAGGAATTTAGTAGTAGCCAAACAATTGACTAAATTTAAAGCTCAAGTCAACCCATCAGCTGAACAGAGAGCTTTTCATAGCTGTGTGAAAACAAGACTTTAAATATCCACACGACATAGAAAAACTCTCCTGGACTTGGATTATTTCCTGTAGTTTACACAAGCATTTGGCTTCTGAAAGCATTTTAAGTAGTGCTAATAAAATGAAAAGATAAATGCCAAGTAGCTACCAAGTACTCTTTCCACATCAGAGGTGCATTAGCATTTCAGTGTAGATCAGGAGTTAAATTATTAAAATAAATCTCATAGTCATCCCCACTCACTTCACTATGATTCTGATTGCAGAGCGGTCTCGTAACATGTGAACTGAATTCCTTTTGAATGAAGCTGAAGCAGAAATTTCTCACCAAGATCTTACCTGATATACTACAATCACTACCAGGCATTCAGTCCACAGGACCAAACTAGAATTAGTCTAAAAATTAAACTATATATAAATAACAAATCTCCAGTGGGGAACGCTGCATTCTCTGTGTTATTTTTTTGTTGTTGTTGTTTTACAAATCCATGCCTTTTGTACTGTATGACTTTCCAACACAGACATAGCTTCAGAAGTTCAGGTCAGCTGCTAAAACACTAAACCTGAAAGAAAGCAAAAAGGAGGGGCACAACCATGCACCCATCAAAGATATGGCATACATTTTAAACTGGAACAGCTCCCACAGGAGGTAAAATTGCAAGGAGACAAAATGGCTCAGAGGAACTATTGCCAGGTCTTTGCAGTAGCTGTCATATGTCTCCTGCTATGTGCTGTTTTCCCCTCAAAAATCTGAAGTTTTATATAGTTATAAGAAAAAAATCAGCTCTTACTCTCGAAGGAACTGAAAATTTAAATCCTGCAGTAAAGACAATTCAGAAAAGCAGAAAAAGTGACAGCATTGTTCTTTTTCAAAATATTGTGATTCTGCAATGTTTGGGATTACATCCTGCAAAAATACTTGCTATAAAAAATAATTGTTAAATATGACCTCTGAACGTTTAAAATAAAAATAAGCAAAACATCCCAAATCAGCAGAATCTAGTCTGCAGAATAATTTTTTTCTGCTGAGTAAAGGCATACAGCACACATACTAATGAATGTCTCCTAACAACAATCAGGTCACCTCCATTGTTCATTTGCAAGAAGTCTTAGTAGGAGACAAAATTCTGAGAAAATATTTGAAAGCTTTGTTTATACACTGCTTGTTTGCAAAAGCTTTGATTTTACAAGAACACTTTCTGCTTTTGTGTACTGATTTGTCTACCTTTTAAACAGTATATTTAAGAGCCATGCTATGGTGTTTTGTAATTTAGAGTCACAGTTAAAAACAGCACTCTTGTTTTTTTAAGAATAAATAAAGTATCAGAACTAATCCCATCTTTCCAGCCTGAAAACCCAACACACTATTTCACTAGAGCCAAGCAGTCACAATCATAGTCACAATTAAATAATTGCTTAAGTCCCAACTCCCTGGTTACATTGAGATGGTGCAGACCAAACTAAGCCCACTAACCCAGCGAGAAATTCTTCAGATGTCAAAGAATGGCACAGAAAAGAAGCAAAAGTCTCTTTTTCCTCCTTCTCAGTGAATTTGCAGCAGAGATGTGGGAAAAGAAATGGTTGCACAAGACTGCAGTGCAGAATTTTCCCTGGGGGCACAGGCTGGGAAAGACTGGAAATAGGAAACAAAATTCCTGTAACTACGCTTTGATTTCAAACCTCCACAACACCACCCCCACAACCATCCCCACCTTCTCCCTCCAGCCCATCCCTGGGCTTTTCTGTCTGGGACCTAGGTTCATCTAGGACAGGATAGGACTGAGTTCCTGTATCTTTCCCTAAAGGTTTCCCCATAGCTTAGCACAGGGCAGCCAGAAATAGTTATTACTTCCTTCTTAAGTGTACAGAAGGCAGCTCCCAGGATAAGCCCATGCAAGCAAAAATGGGGCAACAACATAACAAAGCACACTTAGCTCTCACCTGGGAATAAGGAGAAAGTTGGCATTAGTTCATCCAGGTTATTCACGTCACTAAGTTTTAATACTGCAAATCTTAAATCTATAACCACAAACCCAGTCACGCTCAAAGGCAACAGTGCAGACTTGGCAGAAAATGGACACCCTAACCAGCTGCTGACTTCTGACAGAGATACAGAGTGTGCTGTTGCACTGTAACTAGTTGCATGACATTGCATTAGAGAACACGAAAAACAATGAAAGTCATAACCTTCCTCATATGTTCTTCTATTAAGTCCTCAGTGTAGTGCTAATGAAAATCCTGAAACACAACACGCAAAGTCAACTGATCCCACTCTTCTGTCTTGATAGTTCTCTGCTACCTGCTCCTTCACATGCTCTCAAAAGACCTAAGATTCAAGCAAGTTTCATCTTTGGCTCAGCCATCCACAAGATTGCTACTCATACTCCTGATCTGGCCTTCACTCTTTAACAAAAAGCTCACTGGATGTGGTTTCTCCTACAGCTGCTTAATTTACCTTCCAAAATTTAATTTTTATTGCAAGAAAATTAATAAAGCATTTAAAGGAAATTAAATTCTCAGTAACTATGTTTTACAAAGGTTTGAAAGAAATATCAGGAGGAAATAAAAAAAAGTATACAGCAGTGAATCTCTTTAAATTCTTGTAGATTAAGAAGTTTCTCTGGACTCAGGCGTAGTTAATCTGAAAACACAAACAAGAAAAATATGGAACTAGAATAATCTGTTTTATTGCAGCTTCATTAAATTTTTACATACAGTTTCTTTCTGTGCAAGAAGAGACAGAATAAATCCTTCATAGAATGCAAGCGAACAAGATACAGCAGCACCATGCCTGCACGTTTCTAGAGAATCTTCCAAATTTGCTTAGGAAGACTGCCAACTTTTTATAAAGAGTACTAGAAATCCCATATACCTCATTTTAATGTACGATTTGGGAACTGATCTTTTTCTCAAGATTAGAGGAGTAAAACAGCAATTAACCTACCAGAGCCAAAGTTACAGCAACAGAAATGAGAGTAAGGCTAGCCTTTGGACATCACTGAATTTTCATCAATAGCCGGGGAGATATTCAAGTCCATCCCTATTCCAATTCGTTTTTTTTCTCAGGAACCTATTTTATTATTAAAATGAATTCTGCACTGGTACCAGCAGGCTCCAGTCAAAAATTCAACCCAAGCATGCTTAACTGCTTTCTCGGCCAGATTTGCATCAAGAAACAGAACAGTCAAAACTTCAGGTCCAGGAGCTAAGGCTTTCTAGACCTTAAGCACCACAAACATACCTATTTCCAGAGACTAATGGTGATATGGAAAAGGAGGATATACAATTTAGTCACTTAATGCTAAGCACTGAGCAGCACAGCACAGAAGGACAGATCCTTTTCTAAAGATATACTAAGACTCTTATCCTAGTCTGCACCAATGCTTTCTCACATTAAAGTAAATCTCCCCTTTGCATCAGGGTTATGGAGACTCAAGACAAACTGGGACAATCTTGCCTTTAATCACGAAAAGCCATCACCTATATAGCTGGTAAATCTGTTACTGCATTTTGCCTTTGCAACCTAGCCCAGCACTTTTAGTCACTGAGAGCAGCTCAGGCCCCAGCATAGACATCACAGTGTTGCAGGAATAGGCTAACACAGAGCTCACCCTCTGCCCAGGACAGTTCTGAACTTCACTGAGCTGTCTGAGTGAGTCAAGGATTTGAGGCCTGCACTTTGCTGATAAAACCTAGCAGAACCTTTCTCCCCCTAAGAGCTACATGGAAAGCTTATTTTCCAGTAGCTTTGGTTAAAAGACTATCCCCGAATCAGAGCAGCACAGGAGTATGTCCTTTTCCTTATTCTTTGTCTCCAAGAGACAGGAAATCTGCAACGGATGGGCTCCTTGTCTTAGAAAGAATGTTGGCTTATTCCATCCTTAGTCACATTTGATTCAACCTGTACTGTCAACACCATTAAATCCATGCTGACCTCTTTAACCCACCGGCGTAATTCAGGCTGCATGCATTCTGTGAACACTGGTTGTCTTCTCCTGGGCTGGAACAATACACAGTATCACAGTGACCAGATCAGGAACTGAGGAACCTGGCTACAGTAAGCTAAGGAGGCAGGAAACAGCAAGTGCTGGCATCATTCATCAATGCTTGTCATTTCTTCTGTCCCTAGTTAGAGTTATCCACACATGCTGGAGCACAGAATGTGCCTCTGCTCAATTTTCAAGGATTCCTCTTGAGGACATCCTCAGTCTTTCAACCTCATTCATCTTCTTCCAGGTATCTTACTCCTAAACAACTTCACAGTCAAATAAAAACCAGAATACCCTCCAGGGAACACTAGTAGTTCTACAGTCCATTTCAAGCATTACAGGTCTTTTGGCCATCAAAATGCATCTGAAACATGCCAAACCAGATCCTTCAGGATGGAGGCAACATTTGTGAAGATCACGGGTCTTAAATCAGCTTGTTTAAATTATTTTTAATTACAACATTGCAAACAAAGAAAAGATGTTGTGTATCTTTTGATATGAGGTATTTGTGGCTCTTATTTCAGTAAGAGAATCACATTCCTACCCCACAAAGCTTAACTTTTACTGCCATGTGCCCTTTTTTAGCAGTTTACACTGGTGAAAACAACTAAAGAAAACTGAAAGTGGATTTTTTTTTCCCTGCATGAAAAAGTTAAATATCTATATTATTTATCTAGGCTTACCTCTGCCTCCAGCAATTAAGACTTTCTCTCCTCCTGAAATTCTTGTGATTTTGCCTCACATATGGTTTTTCAGCACTTTTGTGGAAAAGGCAGGAGATGTCCTCACCAGCCTCAGAGCAATATTGTCATGTTTTGAAAAACAAATTTAGACCATAAATAGGAGATGTACCATGGGATCCAGCCATCCTTCCTGAGAAAGAAATTTCAGTTCTGCAGTGTTAGAGGAATGCTCCTTGGATGATAGAGGCTTATCAGTAAACCATGCACATGTGTGGTTATTCTGCATGTCAAGGTATATTTCCACATTCAGCCATTTTGACTCTTAAAAATATCTGTGTATCGTTGTATCTTCCTCATGTCTCAACTCTGTTTTAAAAGTTCTTATTTCCATTGATAACAATGGAAAGTAAAATCAAATTCCAGGCATTCCAGGCCCACACATGAAATGGGATGAGGTAACCAACAGAATTAAAACCAACCAATTAAGATCTGCTCCTAAGAACTGAAACCTTCTTTCACTTGAACTGGAGCAAGACACAGGTTTAACTAACTCTTGTGATGCCAAATATAGTATTCCTAGTGAAACACAAATTCCACTGGTGCGTTAGTTAAAAAAAGTACATCAACTAGTCATACCTACTGCCTTGGCCAGTTCTAGCAAACACTCTCATTCCAACGGAAAGACAAGATTTAGCCTGCTGTCCTCAGATCTACTTCCAAACAAAATCAATTAAAAGTTGAAAAGATGGGTTTCTACTGGCAGAAAGAAATCCATCCATTGTAGAATTATACTTGTAAAACTGCAGTACTGAAAATTCAGCCCTTAGATTATGATGTCATAGCTTTCCAAGACAGACTTTTCCAAGCTTTGAGTGACTCATCTGGAGAGACAAACACTGTTTTTGACATTTATACCTTATGAATTATTAACTGACTTGCTGCATCTAGAGCAATTTTGCATGAAAAAGAACTTTTGGCACATACCTTGAAGGCTGAAAATTGTGCAGACTGGAAAAGAAGTCAGCAAAAATATCTAATGAGCTAGGGCTGCTTAAAAGAGCAAGACCTATTAGTCTAGTGAAAGTCATAAGAGATGAAATCAAGAATAACTTTCAGGAGAATTTTCTTTCTATGGGGAAAAAAACCCCAAACTTTCATCTCTTTTGTAACATGTTCTGTTATCATTCTATTTTGTTGCAGTACTTCTCCCCACAGAAGCAGAACAGAAGTGATTCCCAGCGCTCTAGGATGCTTTAGGGTACTCTAGGATACTATGTCCTCTGTGTTACTGCACAAACAAACCGTACTACAACATATTTAGACAAATTGTTTTCACATTTCAAGACTTCTGCAGCCAGTAAGAACTGTAATTTTGGCAATCAAAAAATAAGATTGATAGATAAGTAAATAATACAAGTTATTAAAAATTCAAACAGAAATCCACCAAAAGATTAAGAAGGCAGAGCAGCATGTAAACTTTTTAACAGTGTAAAGTGCTTTTCTGCCATCAAAGTATGGGGAAAAAAGGGTGAAAAGCCAACATTTTTCTTAATTTTAGAACTTCAGCTTAAAGTGGATTCAGTACAGTATCTCAATTTGACAATACAATAACAAACCCAAAGGACATATTACCAAAACACAGCTCAAAAGGTATTACATCAATGTGATACCTGCTGTTTTGCTGACAATGAACCCAGCTACTGGTCTCTATCTATTTTGAAAACGATGTAAATTCACTTCATTAGCTCTGGTGCCAGGCCCATAGCCAAACCAGTGGCTGAATTTCTTGTTCTTTCAGGAGGCCCTCTGCCACCACACCAAGCCACCTTTACAAGCTGCCACCAGCAAGGCTACACTGCTGCTGCCTCCACTGCACTTCTGCTGGGATAAAATGACAGGGTAACAGGGAAAGAAGGTGAGACCAAACTGCTGCCCCCAAGTGTGACACACGTGAAACTGCAACAACTACTTCAGCCCAGATTCAATCTACATAATAGGAATTTTCTTAAAAACTCCATTCAGGTCTGTAGATGTGGCTCCCATCATCGGCACAAAAGCATCATCAGTACTACATCAATTACGACATATCCATGAATCATTCTCTCCAGGTCTGCCATAGTGGCTTCCATCGACAGACAAACCGAAATTATGCAGAACTTCAAAAGGCCAGATCTTATTTTTAATTTTCTCCCATGTAGGTCTATAAAGCCTCCATAAAGGGAAAGCCCGTGAAAAATGTTTGCCAGTAAATAGAAATATCCACCCTTTTTCTCCACTTCAAGAGAAAAAAAACTGTTATTTTAATTCCTATCACTACTATGACAGGTTGGATGGATTCTTGTGACGTGCTATAACCTCAGGTTTAAAAAAAGCTACTATTTTGTCTCCGAGATTAAGTGCGGGATTAGATAAGCCCTGAAGACTAGGTAATTCTGCCGTGGCAAAGATCATCACAATAATATCGCACTGTAGCTCAGTTTTCTTCCATCTTCATACCTCCATAAACTGAAGAGAGGATCCACATCACCATTTCCCATCAGTGACCACTAAGTGAAATGAAAAAGAGGACTAGAATATCAAAAGATGTTGGAAAGCAGCACAAAGTGAGATTGTTTAGTTCTAGAAGAAAAAGCTGTTGCAAGGATGCCTTGGCTGCCTCCAAGGATAACACAGACCTCCACTGAGAAGAGGGCCATAGGCCTGCTTCATCTGGACACTTCCTACCAAGAGCCCTCCAATTCACCATTTCTCTACAGATGTGGTCACAGAGTGGCAACAGCTCTTCGTGTCTGGCAAAGCAGATTTTCTATCCGTTCCCTGTCGTTGAGCTTTTAAAAGCCAATGAATTCACTGCCACACTACGAGGTCATTACAGCTAGTGTTCAAGTTCCTCCACCCTCCATCCTCCACAACAAACATGTAAGGCCTCTGCCACACCTGCCTTTCATTTGTACTTGTCAATTACATAAAACTACAGGGACTTCCACACAGTAACCTCCGTAAAATCTGCTTTGGTTAAACCTGTTTATGCTGCTTCAGTACTTTTATGAAGCATGATATTAATCAGTATGCTAGTCACGAGGGCATATTTAAGTCTTAAAGACATAGTTTTACATGGATGACCAAGAGCAGCTATTTCTTCTTTGCTGCATATTACTTCCAGTGAAGATGAAAGTCAAGATACAAACAAAAATCTGCTACAGGCTGTGTTTTGAGCACAACATCCACACATATTCTCTGCCTCCACAGACTGCTTGGAGAAAAATAATGCAGACTGGTGTCTATGAGTGCTTCAGCTTTATATATACATGCATACATAAAAATGGAAACTGTATATATCAGGTGGAAAGACACTGCAGTTACAGATGCTTGAGAAATCCTGCCTGAAAGACCAAGCCATTATCTTTTTTGTACACAAAGCAGCAGTTAAGATTTAGAAACAGAATTAGAAACTGGAGCAGACTGTTTAAGCCATCAACAACTTGGAAGGGCTACACAGTACCCAACTAAAGGGCAATTTAGATTAAGGTCAATTTTTCACCCTTTCAATTATGTAATATCAATAAAAGGACACGTGGGAATGATGCTAAATGTGAATACTGTGTCTGACAATCAAGCTAGACTGCACACACAGCCTACCTGCTGTGGAAATAATCCCCTCCACAGCTAAGTAAATATTTTTTTCTAAAACTAGTCTTTATTCCCAGACCAAAAATTTGCTAGCTTTCCTTTGCCTCACAATGTACCACTCCACACTGACAGAAACCAACAGACTGCCAATGGCATGTGGCTCTTGAAGTGACATTTCTAACAGCCAGTTTGGGCACTATCCTCAGAGCAATGCCACCTTGAAAACAGCTCTTTCCTCTTTCCTCCACCTGCTCACAAGGAGCAGGGATCCACAAAAGCAGGGATCTCTGTAACTCCAACATAAGCAACACAGAGTGCAGAAGCCACACTAGGAAAAATATAGCACTGTCCTACTTCCCAGATCAGCTCACACACATACCCTTACATACATTGGAACTGACTATAACTTGGTGGATAAGGCCAAGAAGAAACACAGAAGGAGATAAGCAGACCTAAAGTGTGTGTCAAGCTTCAATCACAGCCATCTGGAAAAGCCCAGGTAGCAGCATGCACAGGTCCCATGCAACACTGCAGGACTGTCAAGAACATATTATGAAAATACGGCTTAACAGGGATTTAAGAAAATATTGATATGAACACGTCACTGTCCACATTCTCTATCAGTATGAAAGGAATGGTAATGATCAGTTAGTTGCAGTTTGAGATTTTAGCAAGTGCAGAAGACACTGTGTATAAAAGAGGATCGCTTTACCCACATCAGTGAAAAATACTTTACACACTTCCGATTAAGGAATTTAAAAAACATTCATCTAGACAACAACAATGCAAGTCATAATCATATTCCCACTGACCTCAATAAAACTGCTCACAAGTTTAGGAGGCTTACCACTCAGAAGGTTTGCTGGATCCATACTAATAAGCAGACACTATTTCAGGACATTTTCAAAACAGATTATCGGTGTTTTCAAACTCTGCCTCAACCCTAATGTATTGTTTTATGCAAATGACCCTATGTAAACAGATTGAATCAATGCAGAATCCCTACAAAGCCCACAGGATTTTGTGCTATGTGGGTAATAGCAAAGAAAGGCAGGAATCTCATTTGCCTCTTATTAAACACTGGAGTCAATCTCTTACTGTGCACATCACAGGCTGCCTTGTTAGAGAGGGAAGTGTGGTACTGTCCACCTAAAAGTCAAGGCATGTGACATGCAACTATCAGCTATGAGTGAAGTCAAAGTAGTTTCTTCATCTGTTTCTTTCAGTATTAAACCCACATTTCTATAAAACTGTATAAACTGGTGAATTCTGTCCTGGTGTTAAGACAAATTAAATCATGGTGTATGATAAAAACAGAATACAGTGGTAGAAAATAAAACATATTACACGTCTTTTGGTTCAAATTACCACATTCAGTCTGCTATTTAAATGTCAGCTGCTTATACTCAGTGGTTCCCAGGGGTACCTTGGATATGGCCATTCCCAGCACTTTTGTTCATTTCTTCCCATATGAAATTATTACTTTCTGAAAGCTTAGTTTTGACTGTGCCTCACAAGAGCCATATTATGCAATGAATGCATTCATGTGGAAACAAAACTCACGCTGTCTTAAAATAACTGTTCAAATGCCTGAGACTGTCAAATCTGCATCACTCAAAATTATTCTGGAGGTTTTAAAACTGTACACAAACCTGCAGGAAGCAATAGTCTCTTGATCACACTGACAAAGCAATAATAGCAGATGAGTTTGCATGCCTCAATTAAAGGGGACTATTTGGTGACACAGCATTTAGTTGCCCATTTCTGGCAAAACACTCTTTGGAGAAATCTTTTTAGCTCCAAGATGTCTGATGAATTTGCAGCAGCACAGTTAACATTCAAATGGGGTTAATTCTTCTTCTTAGGTGCTCTGTGAGTAACAGCAATAAACAAATAATCTAACCTGCTCCATACTTGTCAAACTAACATCTTGTAATGCTGCATAAATGTCACAACTGCCAGGCTCATTCATTTTACAAACTCAGGAATATTTCTTCCAAAGTTCACGTCACTGCACAGAGGTAAAACCGTTAAAAAGTTTTTCTAAAAGGCAAAAGGGTGAACACTCCATTCATTCCAGAAGGAGCAAAGTTTCCTTCTAGTTTTCAATGACTCGCTGCTGTGGCAGTTGGTGCACAGAATGTGACAGGCACTAAGTTCTTGATCTTGACTTCTGGTAAAAAACACAATGACAGTATTTCAAGCAGGTTAGTTTGACACTTTGCAAGTCAAAAAATAATGAACAGAAAAAACCCCTTTAATTCTATAAAACAATCCAGACATGGATGTCACGTGACTTTAAGTTGTTCTATGTAAAGCAGACTTCTTCTGGATGAAAGAAAAGCTTTTTATAATATTTAAATTGTGCCCCAAATCTTTATGCTTCTAACTGGAACTGTTTTTTGTATTAATAATATTGTATGCTCGTAATCATAATCTCTCTGTTTACAATGGGTACTAAAGATACAACAAGAATACTAGCATTACAGATAGAGAGAAACCATGCCAGAGATTTCAAGATTTTGTAAGGCTAAACTGGGTTACAAGACGCAGCAACCTTATAAATAACTTGAAATTAAGTTACAATTTAGGACTCTATTATGATACTGTATCATAAGTTCTCACATGAATAAGAACGAAAGAAATAATTCAAAATTCTTAAAACTTTCAACTTGCTTGGTCCAATCTAGGAAGCTTCATTTATTCTGGCAACGTCAATCCATATTTCACCTGGGGATTAATCCCTAGCCAAAAAGATTACTCCCTAGAGTGAGGCTGGCATGATCACGTCCTGGATTTCTCACTCATGCTGAAAACAAGCCAATAAACAGACCAGTCGTGAAACCCACTTGTGAGTCACTCACACATGAATGTGTCTTTGTGGCCTGCACACAATCTATGAAAGTTAAAGTTGGGCCCAAAAATCCCTGGGTCAACTGACGTCAGGCTGCTAAATCTGGCACTAGAAACTTAAGATTTTATTTCCAGTCAGCTAAAACCCTTCCTTCTAAATTACAGTATTGCTGACAATGAGTATCAAAGTGTCATCTGAAGGACAGAACAGTATGCACAGACCTTTCACACTATGCTTCCTCCAAAAAAGATGTTTACCTCTACTGCTGCAAAGGCATATTCATTAACTCGCAATAGGGGAGAATTGCGTCTTCTATTACTAAAGTGAACTTCAGCTTGCCTATTTCTTAAATGTAGATGACACAGGCAGTGTAATTCTTATTTTCAGTACCAGCACTCACTGCAGCAGTGATCATTCCTGAGCTTCTGACAGCACTGTAGGTATCAGGGAGAGAAATAACGAAGCTGCAGCAGCAGACGGCTGCTGCAGGATGGGCTCAGACACCCTTAACTGCTCCTTACCACATCTGTGGTCAGTACAGCAGATTTCCGTGAAGCTTATTTTACCAATGATGCAGCACAATGTGGTATGAAAGGTAAGACACAATGTCATCTGATGCCTGCACGGGCCCTTGCAGGACTTGGCATATCCCATTGCATTCAGAGTCATAACAGGTATTGGTGTAACCGCAAGGCATTGAGAACAAGAATTTGGATGAATTCTTACATAAGGGACCATTCTTTCAGAACACTTCCCTGCAGTGCAATAGGATGAGAAAGGGAAAAACACAGGTGCTGGAAAGCATAAAAGCTGCTGTATCTTGCATGCCTGCAGCTACAGATTGCTTAGAGTGACTGTTACCTGGAGATGCCCGCAATGACGACTAGTAGGAAATAACGGCAGATTTTGCATTTAGTTGCAAACGAAAAAGAAAAGGCACATTACAGCAGTCTCGGTCTCATATCTGTAAATACACAGAAATTCCCCTCATTTCTATGAAAGCAGCTTACATTCAACCCCAAAGCATGCTGAGTCAGAACCTGATTCAGAAACTGTATCCTCATGGAGCATAACACACAGATTTTGTATTACAAAACAGCTGAAAGCCTGGTTAAACATCCACCCTGACCTTCCTGCAATATCACATCATGCCTAAAGCAACAAGACCAAGCCTCATTATTCAGATTTCAGCTGTATTCTGGAGCCAGAAAACAAAAGAAACCCAAAAAAATAAAAAGGTCATGTTTGTTTTGTTCATTGTGCATTTACAAAGTCAGGCTAAGGAAACACCAATGGAAACACGGCGTCTAGCAGTCGTTAAAAAAGTCCCACGATGGGTATCTGTCCCAGCAGACACCCGCGCTGCCTGGAAGCCTCGTGCTTGCCCACAGTGGACCCCACAGTCCGGGAGCACCTGTCCGCCAGCTGTAGAACCGAGGGAGGGGGGAATGCAGTTGGGTGGCCAACCTGGCCCCATGCACGCCTGCACTGCACAGCCCATGCATTCATGGAAACCTGCAAGCTGGTGGACACCTGTGCAGGCCCACCCACAACTGGACATCGTGCACGCACCATGCACGCTCCTGCCCCTGTGAACCACCCGTGCACCACGCACACCTGCATCTTGTGGTCAGCCACACGTACTTATCTACCCCTGTGCACACACACCAACACGCAGCTCCCATGCAAACCCACTCACTTCCTACACCTGTACATACGAATGAAGACCCGTGCACACTCACGCATGCTTGTGCGCACCTGTGCACATCCATGCACACCTGGGTACTGTGCACACCTGTGAAGAGACATGCATGCCCTTGCACACCTATGCACACACATACACACTCACACACACCTGTGCACTACGCACAGCCACACACAGATGTACACACCCATGCACTATGCACACCTGTGCGCACCCCTGCACGCCTGGGCACCTGCACACCCATGCACAGCCATGCCCTATGCACACTCATGTACAGCTGTGTACTACACACAGCCGTGCACATCCATGCACATCTATGCACTATGCGCACCCATGCACACCTGTGCACTACACACACCCATGCACAGCCATGCATACCCTTGCAAACCCATGCACAATGCACACCTGTGCACATCCATGCACACCTGGGCACTACACACACCTATGCACACCCATGCACATCCGTGCACTGTCATACGTGCCTGTGCACAGCCACGCACACCCTTGCACACTCATGTCTTATGCACACTCACATGCACCCATGCACTACGCACATCTGCGCACAACTGTGCACTAAGCACAACCATGCATAGCCATGCACACCCTTGCACACCCATGCCCTATGCACACTCACGCACAGTCGTGCATTAGCCACAGCCGTGCACACCCATGCACTACGCACACCTGTGCACAGCCACACACACATCAATGCACACCCCTGCACAATGCTCACCTGTTCACTCCCATGCACTATGCACCCTCATGCACATGCACGCACATCTGTGCACTATGCACGCCCTTGCACACGCACGCACACACCACGCACACCCACGCACACCCATGCACTATGCACACCCGTGCACAGCCACACACACCGATGCACACCCCTGCACTGCGCACACCTGTTCACTCCCGTGCACTATGCACACTCACGCACACGCACGCACACCCGTGCACCGCGCACACCCTCGCACACGCACGCACACCCCTGCACTATGCACACCTGCGCACACTCACACAAACCCACGCGCGCGCACGCACACCCTTGCACAGCCACGCCGCACGCACACCGGCGCACACCCGTGCGCGCTCACGCACACCCGTGCACAACCTCGCGCCATGCACGCCCCCGCGCACACCCGCGCGCGGCCGCGCATCGCGCACCCCCCGCAGCCACCGCCCGGCGCCCCGCGCCCGCCCGCTCGTCAGCCACGCCGGGCGGTACCTGCGTGGCCTTGTGGAACTGCTTCTTGAGCCCGGCCACCGACATGTCGAGGGCGGCGCGCTGCGGCGGAGCGGGGCCGAGGGGGCGCAGCCCGGGGCGATGCGAGCCTCACGCCGCCCGCACCGAGCGCTCGGACTGGGCTCTGCCGTGACGTCAGGGCGGGGAGCACCGCCCCCGGCCCGCCCCCGGCCGCGGAGGGAGCCCCGGCGGGGGGAAAAGGGGGGTCCGCTGCCAGGGGCGTGAGGGGAAGCGGATCTAAAGCCTGCCTGCTGCATCCCGCCCTGCGATACAAGCCCAGCCTCTTGGTTTGTATCAGAAATAGCGTGGCCACCGGGTCCAGGGAGGTTATTCTCCCTCTGTACTCAGCGCTGGTGAGACCGCTCCTTGAATACTGTGTTCAGTTCTGAGCCTCTCACCACAAGAAGGATGTTGAGGAGAGCAACGAAGCTGGTGAGGGGGCTGGAGAACAGGCCTTATGAGGAGCAGGTGAGGGAGCTGGGGTTGTTTAACCTTTAGAAGAGGAGGCTGAGGGGAGACCTTACTGCTCTCTACAACTACCTGAAAGGAGGTTGTGGAGAGGAGGATGCTGGCCTCTTCTCCCAAGTGGCAGGGCACAGGACAAGGGGGAATGGCCCCTGGCTGCACCAGGGGAGGTTCAGGCTGAACATTAGGAAAAAAATTTCACGGAAAGGGTCATTGGACACTGTAACAGGCTGCGCATGGAGGTGGTTGAGTCACCTTCCCTGGAGGTGTTTAAAAGACAGGTCAATGACGTATTTGAGGATTTGTTTTAGTGGCAGATATGTATGATTGGACTTGATGATCCAAGAGGTCTTTTCCAACCTAGTGATTCTATGATTCTAAGTCATGTATTTCAGCAGCTGGGTGTTATAAACACTAGCAGAACAATTATTAGGCTCTGCCAGCAAAAGACTAAACAACGTGTGCGCTGTGATCCAGACATAATGATCCTTCTGTGCAGGCTGGACCAGTCACCGTGCGTACGCGCTGCGAATCGGCTCAATCAAGATGCGCGCTTGTTGCAGGCTCTGCCAGCTGATGGAAAGCAGCCATGCTGTGTTGCCTTTGGGATTCAATCACCACAAACACAAGCTAGTTAGACGACATGACCGTATTTCCATGAGGACCTGAAGCTGTTTCTAAACTCTCCATGGACTTGCTGCGGTGCACCACGCAGGCTTGGTGCCGGGATGCACTGCCACACTCCTCAGGCCCATGTGTCATCTCAGCAATATGATACGTGGGGGAAGCAACTGGACCACATACCTGGTCATCCGGAGGCAGAGGAATGCCTCCAGATCACTGAGTTTCACTGACTTCAGGCAGTTTTTGGAGGCAATCCACAGTGAGGGAAAGGAGCTTAAATGTGAATCATGTCAATAAGGGAAAGGATATTGATTGTGAATCATGTCAGTGCTTTTAGAAGAATTACCGAACTTGTTCACTGTGAAGAACAGCAAACCAAGAATATTCTCTGCTTACTGCAGAGTGCAAGGTTTTAACAGCCTAGTCCTGGGCACAGCAGCGGTCACCACTTTCTATCCTAGTCACAAGTCTGCACAGAAACTTTTCCATCCACTTTAGTAGTAATATTATTTTAAATAATGATAAATAAGCCATATGGAGATGCCAGTCAAAGACATGGAGTTTCTCGTGCTTTTGACAGAAAACTCCCACTGTACTTGGGAAAGGGCTCTATAGTCTGCAAACACAGTGAGAGGTAGAAAGAAGACCTATGAAAGCTATAAATGTTGTTATTTTAATTACTTATGTAAAACGGAGAGTATATTTCTATGTTACTAAAGAACTGGAATTGAGTGGTTGCATTCCAGGAGCTGGCATTTGCTGGCTATTTCAAAAGAGTGCATTCCTGTCTGCTACAAATTTTACATGAAAATTATATGACTAAAAGAATAAGAGACAATATGGGCATAGAAATGTCCACCAAGTTCAGTTTCTGGGTGATAACCTGGAGACAGAAGGCCTTATTTTCAAGAGTGTTATGCCCATGCACAGCTTCTACTGCATGTTCATTGAAATTACTGGTACGGTACCTGGCTATGAATTAATCCAAATAGTAGTTGAATACCTTGATTTATCTTGTATCACTGATAGTCCATACTTGCATTCTTATAGCTGAATCTAACACTTCTACTTGTGCTCACACTTCTTTTCCCTTTTCTAGAGCATCTGTATTCCTGGTAGCAGAAAATACTTCATTAGAGCACAATTTGTGTCTCAGTGTCAATGGACTTAAAACTACTTCGTGTACATTAAATGGTGACACTTTTTGGCCAAAGAGAACTTAATTTAGTGTCTGTTCTTCTGTATATGATGTCATTTGTGACTTCTTCTGGAGAAATTTATGTGAATAATGCTTTGAAATCAGTTTCAGGGAGATGACTTCTCTTTTTAATAAGCTGCAGTGAATAAAAACAAATTATTCCTATAATGTATCATATCTCATTTTAAAATATTTATATGTTTTTATGAAATCTATGTGTATATATGTATTTATATAAATATATCTTCCAATCCTAAATCCCATTTTAACTTGAATAAATGTAATAAGGTAGGCGTTTATTTCATTCCAAATGACAAAAAAGAATTTTAACAGTAAAAAAAATAAGAAAAATTGATCATTGCATATAAAAGGAATTACCAACTGCAGTAAGCACTTCTGTAGGTGCAACCCTAATCCCATCTTTTATGCACATTGTTATGGCTTTATGTTGTTAATTATATATTGTTCTTAACACATATTTGATTCTGCAAATTTCAACCTGCATGCTGTTTCTAGCAGTATTTATTTGCATTAAGTGATGATTTTGAGAGAAAGAATCTTCACTAATTTAAACCTGTCATGCAAGTACGGTGGGGCATAATACATAGGAAATATCCCAGGTGTCACAGAAAGAACTGCATTTTTGATTTGTGACCTTGTAAATACCAATGGTGTGGTAAAGATCATACAAGAAATGCTTTTATTAATTTACATGATAATATTATTCTAAAGAGTTCAGAAGAATAAGATTCTTCTCTGTTCTGCCAGTTTCCCAGTCATGAAGTCTTCAGTCTTTTAAAGAAAGCAAAGAAGAAAACAGAAAAAAGGGAAAAAAAAACCCACAACAACAGAAGTCTCATACTTCCTCTTCCAAGAAGTAACTAATTTGAGGTGATTCATATGTCAAGCTACTGATTGAAGATGCTTGATTTTCCAAACCTCTGTCAAATAAGCGTTGTCAGAGTTGTTGGGATGAAACATTTCTGAAAACCATACCCTGGCTTTCTGTAGCAGAACACATAAAATTACAGTATCTTTTTGAAAATGTAAGTCATCTAAACTGTGTTACTCAGCAAAACATGATGTAAAAATCTTTTATGGCTGTCTAGATAGTAAATAAATGTTTTTGTATAAATGTTTATATAAATGTTTTTGTAGCAATTTGGAGCTCACAACAGTGTTAAGCCTAGTGGCGGAACAAGCTCTCCATTTTGTTTTTCAATATGTGAGTGTTGGCTGTAATCAGTATTTTCTTTAACACACAGTCTAAGCCTTGTTCCCATTAAATTTGCAGCCTGATTTTAGTCTTATGTTCCTGTTACTTCATTTGCACAGGCAAACTGAATGTGTCCGATTTTTCTCAAAATCCTGTTCTCATTCTTTTCCAGTGATGTTTCACTCCTATTGTCTGGCTATTCTTAGATGAATTCTCAAGATCTCCTTCATATTTTTCTTCAAGTCACTTGAATCCATTTTACAGACAGGGAGTAATGGAGCAAAACAGCTACATCATTTGGAGGTTGGTCTACTTTCCATTGTCAGGAGATGAAGATGCACAGCTGAGCTCCAGGCAATTTCAGACTCAATAGATATAATTTCTGCTAGGATATTTGCAACAGAGATAGTTAAGCATCTCTTTTAGAAACTATATGCTGCAACTGTGGAAGGTGGTACAACTGTTCTCATTCTGGAAGTAGTTTTGTGAATTAAGTGGAAAGAATGTATTTCAATAGAACCTGAAGAATTTAATTCATATGGCTTTTTGACATAAGCTTTCCAGCTACTCTTCCCCAAGCCTGTAGTGTTGCTTGGGGTTCTTGTAACCTCAGCCTCTTAGATCCTCAAGCAGGTCAGCACTCCTGCCCAGTTTGGTGTCATCTGCAGACTTACTAAGGGAGCACTCAATCCCCTCATCCAGATCACTGATAGAGGTATTAAACAGAACTGGCCCCAACAATGAGTCCTAGGGAACACCACCTGTGACCAGCCACCAAATGGATCTATCTCCAATCACCACAGATCTCTGGGTTCAGCCATCCAGGCAGTTTTTTATGCAGTGAAGAGTACACCTGTCTAAAGCCATGAGCCACCAGCTTCTTTAGGGGAATGCTGCAGGAAACAGTGTCAAATGTTTTACTGAATTTGGGATAGGTAATATCCACAACCTTTCCCTCATCCACTAGGTGGGTCACATAGTCATATAAGGAGATCAAGTTGGTCAAGCAGGACCTGCCTTTCATCAGACCGTGCTGGCTGGGCCTGATACCCTGTTTGTCCTGCACATGCCTGGTGGGCACACTTAAGATGAACCACACCATAATCTTCAATACTATCAAAGCCAAGCTGCGAGACCCCTGGTTCCCCAAATCTTCCTTCTGGCCCTTGTAGATGGGCATCACACTGGCAAGCCTCCAGTCCTCTGAGACCTCCCCTGTTAACCAGGATTGATGATAAATGATGGAGAGTGGTTTGGCAAGCTTCTCGATCAGCTCCCTCAGTACTCTTAGGTGGGTCCCTTCTGGCCCCATAGACCTGTGAGCATCCAGGTGGCATAGCAGAGCATAAACTGCTTCCTTCTGGATTATAAGTTGTTTATTCTGCTCTCTGTTCCTGTCTTCCAGTTCAGGGAGGTGAATACCCTGGGGATAACTGGTCAGATTATTAAAGAGGGAGGCAAAGAAGGCATTAAGCACTTCAGCCTTTTCCTCATCCTTGGCAATCTTCCCCCTGCATCCAATAAGGGAAGGAGGTTCTCCTTGGCTATCTTTTGGTTGTTAACATATTTGTATTATGTATATATATATTTATACATATACACACATATATAAAATTATAATTACATATTTTGTATATCATCTGGTTCATTACAACTTACATTACATGTAGGTAAAGATCTATTCAGATAGACATTGTGCAGAGCGAGAACTGATTACAGTTGCTTGGATGGACTAATATAAATACAAGTTGCAGACTTCTCACTCAGTTTTTCAGTTCTGTGCTATAATTCTGTTTGTACCTAAAGGACCATTTTATATTTGCTTTTATTTTTAGTCTGTTGGAGATGTTTTTAAGCATTTTAACCTTTAGAAACTTTTAGACTGTTATCTTCATTGCACTGTGATATATGTGCAGATAATACAAACTAATAAAAACCTGCTAAAGAAACTTCTGGCTCTTAAGACTACAAGCCCTGAGAATCAGTTACTGGCCAGACTTTGTGCCCACCTTTCAAATTTGTTTTCTTTTGTGGAAGGATAGGTTGATTAGTAGACTACAAAATGTTCCAAACAGGTGGGTTAGGAGAGAATTACAGAAATACTAGGTAGAACTGGAGAACCTCCAACGCACTTTTTTTGGGTGAAAATATCGTCAAAGACACAAATTACTGGTACAGTCAGCTTGACACAACTAAAGGAACAAACAGCTCTTCCAGACCTGTAGCGATAGTTGAAGCAGTGGTTCAGTCATATGCCATTAGCTCAGACCAAAATGCACAATTTCTTGCCCATACATCTGTGTTTCACACTATTACTGCAAATCTGTGTCAAATTTTGTGCACCTTCTGTACTATTGAATGTCCAATAATAACTGTAATCAGACAGCATTAAAATCATTCTGTGTCCAATTGTTCATATTGTCCACAGGTACAAAGACTATCCCATCTGTGCCTATTTGATGTACTGAGAATTATCCACCACCCTTGACACAGATTAGTAATGAAGTACACAGATGTTATGACCTATTCCCAGCAGTTCTTAAAGCAAGCGTGATGTTAAGACACAAATGCAAGCATATGGCTCCACAAGCTTGAAAATTAATATTAACACGGTAATTGCAAAAAGAGTGTTTCTGAGACTTTTGTCTGGATCAAACAGGCCAGGCAAGGGCCAACAGGAGCCATAAAGGAGAGACTGGTGTACTCAAAGACTTCAGCTGAAAAGATGATTCTGGAAATTACTGGATTTTACTTGTTTGGTTTTTTTTCCATTTTTTTTTCTTTCCACTAGTTAGGTAATCCAGCTCCAGTAAAAAAACGTGTGGTAATTGTCACCTAAGAATGGTCTGTACAGTAGTACTGTACTATGCAACAGATCCCAACTAAGTACTGAGCCAAGGACCCCAGTAGCAAACACATGTCCCTTTAGTTCCCTAGCTTTGATGTTCAAAATAGGAAAGAAAGAGGCCTTTGCTATACAGCACACATCATGCCCCCTTTAATCACAGTGTTCCTAGACTCACTTAGTTTGGTACTGTAAAAGCACCTGCTTTAATATGAGCCTAGGATGCACCAGGTTCTGAGTCCTGTGTTACCTTCTCTTAATGAACAACCTCGCACAGATTACTGGGTAAAATAAGCTGAAACAGGGAGAGCATTCAAACCAGACCCTGGCATCACCTACACAGCTTTCACTTTATAGATGACTTTCTGTTAATTAAGTAACCAGTGCACTTCTTTCAGCTATAAAGATGACTAATATTCCATCTTTTCCCTGAACAAGAGAGGCTTTCAGAATATATATATATTATATATATATATAATATATATATTATTAACATATATTTTTTCTGCTATACTTTTTTTTTTTGTCACATTTGTATGACTGGACTCGAGTTATAACAGTCTTTGTACAGAAAGTGAAGAATCGACTGTCAATGTATCTCCAGTGGCTACACTGAAGTCCTAGTGTGAATGAAATTTGCTTATATAATTGATAAGGAATTTGGATTAGCCTCAAAGCTTAGAGAACAATAAATTTTGCTGCTTCTACAAGCCTCCCACCTCCACTGACTACTAAAAATACCCCAAGATAAAGTTCTTGTGTCATGCTGTGGGAACAACTGCAGCAGTGGACAGGGGTAAACTGGTGGATGTGATTTATCTAAACTTCTGTAAAGCCTTTGACACAGTCCCCCACAACATCCTTCTCTCTAAATTAAAGAGATATGGATTTGATGGGTGGACAGTGTGGTGGATAAGGAACAGGTTGGATGGTCATATTCAGAGTGTAATGGTCAACGGCTCAGAGTGTAGTGGTCAACGGCTCAAAGTCCAGATGGAGGTCTGTGACAAGTGGTGACCCTCAGGGGTCCGTACTGGGACTCGTGCTGTTTAATATCTTCATCAATGATATTGACAGCAAGATCAAGTGCACCCTCAGCAAGTTTGCAGATGACACCAAGATGAGTGGTGTAGTTGCCACAGTGGAAGGAGGGGATGTCATCCAGGGGGACCTGGACAGGCTGGAGAAGTGGACATATGAGAACCTCCTGAGGTTCAACAAAGCCAAGTGCAAGGTCCTACACCTGGGTTGGGGAAATCCCTGATTTCAGTACAGGATGGGCGATGACATGATTGAGAGCTGCCCTGCGGAGAAGGACTTGGGGGTGCTGGTTGATGAGACGCTTGACATGAGCCGGCAATGTATGCTCGCTGGAGCATCTCCCATATGAGGACAGGCTGAGAGAGTTAGGCTTGTTTAGCCTGGAGAAGAGAAGTCTCCGAGGAGGTCTTATAGCGACCTTCCAGTACATGAAAGGGGCCTATAAGAAAGCTGGAGAGGGACTATTCATAAAGGCTTGTGGTGATAAGATGAGGGGGAACAGGTATAAACTGGAGAGGGGCCGATTTAGGCTTGATGTAAGGAAGAATTTCTTCACCGTAAGAGTGGTGAGACACTGGAACATGTTGCCAAGGGAAGTTGTGGGTCCCCTTTCACTGGAGATGTTCAAGGCCAGCTCGGATGAGGCCTTGGGCAGCCTGGTCTAGTGGGATGTCCCTGCCAATGGCAGGGGTGTTGGAACTAGATGATCTTTAAGGTCCCTTCCAACCCTAACTGTGCCATGGTTCTATGATTCTATGATTCTCTCTTCCCTACAGCCTTTGCTCATTTATTCCAGGGCTGCTCAGGCATTCTCCCCAAAAATATGGCACAGTAACTCACAAAAATATTGTGGGATTATCAAGCTATATTCTTTCATAATCATAACTGGCATGAGGGAATCAACGCAACCTGAGCAGGTAGGGTGAAACAGGCAGAGTTCCTGCATGCCTCTTCTGAACTTGCACTGTGTATTAGAGGAGGCAGAGCCTCATAAAAGCAGGCTGCAGGCTCCTGTCAGAGCACAATACTTGTTTAGAAAGGCTCAAATATACTTCATTAGCTCCAGAAACACAATCATGTAGATACCAGTAGGTATCACGTAGTATCAGTGTCCAGTACCCTGTAAAAGAAAATGTAAATGCCTCACAAGAAGTGGGAGCAGAAAGTCAATGAGAAAAGAGTGAATCTTGAGTACTGTGCAAACTTCTCAACCATTCCTTTGTTGTGCAGCCTTAAGGGGTCATGACTATTGCCTAGCCTATGTTTTACAATATAATATCATCTCTTGAATTCTGTGATACATGGTCTCTTTTGAAGCAATGGCTAGATCGTTTCATTCCTTTCTGCCTGATTTATAGCCAAAAATCACAATTGCATGTTTCCTGTCCCACCTCCAGCATATAAACCCTCAACAAACATCCTTTTCTAGAGTACAATAGTGATAGTTTTGAGAGGAATACTCAAATTAGCTAGTCTCATGAATCTGCTTATGCCAGAGGTTTAATGTCCAACAATAGCAGGGATTCACAACCACTTCCTTTACTTTACTTTCCTGTACTTTGAGAACCAAATGTTTTCTTTCCATATGCTATAACCACATTTCTCTCTTTTTGTATAGTCATCTATGTGATATTTGAACTACCACTCCTTGCACAAAATAAATGTCAGGTATACAGCAGAGACACTGAATCATAGAATCACAGAATAACCAGGTTGGAAGAGACCTACCAGATCATCGAGTCCAACCATTCCCACCATTCTCTAAACCATGCCCCTCAGTACCTCATCCACCTGCACCTTAAACACCTCCAGGGAAGGCGAATAGAATGGTTTGGGTGGGAAGGGATCTTGAAGATTATCTAGCCCAACACTCTGCACCCTGTCCTTCACCCCACCCTGCCTACCATGAACAGGGACACCTTCCTCTAGATCAGATTGCTCAAAGCTTCATGCAAACTGGCCTTGAACACATCCAGGGATGGGGAGTGCATGGCTCCTCCAGGCAACCAGTGCCAGTGCCTCACCACCCTCACAGTAAAAACATTTTCCTAATATCTAATGGAAATCTCCTGTCTTTCTGCTTAAAACTATTACACTTCATCCTGCAACTGCACTCCCTGATTATGAGCCCCTCCCCAGCTTTCCTGTAGGCCTCCCCTTAATTACTGGAAGGCTCTGGAACTTTCTTTACTCTAGGCTGAACAAGCCAACCTCTCTCAGCCTGTCTTTGCATGGGAGGAGCTCCAGCCCCTTGATAATCTTTGCGGCACTCCTCTGGACTTGGTTCAACAGGCTCATGCATCTCCTGGGCTGAGGACTCCAAAGCTGGAGGCTCCAGGTGAGGTCTCATATGAGCAGAGTAGAAGGGAAGAATCACCTAACTCAACCTACTGACCATGTGTCTTCTGATGCAACCCAGGATACAGTTGGCATTCCTGGCTGTGTGTGCATTGCCAGTTCTTATTCAGTTTTGCGTGCAGCGATAACCCCAAGTCCTTCTCTGCAGGGCTGCTCTCAATCTACTCATCGCCCAGCCTGTACCCATGTTCCAAATTGCCATACCTCAGCTGTAGGACCTTGCACTTGGCCTTGCTGAACTTCATGAGGTTTGCATAGGCCCACCTCTCTAGCCTGTCAAGATCCCTCTGGATGGCATCTCTTCCCTCTACAATATCATCCACAAACTTGCTGAGGGTACATCTAAGCTATCTCTACGGTCTCTTTTTAATTAACAAAGAGAGATATCTACTTCTAGAGCAGAAGTTATCTGATTTATCTGTCTGTTTTCAAATGACATTAATTGCCTGCCAGATACACCTGTTCTCTCAATGGATTCGAAAAGATAACTAGACAGCCAGCTTAGATGTAGACTTTTTACAAAGCAGATGGCTAAAATTAAGTGGTGATAATATTGCCAAGGACAAAGAATAAGAGAAGACAGAGTGGGTGGAGGAGGGTGGGTGCATTCATTTATTGTATTAAAAGTATAAAAAGATATGCAGAAGACTGGTTTTCGCAATGGTACAGATGTAAACAGAGATGTTTCTACTTATTGTTAACTGAAGGTTGTACAATTAAACCAGTGACTGACACTCACACATCAGATTATGTTAGGTTCTCTAGCTAGAGAATTCAGACAGGATTTAACTACTTGCCTGATGAGCCCACAGAACACAGTTCTTTCCTTAGAGAGACTCTTCAAACTGCTGTGAAGATATTATTTAATTAATTACAAAATTACCCTAAAACCTCATCATGATCAAGGGGGAAAAGAGAGAATGAAAAGCTAATTAGAGAAATAGAGACAGAAGCATTTTAATTTGTGTTGCCTATTTTATTCTATTTAGGCAACCCTTTTAATTAGAAAGTTCCTCCTCTTCTTTTCATTAATACTTTCTTTATTTGTTTGCAGCTACTTCAGATATTCCTCAGTCTAATTTACTATCTGAAGACTGCAAGTACTTTTTTAAAAACTCTTTTTTTTGATATTTTTTTAAACTTGTAAGTGACCTATATTTCTTGTCCAACAGCAAGTTTAAAGGAGGGAGTCTTGAACTGAAGGCTGCTTACATTGTATCTTGAAGAAAAGAGATGTGAAATCAATAGCTTAAATATGCATGATACTCTTTGAAGCAAAAATCTCTTTCATGCCTTTTCCACATTGTTTGAAAGAAACCGCATTTGTGGGTTTGTACTCAGTTTGACCTATCCCTGTGCTCTTTGCTAGTGATGCTACATTTTCTACTGATCAGTAAACTTGTCTTTTACATTAAGCATTCCAATTTACACTAAAATTCTTCTACACTGCCAAAGCAATACATGAGAATCAATAACAACTATGCTGCTATAAATATTCCACACTGTAAAATAATATTTTTGCTAGACAGAGTTTGTTTCTAAAGGAAATACTAGGCAAGAATGAGGAAGAAAGATTGGAGAAAGGTGAGTTAATAAAAGGAAAAAGAGATCTGGTTAACATGTTAGGAAGTGGATGGTGTCTCCCCTCACACTTAAACAGATGTTAAGTATTCTTTGCTGAGCCAGTGAAAATTCCCTAAGAGATAAACACTGTTTATGTAAACAGCACATGTGAGCTGTGTTTAATAGAATACCCATGATACTTTGTTAAAATGCACAGAGGGCATATTTTATTGGTCGGTTCTTAGAATGAAGGATATGGTTGAGAAAATCAGACAGGTAGTTTGTACATTTAGAAGTCTTTATACAAAAAGTATATCTTTGCAAGTGGACTAGTCTGAATATCTAATAGGAGTGCCTCTGCCTTAGAAGGAACCTTCTAGAAGATGGTTTTAAACTGTCAGGGGTGCAGTCTTGCTCAGCATGTAAGTAAAACTGACATTCTGCCATGAACCCTGTTTCTATTACTTTTTTACTCTATGCTTCTTAAATTATAGGTCCAAAAGGAAAAACATTTTAAGAATCCCTACTTTTGTGCACACTTTCCTTTGCAAACTGAATTTTAAGCCTAGTGAGAAAGTCAGGCCTGCAGTAAAGGAAGTGGATGCACTGAAGGATCTGTTTTTTCCCCTAACATTGCATTTGGGCTCTTAAAGTTAAATAAATAAAAATAAGGCAGATTTTGCACTGAACTCATTCAAGAATTAAAAACCACTTCTTTAGTTTCTTCTTCTGAAAAGCAATGACTTGCCTTAAGCCTGTTCTGAGGAGAAATGCTGCTTTCCATCTGGTTTTTGATCTTTGAGAGCCCATTAGGGTCTCTAGAACTGCTCATTGTGGTACTGTCCTGCACTTTCCTCTGCTGTAATGCTTTAAAATTGGAAACTGACCTTGGATCATGGGTCATGTAGCACAGCATGTAGCACAGTGCTGTCATCAGACCATTCTTACTAATGTCATTTTAAATATTCTGTCAACATTAGTACATACAAAACAAAATAGGCCAGCTGCTCCCAGATGCTGATGGAATGCCAAGAGTCCAAGCTGACAGTCAGAAATGAACAATTGAAGGAAGTACTTGCTGCTTTCCCATTCAACATCGAAGACTTCAGGCAGTGACAAACTACAACTATCTTCAGCTCATGCTGCTTAAGGTCAGTGAACTAGCATTAACAGTGAACAAGCACTAGTGCATTAAACCCTTGCATCATCACAATCACTGGAGCTGTTAGAAAGCAAAAAAATATAGAATAACTGCCACTGAGGAATTAAATCGTTCTGCTGTATATTGTGATTCTGTGTTCAAAGAATAATAGGTTAAAATTTATGCAGCTTTGTTCTTACAACTCTTAACAGTTTCTTATTTTGTATCACTTCCAAATGCTCAGCCCTGTGCTTTCTAGAGTTATTCACAGCATGTAGGAAAAGGGACAAGCACAATCATTATTCTAGGGAGAACTTAGAAACAGCCTCAAACCTGAACCCAAATCTTCCTAATTCCTATTCAGTGTGATCTCTCAATTACATTGCTTTTAACATTACTTCTATCATGGGTTTAGATAGTTCCAGACATGCCACTGTAAAAGAGGCTGAAAAATGGTGGCGTATCGGGTGAGGTACCTGATTTGTATTAATCATCCAAAAAGAACAGTCTTCCACATGAATTTTCAAAGGTGTCTTTGGCACACTCACAGCCATAAAAGTCATCTTTCCTTGTATGTTTCCTACTACTGCTTTGTTCATCATATATTAGATTGTATTCTACAGGTTCCAATCAGTTCTGCTTTTGGGATCTTCTCAGATCTTAGCACTCTGATCATGCTTAAACAGATTGAAAAATATGTTTAGCATGCAGCAAGCAATAAGGACTACTTTGATTTCTGTGTTTCCTAAAGTGAAATCTTTATTCTGTTCAAATCGAACAACGATCTTACACCTGATGCTAAAAGAATCTCACCCGTATCTTCATTCTAGCCGCACAGGAGAACCTGAATTTACAGGCTTAATATTGCATCTAGGTCTGAAAAGGATGCCTTGTTATACAAAGGCTATTGCAGGCCAACACAAATAAGTAGATTTCTCACAGGAATATTAAGAAATCACGATAAAGTCCCTGTCACTTATTCCTTCTCTCCAAGCTGGTGGGTATTTTCTGCCCTCCTTCCCCCCTCCTCCATTTGAACTGGCTGGATTTCTGCATCCGGAAAGCTAGGTCAGGAAACTGACAGAGCTGAAAAGTAACCAAAGGCAAGGAAAAACACTTCCATTTGCATTTGCCTACATAGCTACTAGGATTAGTCCAAGGTGAGTAGCAGGACGTAGAACCAAAGCACAGAGTGATGGAGAGGTCATCACCTTTAATAACAGCCAGCATTTCTATTGGTTTAGAGTGACTGCAAAACCACAATCTGAGCAATGCCTCCTCGCCACTTAGAGAGGAGAGAAACCCTAACTGGAAAGATGAAGCAGTTAAAGCCCCACTACAGTTTAAAATCCATGCAGGTGGGTATAGACTTTGGGTCTGTAGAAATGAGTTTTGGAAAAGTTTAAACAAAAATTCACTTTGCAAGCATCAGACAGTTGGTTTTGAAATGCATTATAAATTAAATGCCTTTTAGTCAAGTTGGGCGATGGCAACAGAATGGAGAATGACACTCCATATAAAAGTGAAACATTTGAAAATAGTTCTATTTTAAACAAAGTGTAAAAACAGTGTGTGCCTAACCTCATTTTAAAAAGAACTCTTAGGATTTTGTAGGGCTGAACACGTACTGAGAGAGCAGACCAGGAGCAGATTCTGAGACAAGAAGCTCTGAGATGTTAGTGGTGGAGACAGGGGAGCACAAAGAATTCCTGACAGAACAATAAGGCTTTGTCAGGGACAGGAAGTCAGTCTGTAATGAAGGTAAGTGAGAGTTCACAGCACTCTGTAACTCAGCATCCAATATTACAAGAAGCAATATCTGAGGAAGACAGCTATTATGGTTCTTCCCCAGTGGGCAGCTCAGCTCCACACAGCTTCTCACTCACTCCCCTCTCCACACACAGTGGGATGGGGGAGAGAATCTGAAGGGTAAAAGTGCAAAAACTCCTGGGTGGAGATAAAGACAGTTTAATAAGGAAAGCAAAAGCTGCGTGTTTCAGGACAACAATGTAAGAAATTTATTCACTACTTCTGATCAGCAGGCAGGTGTTCGACCATATCCAGGAAAGCAGGGCTTCATCATATGTAATGGTTTCTTGGAAAGACAAACACCATGGCTCCAAACCTCTCCTTTTCCTCCTTCTTTCCTTCAGCTTTTATTGCTGAGTATGATGTCATATACTATGGGATATCCCTTTGGGGTCAGCTGTCCTGTCTGTGTCTCATTCCAGCTTCTGTGCACTCCCAGCTAACGTGCTGGGGACAGCTTGAGAAACAGAGGAGGCCTTGACATTGTGCAAGCCTTTAGCCAGGAGAAGAGGAGGCTGAGGGGAGGCCTTCTTACTCCCTACAACTACCTAGAAGGAAGTTGTAGAGAGGTGGGTGTTGGTCTCTTCTCCTGAGTGATAGGTGATAGGGCAAGAGGGAATGTCCTTAAGCTGCATCAGGGGAAGTTTAGGTTAGACATTAGGAGAAATTTCGTCACCGAAAGGGTTATCAAGCACTGGCAGAGGCTGCCAATGGAGGAGTTTGAGTCACCACCCCTGGAGATGTGTAAAAAATGGGTGGATGAAGTGCTTGGGGACATGATACAGTAGTAGACAGTTAGGGTTGGAGCTGATCTCTAAGGTCTTTTCCACCCTAATGACTCTATCATTCTAAGTACTTCTCAGCAATAGGTAAAATAGTGTGTTATCAACACTGTTTTAGTCACAAATCTAAAACACAGCACCATATGATCTTGTATGAAGTCAAATTCACCCTATCCAAATCAAGTCCAAAAGGTCAGATCAGTAAAAATTATATACAATAAAAAAAAGTAGAGACCTATATATGATCAAGGCCATTTTTAAAATACATAAAAACAACCAAGAAATAAAATTCAGAAGTTTACAAACATCAGCAAAGTATGTTCACTGTACATAAGTGACATCAGCCACATGCTCTGATGAGTTCTCTGGCAGTGGAATAATGTTGGATGATTGTGGCAGTTATGTGTCAGACACTGAAGGCAAAAATAAAGTCACAGCAAAGCAAAAAATATAGTAGAGGATATCAGTAAGATTTAGAGTGATGAGTTTATCTTTATCTAGCAATACCATCAGAATTCAAATAAACTATTTCAGTTCTGTGCACTTTTTTCTTCAGCTACCACCAGTATCACAACAATGGTCTAAGTCGACTTCATTCATGTGTTAACTAGCCACCAAGGTATCCTAGTCTGCTGCCCTTTGGTCATAAATTGTTGCCTATATTCAAAGATTGCACCATTATCCTGTTCCCAGAGTGAACTTGATCATTTATCCTGTGTCAAGTTTGATTACAAATCAACATCTAAAACATAGTCATCTTCATAATTAAAATATATTACTTTTTCCTTATTGCCTTCTTGGTTTTATGATGGTTTATAAAATTTAAATATAAATATTAGTAAATAATAATTCATAACCTGATCAGGATAATTATGGCTAAACAATTTTTGTCAGAGAAAATGTTTTTTTATCAGTGACACTGATATTTTTTCATAAGAAGAGTTAGAACAGGTAGCCTGAATGTGCAGCTGTGCAAAGCTTAGAACATATCTAATACCTAGTAAACATTTAATATTAAATTTAACTCACAGGAGCTATCAATTGTTTTTTTATTTTTTCCTATTGCTTAAAGGTGGTGGTTATGGGAAATGAAGGCTACAAAAAGATGAGCTCATTAGGAAGAGTCAAGGGCAGACAAGGGAGAGTGTACACATGTATATTTCATTAAGCCAATAGAAGTTATACATAAACTACTGCAATGTCAGAAGCAAGTTACTGCTACTCAGGGCTGAACTGTATTGAAAATTTCATGAGCATCGATCAGGATTATTTTGTGTGACCTTCTATAGACACATTACAATTGATTTATTTTCTTCTCTCTATTTTCATAGACTGCTGTGTAAACCCTGTAAAGTAAGTGTCATTGGACGTTTCAGTAGAAGGGAGGTTTGTTTTTCGATCTGTCCACACTTCCTTTTAAAACAAGTTATTGATTACTTGGAGGTACCAGCAACTGATGAAAAGGTGTGACACACTTCATTTATGTGTTGGAAAGTCATTGCCATTGTATTTTCAGTAGTGTTTTAGGATTTATGACCCCAACATACAGACTTTAACAAGAGGCATATTGTGTGTAGCATTTCAGACATTATCAACAAAGTCACTACTCTTTTTCAGTCCGCAGCCACCTTTTGTCCCTGTCACAAAAATCTTCTAAGAAGTGAAGGATTGAGTTATTGATGTCAGATTTTACTGCTGGATAATGTAGAAGTTATGTTAGAATGATGATAGCTTTGCATCTCAATTTGTGAATTATTAAAATATTTTTTAGAACAACACTCTATATTAGTGTGCTTTTTTTCCTTGGAATTGTTTGTAAGAGACATCAACTACTATAAAGTGCTTCTCAGGTCATCTCCTTGCTGCAGAGTTTTTCAATCCATGTCATAGTGTCTGCACAGACCTCCAGTTCTTTGAGCATAGATTCAAAACAAAATCACTAGTCAATGATGTTGAAGTATCTGAAGTACAATCTGCTGGCATAGCAAAGCAGCATAACATAAGAAGTAAAATATAACAAAATCAGTGTGCATGCTCATCTCAGTGAAAAGAAACATGAACTCCACTGGCCATTATATCTGATTATGATCTGTGATCTGTGTGGTGCAGCACTGGAAAACAGAGTTCTGGTTTTTATGCCTGACTTGAACTGTGACTGATTAATTCCATATCTCCTGATGGACACAGCAGTCTTGTTCCCAGATTTCAGTTTCTTTGGTGTAACGTGTTCCTTAGAGGTAAGACCTAAGTAATACTAGATAGCTCATACCTAAGTGTTCACTTTTATCATTGTGTTTAAATATTAACAGATAGATGCAGATGATTGATAGTGCAGATGATAGATGCTGCTGCCATATGGTAGTCTCCACCACACAACTTCGTAGATAAAAACTTAGTATTCTCAAGAGTTTATGGACAAAAGTACTTCTTAGATTGAGGGTGTCAGAATTGGGCTTTCATTAGCTTACACCTGCAATACAGAACATCCTCCAGTTCAAAGTCATAACCAAGAAGCAGTTTTGGAGGCCTCTGGAGATACGTTGGAGAATTCACTTTTCATGTACAGGAAGCTGGGAGATTTAATTCAGGTAATAACTGCAATAAAAATTATCATATTAAAATTATTACTAGTGCATATTTACTGTTCCAGGAAAATGATTTCTTTAAGAACTGAGCAGTCTCTGGTACTTTGCCTATCACTGAATAATTACAGGACCATGTTCCAAGTTAGTGCAAGGATCAAAATTAATAGTACACATCCAAGGACAAGAGTAGAAATAAATCATAATGAATCATGTTTGGAAAAGAGCAAAGAATCAAGGAAAATACTAGCTATTGCAATTTACAAATGAAAAAAAAAGGAAAATCATGTGAAGGAATCACACCAACTCCTGCAAATAGTCTCTTATCATAGCAAGCAAGAAGTAGCTTGACAAGGTCTTAGATGTGTTCAGAACAGGAGGGATCCTTCCGTTTCATTGCTCTGCTAAACGTAATATGTCAAGATTCAAGAGAGCTTCAAGAGTAACAAAAATGCAAAACTTAAAATATAGGCAATACAACTTTTTCAAAATCACCCCAAAACGAATTGGCTGGAGACTTTCCTTCTGTAGAACACACAGCAGATGCAGATATGGGAAGGCACGAAGTAGGCATTGTCATTTATCTGATGTTTGGATTGCAACATCGTTCTTCCTTCTTCTCACAACAGTCAGCACCGATTCAAGATACTGCTTAACACCCAGGAGACTTGTATTTTGCATAAAATCCAGCACATGCTGAATTCTTCTCCTCATCTGCGTTGCACCACTGTAAAGCTCTTATATGGATGAACGTTGATGAAGTCTCCCTTTTAAACAGGGAGCATGTATTTAACACTCAAGAAACTTCGTGTGTCAGTCAGTAGGTGAGCCAGGATCATGTAGAACTAGACAGAAAGTTAGTCTATACTGTGTCAGAATAGAGCTTGTACTCTGCCTTGAAGTCTCAATCTAAATTATTAAATTGTCACTATGCCAAATGTCTGCTGAGTTTCTGTCATAATGCTAGGATTAATTCCAAATCAGACCTCACAGATGACTTACAAATCCTCTTTGCATAGCACCTTAAATACAGATGCTATTTTGAGGCAGGTTAATACCAGGAAAACCCCTTATCCAGTTAATTCCATGCAAACAAGAAGCCATGTAATGGAACTTAGCCACTTCCTGTACCCTGCTTGGCTTCATAGCACATACTTCAGTGCCATCCAGTGTTAGATACAGGGTCATTTACCTAATAGAAGTAATCTTTGTTGCCTTAATACTTCAGTTCCTGATTTATCTCTCCAAGTTTACTGTACATATGTCCAACATCCACCCGCTTATAAAATCTTTTAGAAATGTTCAATTTTTTAATCCAATTACAGAATTTTGAATGCTGAACATAGAAAAGGGAGAGGATCATAGTGATCTAAGAAATTGTGTGTCTGGAAAAAAAGAAAAGATCATTGGAATCCTATTTGTCTTAGTGGCATTTCAGATCAACTGCAAGCAAAGAGTTTGCTGTCCATTCGTTGTTTGGAGCGGAGTTCTATGTTTTCTGTAGGAGACAGATATTTTAATCTTAAGATTAAGAACTTATCCTGTAACCACTTCTAACCACTTCCTTTCATAGGAAGCCTTAATAAGTCTTCCTCTGAAGGAGAGTATTTTATTGGCAGGATGGTCTAAAAAAAAAATCACTGTTTATTTTTCCCTTTTAACTGACAGGCAAAAGAAGAAACCATGGCATTTCATTTTGCTGTTTTAAAAATGGTGGTCTTCAGTCAGTGTTGAACTGATGTACTAGATTTTTTTCTGGAGTTATGGTATTTCAGACTCAGTATTCACAGCCATTTTTATCTAGTATGCTTTACACCTAAATGAATATATGAAGACAACAACTACATCAGTGACATATAAACATTCATTAACTTCACAGCCATGTAATCCTACCTGTGAAAACTTGGAAAGCCAGACCAGGACCAGAGCACGAACCAAGAAAAAGCAAAGAATCAAAGTAAAGAGAGGAGCAACGCAAGAGACCCTCAGGGGCTGAAGTGCAAAGTGAGCTCTGCTCTGCAGGAAAAGGAATGAAAAGTGCTCTCAGAGCCATGAGGCTTTTCTGGCAAACTTCATCCAGACTCTAGCCTCTTGGTTCAGGAGCCCACCTGAGCTCAGGCTGAGCCCTGGACTCAGTTATGCTGCCTGTCTCCAGCTTTCTCTCCTGCTGCTGCTGAATTGCCATTAGGCTTTTCTGGGCTGGTGTTGGACATGAGTCATCACTTCACTTTGCCTGGTGTTTGCAGACCTGTCATTCAAGTGGTGGCTGTCAGCACCTTGCTCTCGCAGCTCTCTGGAATGCACCATGGGAGCCGTCTCCTCATGTCTGGGTCAAGGTACTGGAGGAGACTGTACCTGTGGAGTAAGCACATGCCTCCGTTTGCAGGCATGGCAGGGCCCAGGGAAGAAGGCAAGGTGCAGTGGTATCTTTGGATTTTCAGCATATGAAGCTGATCTGCTCTGTTTGAAACAGATCTCAGGTCCCTGTGGCTAGCTCATGTCTTACTTCTGCCTGCTAGTAGCCTAGCTTGCTTTTAGTGCAGGGAAAACATATGACAGTAAGAGAAATTGACATGAGAAATACCTGTCTTGAGCCAGATGCTCAAAAGCAGGCTGTGTGAGGACATCTGCAATGCCCTCCTGGATCAGCAAAATTCTTATGTATATGTATTCTTATGTATATTCTGTGGTTTCAGTACAGGCTGGGGGACAACATTAGAATCTGAACAGGCTGGGTTGATGGGCTGAAACCAACAGGATGAGGTTCAACAAGGCCAAGTTGTGAGTCCTGCACTTGGGACTCAATCCTGTGCAGTGCTACAGGCTTAGGGAAGAGTGGCTAGAAAGCTACCCGGCAGAGAAGGACCTGGAGTGCTGGTTGACAGGCTGCTGAATATGGGTCAGCAGCGTGTCCAGGTGGCCAAGAAGCCCAATGGCATCTTGGCGTGTATCAGAAACAGCGTAGCCAGCAGGACCAGGGAGGTGATTGTACCCTTGTACTCAGCAGTTTTGAGCCTCTTGCTGTAAGAAAGACATTGAGGTCCTGAAGTGTGTCCAGAGAAGTGCAACAAAGTTGGTGAAGGGGCTGGAGATCAAGTCTTACATGGAGTGGCTAGGGGAACTGGGGTTGTTTAGCCTGGAGAAAAGGACACTGAAGGGGAGACCTTATCACTGTCTACAGCTACCTGAAAGGAGGTTGTAGCAAGGTGGGTGTTGGTCCCGTCTCTCAGGTGATAGGTCATAGGACACAAGGGAATGGCCTCAAGCTCTGCCAGGAGAGGTTCAGATTGGACATTGTAAAAAATTTCTTTACTAAAAGGGTTATGAAGCACTGGAACAGGCTACCCAGGGAAATGGCTGAGTCACCATCACTGGAGGTATTTTAAAGATGGGTAAATGAAGTGCTTAGGGATATGATTTAGTAGTGCACAACTACGATTGGACTTGATGATCTCAAAAGTCTTTTCTAACCAAGTGATTGTATGATTCTATGACTGAGAGCAGTCCTGCAGAGAAGGACTTGGGGGTGCTGTTTGATGAGAAGCTCGACGTGAATTGGCAATATATCACTATATCAGCACCTTAAATTAAATTTAATAGTGATAGTAAGCTTTTAACTAACATAAATAAGCTTTTAACTTACCATTTTTCCTAGCTTTTCTGTGAAGTCAATATTTTTTTCCCATTTACGTTTGTAAAAGGTAAACTGCAGAGAAAACCCTATGTTTTTAGAGTAAATATCACTGCATTTTCAATTGACACCTGTAAACCCTGATTTTCACATTGATAAGCCATAGGTAGAGCTCCTGTTGACTACAGTTATTTGTGAAGTGTGTACATAAACAGAAAAAAACCCCACCTTGGCCATACTTAAAGAATGAGGATTAATCCCTTGAATAACCAGTCCAACATGAGTTCCTAATGCAAAGTTGTGGCTAAGAGGGTAAATGTGATCCTTGCACGTATAACTCAAGGAAAATCAAATAGAATAGGCAAATAGGACTACTTTTTGAATAATAATCATGTAACAAGACCATTACTTTGCATGTATTTGAAACAGTTTTTCTGCAGAATGAGCAACATGTAAAGATGTAGCAAAGGTGAATTACAATGCTTGTTTTGCACTCATGCCCCTCCTCCTGACATGTACAGTGACCAAGTTTAGTCTCATCTCCCAGGCTGTCACGTGTGTCCCCCTCCCTCACCAGGTCAGCAACTAAACCAGGCAGCTGTATCCCAGTGCAACCCCATAGGAAAAAGGGAAAAGGAAATGACAAAAAAGAGAGATTTGTGGGCTGGAAACTAAATCTAAACCAGATTTAATGAAATAGTAATAACAAAAAAAAAAAATTAATAAGAAAATAATAAGGTATATACAAGTGTACAAAACCAAATCAAACTCCTTGGATGACCTTATGTCACTACTGACCATATGTAACTACTGACACTGCAGGGCAGGCATTCCCAGACTGGACTCCACAGCAGGCAGGAGCTGAACTCAGGAACCGGACCCAGGAAATGGATTCAGGAACATGAAGGTAGGTTCAGTGGCAGGCAGAAAGGTGAAATCCTCCCTGAATGTTGGTCATCAAAGATAAATGGTTGACTCTTGTAGTCCCTAAGCTTTTATACAGATTATGACATGCATGGCATGGAATACTTTGTTGTCAGTTTTGGGTCACCTGTTCTGTCTATTCCTGCAAACCCCTTGCCACCAACTCTGGGATGGTCTTGATTTACATAGGAATGAATGTGAGCAATGGCCTCTGCACACCAATGCCCCATTGCCTTGGTAATTACTGTCAGGCTTATCACTTCTAGAGGCACCCACTGTCCATAAAACTGTGTTGGTAACTTTCAGAAACTGAAATCACTCAGAACAGGCCCAGCTGAAAGTCAGAGAATACGTTCTGCTTTAGCCAAAACTAGAACACACACCTTGAGTTACAATTATATTTCCATCTAGCTTGCAGCCTTGATTACCTGCACAAGGTGATTTTTTAACAGTCATAAATGCCAGAATTTGAAACTGAATCTAGACAAATTTGATGGGAAATCTGGAATTGTGAAAGTTATTGATCATAGGGCTACTGTTCTGTATTGTCCATCACATCAATTCATCAGGCCAAGTTGAGTAACTTTTTAAATACAAAGTATAATGTTTTTTGCTGCAAGTTCTCTTTCGTTCGGCAACAGCCAGCCATGAAGGAAATCTGACTGTCATGATTGGTTGAATAGGTAATGATGTCTAATTCCTTTACCAAGGGACTTATCCTGTTTCAGGAAGATCTAAAAACTGTGCTCTGCAATAGGTTCAATAGATAGGTTCAATAGAGTCACTTGAACATCTTCTCTTTAGCACCTGATGCAGATATCAGAATAGGCTGTTATTGTAGCAATATCATTCTTTTACAGAGATGTGAGCCTTACATTTCCCTACCAAGTTAAACATGCTGCAAAATGGCCCTCACAGAAAGCTGAGCTTTCAAATAGCTCGGTGAGCTGCAAATACTAATCCACTTATCTCAGACAGGTTATCTCAATTTAAAACCTCAAGATATTGAGCCAATATCCTCAACAAGCTAGATCCTTTGCTTATCCGGCTCTGGACTTGTTTGGACACATATTCTTTTCACATACTAGTTTCATATCTAGTTTTAGTCATATGAAGCAATCCAACAGTGATGCATAATCTGTGTATAATGGCACACAACTATTGAAATCTGTCCCTTTTTCCTTGTTCTGATCTTCAGCTCGCAGTTTAGCTAAAAGAAGAAGTGAAACAGAAAAGGTAGTTAACCTAGCTGAAGGAATGACAGCCAATATCAAAATATAGACCTTCCTGACTCCACAGCCTCTCTGCATTGCTGAAGATAACAACAAAAACATAACACAGCCAGCAGTACAACTGAATTGATTTATAGACACACAATCACAGCAGAAGTAAGGGAACATTCCCAGCTCTCTTGATTGTTCATTGTCTCACAGATAATTTAAAATCATGATACCCTGGGAATTCTCAAACCAGGAAGTCTCAAAAATGCATGGGAACAGTGCATAATGAAGCAAAGAGAAGAGCATAGAAGTAAGTAAAATGTGTTCAAGGACTTGTAGATGTAGAATAACATTTTATTCTACTGTAATGTGTGCTACTTAAAGGCACTACAGAGGAAACATAATGGTGTAAGTAGGTTTATTCTTATTTTGCAAGAATATGGATTGTGATACTTCATGATGGCTACATGAACCCTTTGAAATGTTTTTGATTTATACCTGCCCTCCTCTTTATTGTGACCATTATGTTGTATTATACAATTACACTTAGCAGCTGGAGTCTCATTCATGTAAAGGATATTGAGTCTTAAAAATTGAAGCCCGGAAGATAACAGGATTATTCATACAATGTGGAAGTGCTGCAGCACTTGGGGAGGTGCACGCTGCCTTCTCAGTCAGAGAATCCTCGAGAGACAAGCAGATGGATCTCATTTATAATAAGAGATCTACATTTTGGAACTCATGTCTTTGATTCCTATCAAGGTAAATTAGGATTTGTGTGGGTTAGACAGATGGCACTACAGAAAAATAGTGTGAGAAGTCACTATTGACAGATGCTCTGACTTTTAATTTTGAATTTTTAGAGTACTTAATGAAGATTTTGGAGAGAGTTGGAACATTCACACCACTGTGAAGCTCTGCACAGCTCTGAAATGTTGATATTTATGTATGTCCACACACATACATGTGTGTGTATCTATTTATCTATAAAGGTTGTTATATTTTAGAGATTCACACTTATGACACAGTATACAATGGCTGTAAATAGACAATATATGTCACACGTTGAGATATCAGCTCTGTCTGACGCAGTGTTTCAGAGCTCGCAGGAACCTGAGCTCCCGGCCAGGGAAGCCCGCACCAGCTGCTGCAGCTGCCAGCACTGAACCAATTTTTTTTCTGTGAAAGTTTGCCATCTAGAGGCCATCTCGGGAAGCACCAGGATATAAAACCACTGTAATAAAACATTAAGTGAATTTTCTGGATGTTCCTAGGTTTAAATTGTTTAAAAACAGCACTGTCTTTAATATCTTCTTTGTATAGTTTTGTTTGCAATATCACTTTGAAAGTGTTGAGCTGATACTACTCTCCAAATGAGAATCGGTTCTTTACTGAATTTGTAACATGCACGTGTAATCTGAGCCTGGTTCAGTGAAAAGGGATTTTTTTAAACTGTTCATAAAATATAATCGAGACAATTACTTTTAATCTTTTCATAATGAGAAAGATTGTTTCAGAAGCCTTCTCTTCTACTGGGTGAGCAAAGATCAAATAGCAGTAAAAGTAAATCTGGTCATTATAGAGACAGAATGCAACATTTATGGCAGAGAAAGGTAAAAATTTTTTTTCTTCGGAATATAAGTCTCTTTATTCTCCTTATGATTTTTTTTTCACTGCAAGCTAAATGAATTTTTTTTCATTGAAAAATGCTAACCGATACTTCCATTTTAATTTGTTTCTATTGAATTAGAAAAGTTGGATGGAAGTGCTTTTATAACACTACTAAAAGATGAAGAAACATCTTCAAAGATATTTGGCAACTTTTCCACAAAAGTTTGCAGAAATACTAGTAGTGTTATGATTTCAGGAGCACTTTGGAATTAGCGCCAGTACTCATTTCTTCCTCTTCATCATGAAATATAACTTATGGTTTTGGGTTATTTTCCTCCTCCTTTTCTCATTAGGATAATTAGGTTCCATTTTCACCCTAAAAAAAACTGTACTAAAAGTGTGTTTTAAAAAATGCAGGAAACTGTACCTACCACCATTTAAAACTTAAGAAGGAAGAATATCTTCGCCAGAGTAGGCCTGTTAAGTTTAGGTAAGTAACGATGTATTCAGCAGAGACATTTGTTTTATCTCAAGTTATCACTTGAGTTAACACCTTCCTCACACCCTGGCCCAGTCACACACACACACATTCCCTCCAGCTTTTATAGGAATAAACTTTTACTTGACAATACATGTATTCTTCCTCTGAAAACATTTTTCTTGATGACTCAAAATACCCTGCTCAGTACAATGTGCAAAGAAGGACAGATAAGGTTACTGACTGTTGAATTTCAGAAGTACAAGATGACTGGCATCTCATGGTCTCTAAAATGGGACATGACTACTACCTATACTGGCTTGCTATAGGAACCTATGTCTTGCTGTAACGGGTGCTGCAGTGTTGTCCATAGGCAGGTGTTGCATTTAGAGGTTAAAGACCAGAACCTGAGCCATTTCATGATGCCGAGTCTCCACCTTTCGCACAAGGAAGTTGCTTCAGAGGCACAGAGAGGGAGACACTGAGCTTCCAGGCTCTAGGATGAGGCTAGATCTAAGTGAGCATTTTAACTGCACAATTAAGACAGTAAATTTTAATCTGACACTTGCTCCCCCAGCTTGATGCCCTTGGAGGGTGGAATATGATTGGTAAGAAAAAGGACACACCACTGTTGCAAGAAAGTTATGCATGCCATGGACAAAACATCAAACACCCCAAAATCCAAGGGGAGATATCCCTTAGGCAGCGTACTTCTCTGTCAATAGGGAACAAGATATTGATGCAGAGAGCAGGGTTTCAAAAAACATTTCTTAAAATACATTACTTAGTTAACCTTCTCTGCATCAGAAGGAACAAGTTGATGTAGGAATAAAATGCAGTGACTGATTTCTTCTGTCTCTCTCCACATTTGTGTTTGAGACAAAGCGCCAGCCAGAAACAGGCTGCTTGAGAGACTGAGGAAACAAACATGGTGACAGCTCTTTTTGCATCTTTGCTGGCCCACAAGCCTTCTGCGCACCAGCCTCTCTAAGTACAGCAGCAGTAATGTAAAAATAGACTGTACCTTCTAATTCTAAATTTAGATACTAAAATGGTAACACCATAGCAGTTTATTTATGATTTATTTTGAGAATTCATTTCACTCTGCTACTGTATGAGCAAACATTAAGACCTCCATCCAAAGAAAGCGGCCAGTTCCAGAGCAGCTCTCTGAGGGCTGCATGCTTGAGCAGGGGAAAGACTGCCACCCCACTCAAAATCCCAAAGCAGTGGTCAGTGACATCATCCCATGCAGACTCAAGGTAGCTAAAATAATGCAGAAATTGCAAATGTCTGTAATTTTGTTTCCACCTTTTACATCAGGTCCCTACCAACCTGCTTCTTGGTATAAACTTGAGACAACTTAAAATTTGGCTAGTGGTAAGGCTTTCAGGTTAACACACAGGCAAGAGAGACATAGCATTCACTTACAAGTACACCAGGCACAGGTGGCAGGTGTTGGTGGCAGCTGTTTGTGACCTATGTGGGACCAGTTCTGGGACTGCCCTAAGCGCTTATTGGTTGGATTTCTTAATACCAGAATCAGTGATTAAAAGCTTGTTAATTGCCAATAAATTAATTTAATGGAAATTCCACTAAATGAAGTTATTTTGTTGCCTATGATGACCACATATGTTGGAAGTCCTTTAAGTGATCTTTTCTTAAGGTCTTTTGCTGGACTGAGTTTTTTCTGCCAGTCCCAGTATGTGCAGTCTCCACAGAGCTGGCTTGTTTCTTGCTTGATCAACACACTGTGATGCTGCCTTCAGTGACTCACTTGCTTTTCCCAGACTGAGCTGTCCATCTGCCACCTCAGAGAAGTATGAGACAATTGCTGAAGACTCAGATGAAGGGAAAGAGATGTATCTGTGCTGTGGTATGTCCTGCAGTGTTTGTTTTGGTTAAGAGTCCAATGACAATGTTTTGGCCAGGTAAATTTATCAGGCTTATTGATTCAAATAATTTTCAGAAGAAGGAGAAAATTAATTCACCATAAAGGCTTAGGCCTTAGAGATTTATTAATAAATTATTTTCTTTGTAGAGCATTTTTGGGTCTCTTGTGACATGACGCACTAGGGAAATAGCTGCAGAAAAATTACACTTGCTGTGTTTTCCATTCCTTGAAAAACTTGTAATATTTCTAATTCCACCTGGGTTTAAGGATTTTGGTTTGCTCTTTCAGATGAAGTAGGTAATAATTTGGTTCTGCAGCATTCTCTGCTCTTGTTTACTCTTTGTTCAAGAAAAGAGCTCTCTCCATATCCTGGTGGCCAGGAGATACAGAAATTTGCAGGGCCAGTAAAGCAAGACATTTAAGTTATGAGAAAAAGCTACAAGCTTGGGAAGTTGCCTCAAGAAGTTATTTGTTTTCCATGTGAAGTAGTGCACATTCCCTGTTCTATCTCTAAGATAAAAGATCAACAAGTGCTAAGATGAGCACCAACATCATACTTGTACCAGCAGGTCTTGCGGAGCATGGAAATGAAAACAGAGGGTAAATTTCACAGAGCTTTGCCTTCATAAATGTTTTTTTGAATGTCCAGAACCTCTTTATGTTGACATTACATTAAAATATATTTTGCTGGAATTGCTGGAAAATATACAAACATGATTTCAATATATTTTGATTGCTTTATCTTCCATAATTTTTATTGGCATAATTTTTTTGGCATTGGCTCTCACGTAAATTTTTAGCTTCAGTAACACCCTGAGGCAAGTAGTGCCACAGCTCATTTCCCTTTGCCATGAGAGCACATTCCTTTTGCTTGCTTTGAATATGTCATCTGGTAGTTTCATATGACATCCCTTATGTCATGCTTTGGAAAAAGTTGGTGGTCAATCAATCCTAAAGACTTTTTTTTTTTATATAGGGTTAGTTTCAGATCTTAATTTACAAGTGTAGGTAGGCTATGTTTGTGTGATTTTCAGTAATTCCAGTAGAAGTTCTCTCAAGCCCCTGGTGTCACCAGGTGTAACTGAGCAGAAGTTTAGTGATGTCTTTCGTTCCTCATCTTTTTCTTAAAGACATGAAATACTGTACTCCATGCACAAAACTTATCTGTTTCATGCTTCTATTGAGTGATCTTAGGACAAACAGATGCTTGCTTCTGCTTCCCTACTCAAAATAAATAATGATATCTGTTGTAAAACAACTTATATCTATAGATGAAGAGCCATACGTAAGATCTAAATGTCATTAACACATAAATTAAGAAACCGAGGTATTTTGTTTTTTTCAGGTGTGCTGGTCCAGGGGAATACAAAGCCTTAAGATTAAAGATGAGAAGAAGCAACAATAATTTGTTTGTAGTGCCAGAGAAATCTTGGTGGAAACAACTGATACCATTTTCCCAATGAAAGTGAGGGCTTGTAGCTTGGTGTTAGCTGAGAAAGAACTAGGACTGCTAAGGAAAAACCCCACACATTGGAAATAAATTTATTGTATTGAATTTTTACAATACAATCAAATACACTGTCCACAACACATTCCAACTCAGAAGAGAATATACATTTTTTTTTCCCTCAGGAATATTACTCTACATTGAATATTTCTTTTCTAAAGTCATTAATTTTCTTATTTTTTTCCAACATAAAGAAGGCATATCATTTGATGTACCATATATAAATGAACTTGGGTTTACAAAAAAGCTAAAAGAAATTAGGCGTTCAAAACCCCAATGATATTCCCAGATCCTTTGTAAATCCTACTTCTACTGTTCTGATTAGTACAGCCAGGATTTACTTAGCTGCTTTTTGTACTTTCTGAATTGTACAGATGCATATTGGTCCTATCAAAACATCCCCTCTCTGCAAAGCCTGCAATGATGTTCACTGCCAATGCGTTTAAAGGAAAAATGTTTTTAACTTTGCATTGATTTGCAGCAATTTTTATCTTCAGGAAACAAATACCACACTCCTTTCTAAACATAATTAATTCCTCTTGTTCAACAATTAATTAGTTCACAGTTTCTACTTATGTATTGAACATGTGTATTGACAATTCTTTACGTAAAGAGGAAAGATAGGAAGAAACAGCCAAAACATTTTAGTCACACTTTGCAAAGATAGGTCTTAGCAACATCATACAGTGTGTTTCATGAGAGAATTGTACTCTTCTACCAGTTTCTTCTTCTCATTTAATTTTTCCAGTACTGCATCCATTAAGTATGAGGCAAATGGAAACTGAAAAAGAAACATAATAAGAAAAATTATCATTGAATGTTATTTTCTTCATGTGAAAAACATTTATTAAGTATCTTTAAACTATTAGATTTCACTTAGTTCTGACAACTACCACACATGCAGACATCTGATCTTTAAAGTTCATCTGCCTAGTTAGTATCTGAAAATTTGCTCCCTATCATAAAAATGATAAAAGAACAGAGTAAAATGAAAAAAAGATAAACACCTTATTGAACAATTCATGCTTTACTGACCATGTTAATGATGTAAACTGCAGTACCACCATCTCTGTCATTTATCTTCA